>NW_012111808.1:6726331-6782981 GCF_000951035.1 Colobus angolensis palliatus | reverse complement strand
AGCATTAGGAGATATACCTAATGTAAAAGACGAGTTAATGGGTGCAGCACACCAACATGGCACATGTATGCATGTGTGCACGTTGTGCACGTATACCCTAGAACTTAAAGTATAATAATAAATAAATACTAGGAAAAAAAGAACCAAAAGTAGAACTGTCATTTGATCCAGCAATCCCACCACTGGGTATCTACCCAGTGGAAAAGAAGTCATTATACAAAAAAGATATTTGCACACGCATGTTTATAACATCACAGTTTGCAATTGGAAAATCACGGAACCAACCCAAATACCCATCAATCAATGAGTGGATAAAGAAACAGAGAGAGAGAGATATGATGGAATACTACTCAGCCACAAAAAGGAATGGATTAATGGCATTTGCAGTGACCTGGATGAGAATGGAGACTATTCTAAGTGAAGTGACTCAGGAATGGAAAACCAAACACTGTATGTTCTCACTGATACGTGGGAGCTAAGCTATGAGGACACAAAGGCATAAGAACAATACAGTGGACTTTGGGGACTTCGGGGGAATGGTGGGGGGGTTGAGGGATAAAAGACTACAAATAGGGTGCAATGTATATTGCTCGGGTGATGGGTGCACCAAAATCTCACAAATCACCACTAAATAACTTACTCCACTAAATAACTTACTCATGTAACCAAACACCACCTGTACCCCAATAACCTATGGGAAATAAGAAAAAAAGAAAACCAACCTCTGGGCACTAGGTGTGCTCATTACTACCACAGTGCCGTTACCTCTAGACCTCTTCGTGGACAGAGCTAGGGAATATACATACGTATACTAATCCATGCATGTACATGAGTCTGTAGTTCCATGTCTGTCAACCTGTTTTCATGTTAAACCATGAGATTATGCAGATATTTTGGATTCTGGCTGGACTGAACACTGCAGAGTTCATTTTTAACTTTCCCTCGTCTTACTTGAAAATTCTTTCGCCATCAGGGAGAAACTTGGTTCTTACTATCTGTATCTATAACATATTTACTTATTGGTTCCACTTGAGTATGCACATAAGTACACACAAAGTGGTTTCAAATTGTTAACTCATACCCCTGTGAGAAAGACATTTATTGACAAGTTTATGTAAAGTTCCTTTTATCTCTAGCTTTACAGTATCCAGCCCAGATACTATTTTCCAGATAGTTTCTTAGTGTAGTTCTTTTTCTCCGTACTCTTTTCATTATGGCTGATGTTATTCATTTAGGATCCAGTTAGATTCTTTGATAATACTTATATTCCTCCTATATCCTGGTTGATTTAAATTGTTTGTATTTTGGGTATGTGAATACTATGATTCTAAGGGGCAGAGCATGTGTGTATCGCTTCTTCATCCTTGCTACCACTTTCCCATTCTCCCCTTCTTTCCAGCTCTTTCCCATCCATTCCCTCTTGGTAACCAATTCTGTTAGCTTCTGGTTTGTTCTTCCTGTATTTCTTCTGTATATACCTGTTTTCTTTTTCTTTCTTTGTTTTTATTTTTGTTTTTGTTTTTGTTTTGTTTTGTTTTTGAGATGGAGTTTTGCTCTTGTTGCCCAGGCTGGAGTGCAATGGTACAATCTTGGCTCACTGCAACCTCTGCCTTCTGGGTTCAAGTGATTCTCCTGCCCTAGCCTCCCATGTAGCTGGGATTATAGGCACCTGCCACCATGCCTAGCTAATTTTGTGTTTTTAGTACAGATGGGGTTTCTCCATGTTGGCCAGGCTGGTCTCCAACTTGTGACCTCAAGTGATCCACCCGCCTTGGCCTCCCAAAATGCTGGGATTACAGGTGTTAGCCACTGCACTCCGCCCGTATTTTCTGAAGTACCCTTCCTCTGTGAAGGATAGCATACTCTAGATACTCTTTTGTGCTTTGCATGTTTAACTTGACAGTAGTACTAGGACATGTAAAGATGTAACTAGTTGTCAGGACATCCTAGCTGTCCAGTTGTATTATCCATAGAATCCCTTTCTTAGAGGAGTTAACAATCCTTGCAAACTCCCACTTACTGAGAACAAATGTCATGCATACAATAAGTTAATACAAAAACTGAGCTCAAGTTTCTGAACTAGTCCTCTGGACCTTTTTCTTTAGGATTTAGCTTCAGAAAAAATGTAAAGATATATGAAATATTTGCCTTTAATGGAAAGGGTGGTTTGTTTCTTTGTGGATTTTTATATTCTTAAGAAATCATGGAAATTTTTTTTTTTTAGCAGAAAGAGATCTTAGAAAGCATGTAGCTTTTCTGTAGCAGCTGATGCCTCTTCCCACTTCTCCATCTCAAAATCCCTTTCAAGACTTCTGGTATACCATTTACTCTTGGTGTTCTTTGGCCTCTGCTTCCATTTAGTTAACTTCACTTGCTCTCCTTTCATCATCCCTTAAAAGGTATTCTTTTCAAGGGTTCTGTCCAGCCCTCTTTTCACTTGGCCTGTTTCGTAAACCAAATATGACCACCTTCCACCACAATTCTATCCCCATAGGCTCCTCTTCATTTTTTGACACTCAGCTAAATGCATCTTTCTTTGTAGAGCTCTAGTTGTACTTCTTTCACATTGCTTTCCTGCTAGACATTGCATCTCTGCAGAACAGTATTTCTTTTTTTTTGCAAAGTTTATATCCCTAAATATTCCCTGGCTTACAGCACTTATGAAATAAATGTTAGCAGAATGAACAGGCAAATGAATGAATGACTGAGTAGGAGCACATTAGGTGACTCAATCTTTGGTATATTAAAAAGACATTTATACTAAGCAAGTTCATGCTTCTGGGAAGCAGAATTCTTAAATGCAGATATGTAACAACGTTATGTACTCTGGGAGGTTTTGGTCTTGGTAGTATTTTAGTTATATTAAAATGTTATGCTTAATTTGAGTTTCAGTGGAAAAGCTTAGCGCCCCACGAGTTTTCTTGAGCATATGTGCCATTGAAAGAAATTGTAATCAACACATGACATGGATTCAAAAGCACTTGAGATATTTTGTAACTACTTTTAAGTCTTTACTGCTCACATAACTCATATGTAATTTTTTAAGCGTTATAGTTAACATTCCGTCTGACATATAGTGTTATTTTTAAGTAATTTGAGTCTTTCTCTTTTTTTTTCTTCTGGTAAAGCTCTTACTTTTTACACTACATTTGACTGCAATGAGATAACTTATTTATTCCTCCAAATTGAACCATAGCTGTTGAAGGCACTAGTAGGAAATCAGAATTGTGACCCCTGTCCTCAGGGTCACAAAGCCATTAGTCTCCATCTGTATGCTGTATGAGTGAAATCATCTATATATGCAGCTACGGAGCGGACAAGTCTGTGTGTGTGAATGTAGCTATAGGAAATGATTGCATTTGGCACTAGTCCTTTACTGTACAGCTGAACACCTAGAAAGATTTATTACAACTTCATTAAAAATATCATCCATTATATTCAATATCCACTTACACTATTGGTTTTAACACAAATTACCTAGTAGTATTTTCTACATGGTATTTTTAGATGACCTTTAGTAAAAGATAAAGGCATAATGTTGTTTTATAAGTTATTTTCCAATTTTGAACACAACTCAATTTTTTAAAATACTTCTTTACCATTTTTTTTAAATGATGTAATATATTGAACTTGAAAAGGTATAAGTATTGGAGATCTGTGACTGAAAAAAATAATCTCTATAGTGATTTTATTGTATCAAGAGTCTTTCTGTTTCAGAAATTCCATGAGTGAAACCGTCAGACTGGTCAGCGGAATGCAGCACCCTGGCTCTGCTGGAGGCGTCTATGAGACAACACAGCACTTCGCTGACATCAAAGAGCACCTGCACACAGTAAAGAGGGACATAGACAACTTACTGCAGCGAAACATGGTGACTTTGTTTCCTTTTCCTTTCATAATTGTAATCTTTAGGAAAGGAAGAACTCACACTCTACTGAAAATCGTGTAACCCTTTAGTTACTGCTGATGCTTATTTTTAATGTTTAAGGTAGAATTGTCCCATACATTGCAGATCTACATGTGTCAACAGCTCCCATAGCAGTTACGGTTTTTTATATGTAATATTTGTATTATCATTTCATGAAAATACTCTGATTTCCATGTTAATGTCTTCTCTGATCCATGGATCGCTTAAGGTGTATTTCTTTGGCCTATTTTTTCCTCAAGGTTCTAGTCTGGCAACTTCTTGCTATGAAGTCATTTACCTTCACCTGGGTTTCGTGTGCTTGGATTGGATTCGATTTGTTTTTGACTCTGCTAGTTGTCTTCTGTAAGACATATTTGGGATATGATTGGCCCGTATTTCCTAGTGTACCTTACCAGAAGCAGAAATCCCAATCCTTTGTATTTTATATCATGTTTTATCTTTTTAAAAGCTTTTTAAAACATTTGATGTCCTTTAGAAAATATGCTAACATATTAGTAATAATGTTACATTAACTCTCCCAAGGTCAGTAACTAGTAAGTAGTAGAGGGAGATAACTTAGGTCTTCAGCTTCTAATCTTGTCTCCTTTATATTTTTTGACAACTCTCTTAACTATATTCCTGTATATATGCCTTGAATATACATTTTTTTTCAAACATGGCTTAATAGTTTTCTTATTGATCATGACCTGTCATCCAAAGCATTACTATCTGTCCCCTTAGTTATGTTTGAGGTTATTTTTCTCCTACTTTAGCCTTTGTTGCAATGACCAAATTGATACTGTGCATATCAATTTACTGAAGAACTTTGCCCCACAAATATAACTATATTGGGAACAACTAATCTTAGAAGCCATTCTCTCTGGATACTTGGATGAAATCTTTGTTTCTGATATTTAATTACCTCCTTAAAATAGAAGGAATACTCAGGGAAATAGGGGAAGAAATATTTTTCAGAACACCAGTGAGTAATGTTGAATGCTGTGAGGTTGGAGAGAATGAGGACTGAGAAAAAGCCATTCTATATGTCAAGTAGTTTGTTGGTAGGGTGACCATGTAGTTTATTGTCTGACCTGGAACACTTTTGAGAGTGGAGGGGGTGCTGTTAATAATCACACCACTACAGCAAGCGTGAACTGGGAGTGTCCAGAGGAGTTGTCTGTGGTGATCCTAGTCTCAGTGACATCAGGAACAGTAACATCATCATGTACCGTAATGCGGACAGGAGCCAGGTGGCAGTGAGTTAGTGACTGGGTAGTGAAAAGGTGGAGGCCTTCCGGTGTCACCTACTCCTTCAAAAACAGTTGTCAGTAAAAGTTAAGGGGATAGAAGGTTTTCTGGGGGATGAAAAAATGAAAATACTTGTTTATATAGCAAACTGAGTTTTATAAAGATTTCACATTTATTTCTTTTTCCAAACTGCTAATTTGACTAACTATAATAGAAAGTCATTTGCCTTACAGCTGTCAAATGAAAAGCCGAAATGCCCAGAACTACCACCATTTCCATCATGTTTGTCTACGGTCCACTTCATTATATTTGTTGTGGTGCAAACTGTATTATTCATTGGTTATATCATGTATAGGTAAGTCTCTTGATAAAATTTGACCCAATATTTTTCTGCATCTGTTTAATTAGAAATATTCAACTAAGTTATCTATGTTCATAATACAATTTTCACCACCTATAAAATTGTTTATTGTGATTTCTGTTCATTTCAGTTCACATAAAGTGCATGTATAGAATATATGTTTATCTTTATGCATTGTATAATTCAAAAGGCATTGATATTTTAATTTTCAACAATCCTGTTTCAAGTTAAGTATATAGACCTTCTTTCATTGTGTGTTTCTTTTTTTCCCTAGGTCTCAGCAAGAAGCAGCTGCCAAAAAATTCTTTTGAGTACCATTTTCATGTGTACATCATCTATTTGTGTACAAAATGTTGTTGTTTTGAGGGAATTTAAGTATTTAAATTGCTTCATGGTCTAAATTATTAAATTTTTTAAATAAAATAACTGTTTAAACATTGGTTTGCGGTTAAGAATAAACCTTAAAGCAAAGACAACCACATTTTAATTTGTTCACAGTATGTAAATCTGTCTAAATTTCAGTGAATTCTGGTCACTATGATACAGCCACTGAGCAGAATATTGACCAGTTAGAGGGTAAATAAGAAAGTGGGGGCAACCCCTGGATATGAATGTTACCCCCTAAGTCTCCAATATTGCAGGTTTCCCTGTGTAACGTAGACACACTTGCCCTCATGCCTCCCCGAATATGAGATCTAATTAAGAAGTCCCATCAGGTTTATTTTGTAACCAAAGTATTTTTTAGAGGTCAGACTTCCTAATCAAAGGCCTGGGCCTGCAGTCCTTTCATCTTAATTTAACTTCCTTTGAAATCAAAGAATATTTTGTCTGAGAGCTTTAAGGATCTGGATAATAGTCTTCAAAATGTTAAGTGAAAATTTTTTTTCCTCTATCAATGATATATTTCACTTTTAAAGGAAAGTTTAGAGGAAAATTAATAGCTGCTTTTTGCCTAAAAAACCTTGTGGTGGAAACATTCCTCTGAGAATGACTTTTGTAGGTATTTTGCCTAGTAATGTATTCATTCATGATTGCCCATATTCTTGAATGTCTTCATTCCGATGGTGTCAGGTCAATATTATGAAAATAATTTTTGTATTTATATTTGTAACTTAAGGAATTCATTTCTCCCATTTACTACAGCATGTAAATTCAGCTCAAATTGCATGATCTGAGGATATTTTAAATTTACAAAACCTGCCACTACATTCTGGTTTACATTAGTTACTTCATGCTGGCTGGGGTTAGTGACCATTTGCATACTCTTTTAAATCAAGGCGGCTGTAGTAGAAGTAGTTTTAAGATTCTTGAAGGCAAAATTTGAAAAACAGTGAATACTTGTAATTGTTTCCTTTTAGTGCCAGAACTAAGTGAAGCACTTGTTAGTAAACTTAACCTTGAAATGTCAGACTGGAAGGAGTTTTTAGAGTCTTTGTGCATAGCTCTAGGTATCGTAGAAACAGTCTGTAAATGACGGTTTAAGATGCAAATTTAATTTTGTTCACAGGTGATTTATACTGATTTTTGCTGCCTTCAAAATACTGTTTTACCTCTTTTAGCTAGAGCGGTTGTCTTTCATTTGCCATAGAATTCCAAACAATCCTATTTTATAAAATAGTATTGTTGAATTATTCCAAGCCTCCCTAGGTTTGCTCTCAAATGTCATTCACAGATTGGGCTAACGACCTAAAATCTATGTATAAAGACTGTCTGAAGAACTCTGTATTATAGCCGTACCGAACGAGTGCTGTGTGTGCAAACAGTCTCACATTGCTTTTTATGTTGATACTTATCCTGGAACACTGAAAGAGAATATGCCAGTGATAACTCACTTTACTTCAGTCATTTCAACACAGAAAATGCTTCTCTAGCGTTTTTCTTTTGTAGTGTTAACATTTTGAAATTCATGTTTCAGAGGCTTCATCATCACAGAATTTACTCTTGCTCCATGAAAAAAATTATATACCTTCAGAAGAATATTTAAGTTGTAGACTATGAAACTTGAGAAATCCTCCTGAGATAAAAGGCTGCCAAATCCAGTATTATAAAGTCCATGGTCATATGTGCCTGTGCATTAAAGGAATACCAGATCTATGCAGTATACATTTTTCAGGCTGAAATTCAAGGGGAATCATTCTCATCATTCTTACTACAAATGGAGATGGCTATTATGAAACAACACGAGCATGAACCTTTCATCTTTTAGTGATATACTTTGCTTGAAAATCACTCAGTAAAGTAGTTCACGCAGAATGTGTATCATATTATTTGAAGTTTGGTTTTTCTCAAAATCATTGACTTTTGTAAGGAGCTCATTTCTGAACAAAAAGGTTTGCTCTGTGGAAAAATCAATCACTGCCAGGATTCTTTCATTTCTGTACTATTTTGTATAATTGAATTTGTTCACTTCTCTCACACCAGCAAGTGTTTTACAGGTGCCTTGGATTAAAGCAAAGTTGATTTTAAAATTTTTATGTAAGTCATTGTGTTTATGATGCCACTTTTAAAAGGAAAATGCAATTGCTTAATGGCTAATACGCTTATTTCGTGTACCTATTTGTGTTCTAATAATTGTTTGAATGTTTTATTCAGCTTAAAACTTTACCACGAAGTCATAAACAGTAAAAAATGTTTTGTTATATATTAAGGGAATAGCAGTGTTTCTCAAAGTATGATCCATAGACCATCTAGGTCATGGTGCCTGGTTTCAGACCACCTGAATCAAATCTTAGGGGTGGGGCTTTGGGATGTCATTGTTCAATATGAGGCACCTCAGGAGATTCTGAGCACACCGATGTCTGAGAACCACTAAAATGAGGAGTGGAAAAAAAATAGATGTTTCGTTAATTTAGAGCTGATATGAGAGGATAATATATTTTTATTGTCAATGACATTAACAGATGTGCACTGATTCTTTTATACCTACAAGTAATGTTCCTTTTTATTACAACTCTTGGTTCATGAGCAACTACAGACTGACTCTAGATTATTACCTGTTGCTTTTAGTATTTTTGTGATGGCTTTTAAACTTACGAAATCATCTTAAGATCATTCATGGTCAAGCCATGAAAATTCCCATCTTCAAGCCTGCCTGCTAAAGCTTTTTTGCCTTCCTCATTGTGATTATGGTAACATTTTATCTCAGACAGTTGTACTTTTTGATAACTTAGGGAAAATAGAAATTACTTGAACAAGGGATTGCCTGCCTCACTGCATTGCAGAGATACAGTTTTGTAAAGAACACAAATAGCAGTTGTGAATATTAAGATGTGATTATCTTTCCCTGTCCATGTGCTTATCGAAAGAAGATAGTGAACAAATGATTATATTGAGGATTTTTTAAATTTATAAGATCTAATGTGAAATCCACACTTGGAACTTTTTAGATCTATCTGTTGCTTGTTTAATATATTTCTTTTATGACATTACTTAAAAGTTTAAAAGGGTTTTCTATCCACTGTCAATTTGAATTGGATAACATTTTGTCGTTTTTTGTTTTTTTCTTTTCCTGATTGTTATTTGATGCTAGCTGGAATTCAAGAAATGGTATTGACCTTATTCAAATAAAGAAATATTTTAGTAAATTTGCTTTTTCCTTCATTGATCTTGGATAATAAGTTGCCATTTGTTTTTCAGACAGGACCTATATTGTGATAGCATTTCATTTATCACATGCTTTGGGCTCTGCCCAAGGTAGCCTGCTGCATGCAGAGGCAGTACATGGAAGCATGGCACGAGAACATAGAAATGGTCATGGATAACTGTTTACCCTTGCTGGTAATGAAAATACAAACTAATTAAAACAATGTATTTGATGTTTTTACCTCTAATAACCAAATGATGGCAAAAGTGTAGTTAAGCTGGAACTCATAGTCATTACTAATTAGTGGTAGTTTAAAAAATATTTTAATCTTTTTGGCAAGTACCATTTAACCAAGTAATTCCGATTCTGAGAGTTAATGTGGTATAAAAATAGTAGGGCTTTGAGGTTAGACAAATCTAGGTTTGAATCCTGGCACTCTCACTGGAGGTGACCTTTAGTTTCCTCATAATACTTAACTCGCAATGGTTAATAAGCATAGTAAAAGAGTGTCTTCATAAGGAGGCTTCAAAAAATGGTAGACTAATTGGTAAAGACAAATGGTGGATAAAATAGAAGATTTAAATACATAGATGGGTTCAAAATAATTCAGAACCTAAAACCCGATCAGGGAGCCTACTGGTAGCAGTAGGGAGTGGCAGAAACTAGACTACACACAGGCCCTAGATACTGTCATTGAAAGTTATGTTCGGCCGGGCACGGTGGCTCAAGCCTGTAATCCCAGCACTTTGGGAGGCCGAGACGGGCGGATCACGAGGTCAGGAGATCGAGACCATCCTGGCTAACACGGTGAAACCCCGTCTCTACTAAAAAAATACAAAAAACTAGCCGGGCGAGGTGGCGGGCGCCTGTAGTCCCAGCTACTCGGGAGGCTGAGGCAGGAGAATGGCGTGAACCCGGGAGGCGGAGCTTGCAGTGAGCTGAGATCCGGCCACTGCACTCCAGTCCGGGCGACAGAGCGAGACAAAAAAAAAAAAAAAAAAGAAAGTTATGTTCATTTGTGGCATTGAGGACATGACTTTAGGCCTGAAAAACCCAGGAGGCTTGAACTGAGATACTAGAATAAAATGAGGACCCTGGAAGAGCTGCTTTTTCAGTGGAAATGGGCTGAAAGGACCTCTTCTACCCCAACAGCTCCGAGAAGGCATAGGAAGCTTCTCTCCCTGGAACTCTGGGTAAGGGCACATTTCTTGTTAAGAAATTGAAGCCCAGGTGTATGCTTTACTTACGTGGTGTGGAATTCTCTACATCAAAAACAATATATAAATTGGTTCTTGTCTGGGAAAATCCAGAAGGCAAAACAAAACCACTCATTAGCAATACCACAGCAAAAGTACATTAGACAGCTCTAGGCAACCATAGGGACAACCAGTCCTAACTAAAATGAGCTCTAAAAATTATAAACCAAACCAGAAAAATATGGAAGAGTGACAGTAGACACAATAATGAAACCTGGCACCTCCAAGAATCTGAGATAATAGAAGAAGACAACAAATATGTACACTTGAAATGACTTTAAAAATACTGAAGAGTTTATAAAAGGACTGGAAATCACGAGGAAGGAATGAAACACTGAAAAATAAGACAGTTGGAGTGCCAAAGAACCACCCAAAACACAACTTCGATATGGGAGGTGGGGATCAAATTTGGATACCAGATTGGACAAAGCTCAAAAGAATTCTTGAGTTAGAAGATAGATCTGAGCAAATTACCAAGAGTGCAACACAGATACTAAAATGGTGGAAAATGCAATAAATTGGCAGTTGGTGAGAAGGTACAACATACGTCTACCAGTAGTTCTAGAAGGAACAGGAGAGTCATGATGAAGAACTGTGCTAAGGTGTAATAGCTAAGAACTTTTCAGAATTGATGCACACACATATTTGAAGAATCTTGAGTCTGAGGCAGGGTTGTAGGTTGGAGAAGTTTCCCACAGAAGATGTTATCTGAGCCATGTGCTAAAGTATGTATAGTGCAAGGGGGACTGGAAGAGAACTAACTCCAATCAGAAAAAATAATATGAACAAAAGCATGGAGTTGAGAAGCAGTGTAGTTTATGTGAGAACCTGTAAGCTTATTCTGCTATGCTGGGAAAAATGATGGTTGGGTGGGATGTACAGAGGCCAGATCCCAAGGCTCTGTAAAGGAGCTTGGGCTTCATCCAGAGGGTAATGGAAGGTCATGAAAGTCAAGCAGAAAGGCAATACTTGCATTTCAAACACTGCAATCTCTGAGTGCTTCATGGAGGAAGGAGGCTTGAGACAGACCAGTCACAGTGTGCCCAGTGAAAAATGGTGGCCTGAAAGAAGGCCAAAAATCTATCAATAGTAGTATTGAACAATTAGAGTTCATTTAGGCCACTGTAACAAAATACCATAAATGAGGTGGCTTATAAAAAAAATCTGTTGTAGGCCGGGTACGGTGGCTCACGCCTGTAATCCCAGCACTCTGGGAGGCCGAGATGGGCAGATCACAAGGTCAGGAGATCGAGACCATCCTGGCTAACATGGTGAAACCCCGTCTCTACTAAAAATACAAAAAAAAAATTAGCTGGGCGTGGTGGCGGGTGCCTGTAGTCCCAGCTACACGGGAGGCTGAGGCAGGAGAATGGCATGAACCCGGGAGGCGGAGCTTGCAGTGAGCCGAGATCGCACCACTGCACTCCAGCCTGGGCCACAGAGCAAGACTCCCCGTCTCAAAAAAAAAAAAAAAAAATTTATTGCTCACTGTTCTGGAAGACTGGGAAGGTGAAGATCAAGACTCGACCCTCACGACCTAATCACCTACAAATGTAGTAACACATTGGGCATTAGGATTTCAACATAGGAGTTTGGGGACAAGCAAACATTCAGGCAAGCATCTAATGACTTTGAAGTGAATGAGAAGGAAGAATGTAAGATGATACTCTGTTTCTGGCTTGTGGAATTGGATGGAAGGTGTACTAAAACAGAACACGAGAAAAAGGATGGGAATTGAAGATGAGGGAAGAAGAGATTAAGTTCCATTTGGAACATAGATTTTGACATAACTAGCCAAGTAAAAATGGCCAGAAGGCAATATAGGTTTGGATTCAGGGCAGAACCATACCTCAATTTTTTATCTCTAAAATGGGGTGATAATTGAGATAACAGAGCACCATAAATAGAGCTTAGGAACAAGATGCTTGTGCCCAGTAAATGTTAGCTATTCTTATTCTATGCGTCTGAAAATCAGAAGAGAGAACTGACCCAGAACAGTACAACACAGGATTTTTGGCTCTTTCTCTACCTGCTCATGAGTTGTAAAAAAAGGGAAACAGTCCTCAGCAGTGCTGGGAGTCCCATTCCGTTTCTCAGATCCTCACAAATAAGTCCAGAAGCTGCCCGGTCAGCTGCCACATGGCATTTACTGTTCTCTGAACCCCCGTGATGTCCACTGGGTGCTGCTCCTCCTGATGGCATCATCCCCTGTGTTGGCCCTTAACTGCTCTTTCTTCTGGATCTGCCATTTCTGCCATGTCAGCCCAGCAGTGGCACCATTTCTGCCATGTTCCATCATACAGGCCCCACTGCTACTCAGGGGAGGATTTCACTCTCCTGCCAGACAAGCAGCCACTTCTGCCATCTGGACCAGGCACCCTCCTGACTGCCATTGTCCACAGAAGCAATGGAGGCTTCCAGGAGCCAGTCCGTGGGGTGGTGTATTAGGTTCTTCAGAGAAACAACCTTTAAATACACACACACGTATATATACACATATATACACACATACATACATATAAAATCAGGTATGGCTCACATGATTATGGAGGCCGAGAAGTCCCACGATCTGCCATCTGCAAGCTGGAGACCCAGAAAAGCCAGTAGTATAGCCGGAAGGCCTGAAAGCCAGAGCCAGTGGTGTGGAGTCCATCTGAGCCTGAAGGCCTGAGGACCGTGAGTGCCCCGGGCAGAGGAAGATCAATGTTCCCAGCTCAAGAAGAGAGCAAATCCAACCTTCCTCTGGCTTTTCTCTTCAGGCTCTCACAGATTGGACGATGCCCATCCACACTGTGGAGGATCATCTGCTTTCCTCAGTCAGCCAAACCAAATGCAAATCTCTTCCATGAACAGCCTCACAGACACACCAGAAATAATGTTTAACCAGATAATCCTGGCATCTAGTGACCCAGTCAAGTTGGCATGTAAAATTAACCATCATGGGTAGTTTGTGCCAAGCGGAGAAGAATGACTCTCTCCCGCCTGCATGTTACTTTCTGTTAAGAAAATAGTAAAGCAGTGATGCATGGGCCCCAGGGTCAGAGTTCTTGGTGAGAATGGCTGTTACTATTAATTAAAGGTCCATCTCTAGGAAACAGTCCTAATGGGTTCATGAGCCTTGGCCAGGGTGAACCTGAGTGAAAGACACTACAGAATTTCTCAACCCTCTGGGAACTAAGACTTTGTAACTGAGGCACACTTACTGTGTCTGCTCTGAATGAGTCTCTCCCAAGAGCCTCCTTAGTACTTAATGCAAATAGACTTATTGCTAGCCATACCATGAATGTTACAATTTGCCAAATATACCTGAATTCCAAGCAGGAACATAGCTCAGCTCAAATTGGTCAGCCCACTGCGTAAACAGTAAGTTAGTAAATTAATCTTTGGTTCCCAGCCCATCTTCCCCTTCCATGTAGAACCAGCATGGCAATTTTCAATCAGATCATGGAAGCCAGCATGTCCTGTTAGAAAATAACAACCACTGAATTGCCTACCAACTCAGCACTCTACCAGCATGGAAGTTCTGTGGTAGAGAGGATACAGAATAGAATACTGTTATTACCTCACCAAAAAGTGATGTCTGTGAACTGAAATAGACCAGTCATATAGTGACGGCAAAAGAAATACTTTAGGGGTCAGGCATGGTGGCTTACACCTGTAACCCCAGCACTTTGGGAGGCCAAGGTGGGAGGAACTCTTGAGCCCATGAGTTTGAGACCAGCCTTGGCAACATAGCGAGACCTTATCTCTACAAAAAATAAAAAATTAGCCAGGTGTGATGGCGCATGCCTGTAGTCTCAGCCATTCAGGAGGCTGAGGCAGGAGGATCGCTTGAGCCCAGGAAATCGAGGCTATAGTGAGCCATGATTATGCACTCCAGCTTGGGTGACAGAGTAAGACCCTGTCTCACACACACACACACATGCACACAAAAGATTTTGAAACGTTCAGTATAACATTGCTCAATATTTCTGGAAGACAGAAGAATCAGCCTGGGATACATTTCTTAAAATGGCCACTTTGAGAGACAAGGGACTGAGATGTTTTGAGTCTGCACAGTGTCACAAATGGGTCTCACAATCTATCAGATAACAACGGTCGAAGGTAGTACTGAAGAGACTCTTCGGTCCTGTAGCTCAATGGAAACCATACTATCATGACTGGGGAATTTCTTTGCACAGCTGGTATATAGCCTTGAGTTTGTATCCACAAGAATATTCACCAATCCTATAGAAATGAAAAGAAACATGCTACTTGGCCTGGCATTTCAATACAGTTCATTAAATATGTATTAAGTGTCTATGATGTACATGACACTCTATTAGGTAAAACACAAACCACTAAAATGTCTCCAGTAGGCAGTTATTAGGATTAGGACTATGTGTTTACTTCCTTTGTGGTTTCCATAATGGTCCTTCTATTTCCCAAGACTTTTTCCTCTTTTTATGTTACCTCTTTTTTCCCAGTTAGAATAGAGGTTGCAAATCAGTCCCAGTGAATCTCATCTTTAGGTCATTTCTACACTTAGCCAATTAGCCAAGTGTGGTGACACATGCCTTGGCACTTGGTGACCTTTTTCTTCTTCCAGTTCTGCTGACCTTCATGAGCACAGAGGTTTAGCTGCATGGCTACCCCTGAAATGTTGTTGTGTCACCAGCTAAGAGGATATAACGACTGAGACAGGACAACCTAATCACCATGATTTCCTTGGGGAAGGTCAAAAAGAAAGATAAACTAGCCAACTTTAATTACAGGAGCAAAATTAGGCATTTGATGTGAAAAGAGAAATCCCAGGTGAAGGACTGAAATGGATTTATGCTGTTTGAATGTGATATATTTCTAAAATATAATTCCACTAATGGGATTATTGCTTCTCTAGTAAATTCTTTGGGTCATATACCATCAAATT
This sequence comes from Colobus angolensis palliatus, assembly GCF_000951035.1. NCBI lineage: Eukaryota > Metazoa > Chordata > Mammalia > Primates > Cercopithecidae > Colobus > Colobus angolensis. The sequence goes on along the minus strand of NW_012111808.1, from coordinate 6,767,717 downwards.
TTTCAAGTTGACTAGGCCACAACGAATCAGTGTTTACAAAAGTGATGCATTAAATCAGAATGAGGCATGATTTTAAAAACTATGGCAAGTAGTCTTGATCCTGGGAGCTGGCAAAGAAGGCAGCAAGCACTATGGTGTGGATTTGTAAGCACTAAGATGTTATTTCTATTATTGGTGGAGGGTGTCCAGGTTCTTGGCATTTTGAACAAAGAATTAGACAAAATGCACAAAGCAAGGAAAGAATAAAGCAACAAAAGCAGAGATTTATGGAAAACAAAAGTAGACTCCACAGAATGGGAGTGGCCCCAGCATGGAGGCTCAAGAGCCCCTTTACAGAATTTTCTGGGGTTTAAATACCCTTTAAAGGTTTCTCATTGGTTACTTGGTGGACACCCTATGTAAATGAAGTAGTGGCCTGCAATCAGTCTGATTGGTTGCAGAAAGCAAACAATGGGAGACTGAAGTGAAGTTACAAAGGTTACACCCTATGCAAGGATCTGATTGGTCGTGGAAAGCAACCAATTAGAGGCTGAAGTGAAGTTACAAAAGTTACACTCCTATGCAAATACTTTGAATGTTCTATCTGCCATGCAGAAAAAGTTGGTGGGGGTGGAGGACGGGGAGTTGCAAAGGGTGTAAGGAAGTAGCTTCCAGTCCTTTTGTTACTTAGGTGTGGAAAGTTGGGGTTTTCCTTTTAATTTAGTTCCAGGAAGTCAGCATGAATTGGCCTTAGGTTCCCTGCCCCAGACCCTATTCTCCTGTCTCACTTTTGCCTGAAGATAACTCTCCAAGTGTCTCCATCATCCCATGTAGTATCTTGATTACTTCCATTAAAAGCGAATTGCTCAAAAATAAGCCATTAGACCTAGTGGCAATCATTCATTCATTGTTTTCCCCCAAGACTCTTATTGATCACTTACTATGTGCCAAGCATGATTCTCAGAGATGGGGATGCAAAGGTGAACAAAACTGCACTGGTCTGTCTTATGGAGCATACATTCCAATGGAGTAGGTGGAAAGGAAACAACTAAATCAATGAAAACATACTTTCAGGTAGAGTGCTATGAAGAAAAATAGAGTAGGATAGAGTATTAAAAGGTGGGGTAGTGGAGGCAGGGTACCTTAGGATGGTCAGGGAAGTCCCTCTAAGAAGGTGAATGTGAACAGAAACCTGAATTAAGCAAGGGTGAGTCACCTAAAGATGTGTAAGAGCGATACAGGCCAGGAGGTTCCACGAGGGCACAGGTGGGAGAAATCTTGGTTTAAAGGACCATGAGGACATGAATGTGATTAGAATAGAATAAGCAAAGGGAGTGTGGCTGAGGAGGCTGGCAGCTAGGCAGTGGTCAATCTTGCAGTGAGGAGTGGGGATTCTATGCCAGGACAGTAGGGAGCCATGGGATGGTGACACCTAGAGGTCCCATTCATGAATCCAGGGCATTTATTTCCCCTTTCTGAAGGAATGGAAGATTCTACCACCATTTCTACAAGATTCTACAGCCAGGCTCAGTGGCTCACACTTATAATCCCAGCACTTTGAGAAACTGAGGCAGGCAGATGTCTTGAGGTCAGGAGTTCAAGACCAGCCTGGCCAAAATGGCAAAACCCTGTCTTTACCAAAAATACAAAAACTTTGCCGGGCATGGTGGCACATGCCTGTAATCCTAGCTACTCGGAAGGCTGAGGCAGGAGAATCACTTGAATCCGGGAAGCGGAGGTTGCAGAGAGCTGAGATCCTGCCACTGCACTACAGCCTGGGCAACAGAGCAAGGCTGTCTCCAAAAAAAAAAAAAAACAAAAGAAAGGATCCTATACATACCAGCTAGTAGTTCCTGGATGTCCAAGGGCAAAGGCCATTGTAATAAATTGAGGAGTAAAACGTTTTTTAAGTCATGACCTCATTCTCAATGGAATTACCTGTTGAGGAAATAATAAGATATTTGATTTCATAAAGCACTATCAGGAGGCCTTCCATGGCCACCCTACGGAAGCTACCGCCTAAGAGTCCCCATAATGTGTGAAACCCCCTCCTACCCCCTCCACACAAACAAATATTCAGAAAAGGACTGGACAGGGAGAAACTCCTTTACACATGGGTGCTAGAGTTTAGAATTGATACCTCACCATTAATAATATTTCCTAATTCCTCATAAAATGGAATTTTTAGAATAGATTTTATAATAAATCTAAATAATTACTTATAATAAAATGTAGACAGAACAGACAGAAACATAAAGCTGTGGCTTTTATTTTATGGTTTGAAAAGTTCTACGAGACAACATTAATTAGTAACATTCCTCAATGGACATGCAATGTAGTTTATTATAAAGGGTAATTTAGAGATAATGGTGTGAACATGTTAAGTTCCAAGCAACCCATCTAAAACTGAAAGTGGAGCTCAGTATTGATGTACATTCTCCTCGAAGCCCTGAGCACAGCTTATGTTTCACTCTAAATTATCTTTTTTAGCCTTTCATATCGAGACCATTTTAGCAGCATTTTAAAATAGATTACTAAAAGGGAAAGCAGACGATAAAATATGTAAAGCAAGCATTTTAGGCAAGAGTCCAGATTATATAATTCCATATGATCAGAGAGATAATCACCTGTTTTCTGAGAGGACTCATGCCTTCAGATAAAATGACAATGGATTACATCTCTTCCTTCCCACCCCACCCCCTTTGGTGTGCTTTAATTAGAAAGACACTAGCATAGATTAAAGTCTTAGCCATACTCAATTCTTCCCTTGACCTGAAGAAAACCACAGCTACCGAGAATCTGGTGGAATACAAAACATTGTCAGTTTCATCCAAGTACACCAGTGAGCTTAAATAGAGCATCCAGGAGGTACACTCTTTACGCAAGAGAAAAAAGGTGACCCCTTACATACTGATGATTTGACTCACATAATGGTCTTACCTTCTGAATCAGAGCCTTGAAGTGTCAAGTACATCATTTCCATGTAGACAAGTGACATTTCCGTGCAGGAGAAGACTAAGATAATCTTCCAGATGTAAACCAAGGACCTGCTGTCTAGGTCTTTGCATTTGTCAGTTGTGTATTTATGTGTGGGACACAGTAACTGTTGAAGCAAATCAAATTCAAGCAAACTAAAAAGCAAATCCTTGCATAGTACTTAAAGTCCAATGAGATAAAATGATGGATCAACAGGATTATTTTTGCTTAATGAAGCATTCTGGGTTTTGAGTCTCATTGGACTCAGTTTTTCAACAGGATGTTGTGCTCAAGGGCTGGAATTTGGAAATTCCACAACAGCTATATAATCAGTCAGCTCTGATTAATTTAATTGAAACAGGACTCTTGATGAAGCCCTGCTGTGCTTATAATTAAAAATTTAGAAACGGGTAGGGAGAGGGGTAAATGACGTGGGGGTTTCTTTTTCCTGTGAAATTAGCAGAGTGTATTAATTCAGAAGGTAGGCAGTTGCCTCTGATTGTATGCTTTAGTAATCTGAACCATCTGCCTCTATATACTAAGGAGTTCACCACTTTAATCCAGCTTACGGCCGACAAACCACTCTTCTCTATCAGTATGCCCTTGAATAGATGAGGCTGTGCAAAGTCCTTTGCTCTTAAATGTATTGCTGTCATTGAGAATATTTGGAGGTTTTCTCTTGGGTTTGTTTGGATTTTGTTTTTTCAGCTTTTGTCTAATTTTGGTTTTATTTTTCTGGAGCAGAGAAAATGGCTTTCCTTATGAAAAGTATGATAAGTAACCAGGTAAAGAATTTAGGATTTGGTGGTGGGTCTGAAGAAAATAAAGAAGAAGGAGGTGCATCTGATCCTGCAGCAGCTCAAGGGATGACTAGAGAGGAGTATGAGGAGTATCAAAAGCAAATGATTGAGGAGAAGTGAGTACATGCTACTTCATTTCCCTTAAAAAGCAAAGGAAATTCATTCTGGCCGTACCTTCTTCAGCTCTCCAGTTTATTTCTCTTTGCTTTTTAAGATGCCTTTCCTTTTGCCGTTTACCTCTAAACCAAGGAAAGGTTGTTCTTCTAAAGTAAACAGTTCCCTAACATCAGCAGCTACTATGTGCTATGTTCTATATTCTACACGTATGAATGGAAATGAACAATAATAAATTAATCTATATGTTGTTCTTAAAGCAGCTTAACACTTTCTGGTCTAGGCATGTTTTGATTGACCTCAATTTAATTATTTAGATGAAAAATGGTGGGTTTAACTATCTTTATATTCTTTCTAAACTTCACCCTCCTAGCAAGTAGAAAGTCTTCAAATTGTAATAATTCAGACCTTATATCTAGAAAAGGGCCTAAAAGAACATAGTGTAGCTTCCTTGATCTTGCATGTGAGAAAAAAAAAAAGCCCAGAAAGCATAACATGACAATTATGTCATAAGACTTGGCTTACCAAAGACTATGAATAGATTTGTGGACTGTTTAATATGGAAATTCTAAACATATAGAAAAGTAGAATAGTAGGATGAATACCCATATATACCTATAACATAAAATCAACAGCTTACAGTTTGCTGTATTTGCTTACAGATTAAATAGATAGGTGGTAGATAATAGTTTTTAAAGTAAATTACAGATGTCATATATTTCACCCCTAAATACTTCAGCCACCCTCCTCCAAAAAATAAAGACATTGTCTTGGCTATATAAAATATAACAAATATAAAATATAAGCAACATTTTAGTTGGGTATTATAGAATGTGAATGTCACCAACAACTTTTCGCCACTTGAAGACTGATTCTGAAATAAATGCAATCTCTGTGTCATTTTTAAATGTTTAAGGTAGAATTAAGGTTCTTTTAATAACCAGTTAAGAAATGAAACACCAATCTAGAGGTTAAATGTTTATCATATGTTTCAAAAGAAAAGTATTTCTTTTTTGCCACCCGGGCTCTTTTGCTAATGATCAATTACATAATAGTTGCCTAAGTCCTATCGCTAAGATGATTATAGGTGAAAAGGTTAATGACCTGGAGGAAACAAAGAAAGTACAAAGACTACATTTAGTGGAAACCTTGTCTATTGTATTCTTCTGAAAGAAATCATGGCTTATAAACTACCTAGAATACATTATGCTTGGTTCTGCAGTAAATTAAAGTTGGTTTTTAAAAAAAAAGTCAATGCAACTAGCAAAAATGAGGTTGGTGCTAAGACTTGGGCAAAAGCAGCAGCATTCCTTGAATACTGGCTGATTTTACCTATGGCATGCAAAACAACAAAAAGCTGTAAACGCAAAATAAGTACTGTGTAATGGAGAATAGAAGACAAACATCAGCATCAAACATTCTCAGATCAAGTAGGCTGATGAAAATAAAAATGTAGACTACAGTTGTGAGCATACAAAACATCATTTAATATGTTCAAGCAGCAGATCCGACTGCAGATGAGGCATCTATTTGATTAACTCATGTCCTAGTTTTCCTTAATTTTATATCTGGACAGATCAAAGCTCAAAATGCCCAAATCATACCGTCAATCAGTAGATTGAGTTGTCAGCTACTCAGCTTTTTGCGTACGTGTGTGTGAGAATATTATATATTTATGTAGTCACTCAGTTTAAGAAATAGCGTCAGGACAATGGGGCATTCGGCTTTCCTATGATACAGAGGGATGACTTTCAGTCTATTGTTTGAATTTTCAAGAGTTTCACCACCTAGAATGCAATATGTAGTAGGCATTAAAAATAATTCATCACAAGATAAACACAGAGATAGCTACAAACAGTGTAGTATATATAATAATTAAAATGAATGTTAGCAAATAAAAACCTCCTAAACCCATCCTCTTCATTTTAGGAAGTGGGGAGATTGACTATATGAATTATAAATAAAAAACTATTTAGCAATGCACTCTAATAATGCACATTCATTTTTCTTTTCCTTCTGTGTTCAATCTGCGTGTGTGTGTGTGTGTGTGTGCCCACCACTGGTAACATTAGTACTGAAAGAGGTCTAAACATAAATAGACTATCTGGAAAGGAAATAAAACAATAGTCTGTTTATCCCTACATTTTCTCAATTACATTAAAATGTTTCTTTGCCTTACTTATGCTTCAACAGTTTCTACAATACCATTTGTAACTTGACTCTGACCTTTGTTTTATTCAGGAATTGTTTGGACCTCTAGTATGAGCATAGCATTGTGAGGAATGTACTGAAATGGAACAGATGGGTTTTCTTCTGCAGGCATTTACACTTTACGGGGAGACTAGCTAGCTGCATGTGACTATAAACAGAGCAACCAGTTTTTCTGTGTGATTTGTAGACTGGCTCTAGAGGACTGGAATCTAACTCTGTCTGGCATTAGTATCAACAAATGGATCAATGCGGTTTATAGTTACCTGATTTTCAACAAAGGTGCCAAAATAATCAGACCAGGAACGGAAAGTCTTTTCAACAAATGGTGCTAAACAACCGAAAAACATTGAACTTTGAACCCTACTTAACACTACACAAAAATTAATTTGTTATGCATCATACACATAAACATAAAGCTTTTCAAAAAAAAAAAGTAGGAGAATATCTTTGCAACTTGAAAGTTGATGAAGGTTTCTTTATCATGACCCAGACTGGCAATCTACTGATTGGCAATGACCATATCAATGACCATAAAATTATTAAATGATAAATTCAACTCTAAGTTGGAAACTTTTATACGTTAAAAGATGCCATTAAGAAAATAAATGGGCAAGCCAGACTGAGAGGATATATTTGGAAAATATATCTGACAAAGGACTGGGATCTAGGAAATATGAAGAACTCCTACAACTCAATAATAAAAGCAAAAAAAATAAAAAGGGAAAAGTTGGAACAAATACTTCAGAAAGATAGATACATGACCAATTAGTACATGAAAATCTTACGTGAAAGTACATGAAAAGCTGCCTAATATCATTAGTTGTCTTGGAAATGGAAAAAATGTAAATCACAGGAAAGTAGCACTCCATAAATACCAGTATGACTAAAATCAAAAAGACAAAAAATATTAGATGTTGCCAAAATGTGAAACCACTAGAACTTTTGCTTCAATTGTTGAGACATAAACTAGTATGACAACTTTGGAGAAAGGTCTTGCTGTTTCTTACAAAACTAAATGTATCCCAGTAAGTCACCCTAGAACTCAGTAAATTCCATGCCTAGTTATTTACCTAGTAGAAATTAAAATAGATGTCCACAATAAAAGCTAGAACAACAATATTCATAGCAGCTTTACTCACTGTAGCCCCAAATGGGAAATGATTCCGGTGTTCATTAACAGAAAAATGACTAGACAAATGGTGATTGTATCTGTGCAAACAATAGAATACTTACTACTCAGCAATAAAAAGGAACCAGCTACTAATACATAAAACAACAAGGTTAAATCTCAAAAGTATTTTACGCTGAGCGAAAGAGCCCTTACACAAACATGAACTGTATGGTTCCATTTTATGAAGTTCTAGAACAGACAAAACCAATCTATGGTAGAAAAGGTGTGGTGGTTGCCTCTAGGGCTAGGGGGTAGGCCTTGATCAGGAATGGGGTTGGGGAAATTTTCCCAGGTGAGAGTAATGTTTTCTATCTTGAGAGGGTTTTGGGTTACACAGGTGTGGGCATTTTGGGGCCTCTTTGAATGGTGTGCTTAAGAGGTTTGTGCATTGCATTGCATACAACTTTTGCTTCACAAGAAGAAAAGAGAAGCTATAAACAAACGTTTCACGCTAGTTAATGACATGCATATTGAAGAGTTTGGGGGAAATGTTACTGATTTCTGCAACTTTGAAATGTATCAAAAAAGTAAAACGTGGATAAAGAGAGGAATAGATCTGACAAAAACGTACCGTGAGATGCAAACTGTAGAATCCAGATGGATTGGATATTAAAATTCTTCCAACTTTTCTGTATGTTTGGAAGTTTTTACAGTAAAACGTGGGGAGAAAAGGTCTGCTGCTTGTCCACGCCACAGGTCGCTAATCTCCTGGACAAGTCACTTTATTCGATGTCCCTCTCCAAAACTAGAAGGTTGAACTCGACGCTTTCTCATTCCCGTTCCAGACCTGAGATTCTGTGGATGGAAACGAGTTCAGAGAGCACCTGAGCCCAGGGCCTGTCATCAGGAGTTTAACCTGATGGTTAAACTCCTTCCTTAACATGTGGCTGTTTGCGAGTTCAGAGAGCACCTGAGCCCAGGGCCTGTCATCAGTAGTTTAACCTGATGGTTTGCTACAGCTCCTTCCTTAACACGTGGCTGTTTGCGTAATGGTGAAGATTATGTCCAAACTCAGAGTCAAGACACAGAAACCAGTTTTCACCTGAAAATAAAAACAGGGGATTTGTTTTAAGCAGATACTGCTTTCCGCAAAGACAGTTCACCAGATCCACGGGTAGAATTCCCGTTAGGCCTCACACGGGCCTAAACCAAGAAGCAGGAGGCTGTTGAGAGGCCACGAGCACTCTTTCCTCATCTCTTGCCATTGCTTCTATCTGGGCGTGGCTCCTTTATTCTTCCTCAGCAGCCAGACTACAAGGTTGGTGGAAAATGACAGTCAATGGCTACCAATTTCATCTGTTATTTTGCCAGCCACATTGCAGTGTTATTCTTAGCACCAATCCCATATTTTCAAAGAAGAGATTTCATTTACTGAGCTTGGTCTAACCCCATATAGCCAGAGGGCAGGGCCGTGTATATAAATTCAGCTACCAATAAGGCGCTTCTGTGGGCAGCAGGGAAGGGTGGTGGTGCTTGTGAGCTTGCAGACATCCCCAAAGGTGTCTGCTTTTGTCTGGATCATCATTAGCAAGAACGTCCATTTCAAACCAGCATAACCATGAGTCCAGTTAGATCATTCACACAGCAGGATCCCAGTCTGGCATACTGGAAACATCCCCTTCCTTGTTTGGGGCCACCTCCTTCCAAACCAGGAAGAAAATGCCATGCCTAAATTGGGGTCTGGAGAGAGTAACAACGAAGGGAGACAGGTTGATATTACATCCCCCAACGCCAATGGTCTTCAAAGAACTGCCTGGTTCTGGACACGGTGACCCTATTTTAGTTTGCATAAGAATCACTCGGGAAGCTTGCTAAAAAAGTAGCTTCCCCTCCCCTGCACCCCGAGATTCTGATGCAGCAGGGCTAGGATCAGGCCCAGGAAGCTCCATTCGTCATAAGCGCACCAGGTGATTCTGAGGCTCATGGTCCTCGGCTGAACAGTCCATGGAAAACTCCATGTTAGGAATAACCACCCTGCCCCTCTCCTGGTTCACATCATAAAGAGATTCCTAGGACCAAATTATCTTTGGGACTTAAGGGTATATACTGAAAGTTATGACAGTAGAGTGACAGACAGGCAAACATTTGGGGACCTAGGAAAAAAATCCCGTATTTCCCAAGTATCTGCCAGCAGTGGCATCTCAGAAGGTGTAACCCAATATCTGACTCCTCTGAGCACAGGCAGGAATGTCTTTAGCTCTCTGTATCCTTCTGATCCTTTATTCTTTAACTTTTAGGATGGAAAGAGATGCTGCATTTACACAGAAAAAGGCTGAGAGGGCATGCCTCAGAGTTCATCTCAGAGAAAAATACAGGCTCCCAAAGGTAAGACACTCTGAACACAGGAAACATCTAATCATTTCTTAATTACTAAAAAATGGGAAGTCATACTTGATTATCCACAAGGGATCATGCTGAATATATCCTAATTGTAACTGAGATGTTTGATATAGTGAAAAGGGAACTGAACGAGGAGTTCATAAAATCTTGATTCCATTTTTTAACTTAACTTCTATGAACTTCCACTGTTGCTAAAAAAAAAAAGCAGTTAATACCTATAAATGACATTTTAACATAAGTTTATCTAAAGATTCTCGAACTTCTCTATGTAAATACACAATGGGGACAATAATCATAGCTGACATTGGCTGAGCTCTTTCTAGGTACCAGGCACTGTGCTTTGTGTGTATGAATTCATTTAGGTTCTGTTGTCATCTCTGTCTTACCACAGAGGAAACACAGGCATGAAGAAAGTGGGTACCCTCCTGCCATGGGCCAGACAGCCAGGAAAGGCAGAGCCCATGGTCCTGATTTCTATGATATTCCACCTCTATTTAAAATGAACCATCGATTGCTGGTTTGGGGAATAATGTAGTAGAGACAGTCATCATCCAGCACCATCTTATGCATCTCAGCACTGGCTGAGGATGACTGCTGTAGGCTGTGGCCGAGTGAGTCGTTGGTTTCCTGGTGGGAAGGGAATGCCTTGACATGTTGTAGAACATGTCTTAGATGTACTATTCCAGGGCTTGCATCCAGCAATGACAGAGGGCCTGTCACTTTGCTACTCTGACTCATACCACCTGACTCCAGCTTTACTACCTGTCCACCTGACTAAACGACTCCACCTTCAACTTCTGGGTTGGTCATTCAACTTCATATTCCAAAGATGCACCATCCCTTAAAGAACATCTTCCATCTGGAGAAGTCAAAGAAAAAGATCCTCCAAAGGGCATGATCCCAAGTATGAGAGCCACCTCCAAATCCGGGTGGTTTAGAAAGTGCTGCTAAACCAACTCCTTCCATTGATCCCCAGCAGATCCCAAAAAAAGCTGGTTTTAGAAACTATAAGCATGAAACAAGGGAGAGTCCACTGTCTATTCAAGGTCACTGATGAAATCACCAAAGACTTAAACGTGGTAGAGGTTGATCCCTAAGGTTCCCAAGGAACCCGGGTTCTGTTCTTAATAAGGGAAGGAAAACCCACAACAAAATGTAAGCTTATTTCATCCACAACCAACGAGCTTGTAAAAGAATGCCTTGCTTTTCCTATCCCACCCTCCATTCAGGTTTAACAACTTTTTCCCACTGTGCTTGCATTTTGGAAGAGTGAAGCACTTCTAAACACTGTCCTTTCCACTTTCATTGTCTGGTGAATTTCCTGAAACTCCCTGGATGTCACTGGCTCTCTTTAGCAATGTGGCCTCCCCCTAGGCAGGAAACTTGACTCAGATTCATGCTGCTTCACTGAAGCCTCTGGCCTCTGCTCTTGTGCCATCTGATTAAAGCACCATCAATCTTGCTGGGATGAAGCAGAAATTTCTCACACACACACACACACACACACACACACACACACACTATTGGCTGGGTGTGCATCGTCCAGAATGGTAGGGCTTTTTAAAGATTTATTTTTGACAACTGTTATTCTTCTTTAGGGATGTATGGAGAATTGGGGTTCAGTTATGGCTCTGTGACACAGTATCACATGGTTTTTAAAAATACCTGAGTCTCTTAATTTACGCAGCAGGAATAGAAAAAAAAATCTGAGCCCCAGTATCCTCATCTATAAAATCAGGGCTGAAGTACCTAACTTCATAGGATCTTTGTCTGAGATAATGTAATATAAAGAACCTAGTACAGCACCTAACAATAGAGCTCTTATTGTTGACATTATGATCTCTGGGCACAAAAGTCTTATTTCCTGATAATAACAACCAGGGGTCTTGAGGACTGCCAGTCCTTAGGTGTGTAATCAATGCAACAATGGAGGTTCCTGAGCCTCAAGGCCCCAAGCCTTTTATCTTTTACTCCACTAATGGTGAATCAGCAGTCTTGCTGACTTCCAGGAGTGAACACCCTTAGACTTAGCAGTAAGGTTTAAGTACTCTTACGAGAAAAATAATTCTCAAATCTCTGTGCCAAGGTATCCTTTGAAACAAAAGCCTTTCCAACAGAAACTATGGAAAAAGGAAAAAATGATAGCCATGAAATGCACAAATCCAGGTCCTCCCCGGAGAATGATTGCGGCTATACCTGCATAGGCTACTGCTCCCTAAAGCCAGCTAGGGGGAGGGACCGACATGAAGGACATTAATGAATGAACAGTAGAGCCTACCAGTGTCTTTCATTGCCTGGCTTACTGATGTTCATATATCCCCTTTTCTATAGCTGTTTCAAATGCATAATGCATTTGAGACCCCACCTGATTTTCTCATAGACCATGAACTAGACCATAAAGCTCATCTAATAATCTCATACCACTGCATCATTTTATACCTGGGGAAACTGCAGCCCAGGAGGGTTAAGTAGCTTTGCAATAAGCTACATCTTCTGTGACAGACTCAGGATTGGAACTCAGGCCCCACAACCATGAAAAAGAGCAGTTGGCCGGGCGCGGTGGCTCAAGCCTGTAATCCCAGCACTTTGGGAGGCCGAGATGGGTGGATCACGAGGTCAGGAGATCGAGACCATCCTGGCTAACATGGTGAAACCCCGTCTCTACTAAAAAATACAAAAAACTAGCCTGGCGAGGTGGCGGGCGCCTGTAGTCTCAGCTACTCGGGAGGCTGAGGCAGGAGAATGGCGTAAACCTGGGAGGGAGAACTTGCAGTGAGCTGAGATTGCGCCACTGCACTCCAGCCTGGGCGACAGAGCGAGACTCCATCTCAAAAAAAATAAAAAATAAGAATAAGAGCAGTTGGTTCACAATAGGACTTTGACAGAGCTCCCTGTCTCAAGGTATTTGTTCTTTCTACTTCTTTTTTTTTTTCTTTTGAGACAGAGTCTCACTCTGTCGCCCAGGCTGGAGTGCAGTGGCACGATCTCGACTCACTGCAAGCTCCGCTTCCCAGGTTCTCACCATTCTCCTGCCTCAGCCTCCTGAGCAGCTGGGACTACAGGCGCCCACCATCACGCCTGGCTAATTTTTTGTATTTGTAGTAGAGACGGGGTTTCACCGTGTTAGCCAGGATGGTCTCAATCTCCTGACCTTGTGATCCACCTGCCTCAGCCTCCGACAGTGCTGGGATTACAGGCGTGAGCTACCACGCCTGGCCTCTTTCTACTCTTAATATTTGAGCTGTTCCTCAAAATTTTAGGGCAGTTTTGAATTCCACGTGGCTTAAAAAAAATGGGAGTATATTCTTTCTCCTGTGTTGTCTAACAGTTTGACCCTAGATCTGCAAGCAGCTGTCTAAATTCCAAATACAATCCAAACAAACAGATGAGGATTTTACTTGAAAACATTGTACACACCATCATTCACTGCAGTTTACGTCCAGGCGGGGACTCCCTTCTCCAAAGGCATTTTTTGTTTGTTTAAGTTCTAGGGTACATGTGTGCAACATGCAGATCTGTTACATATGTATACATGTGCCATGTTGGTGTGCTGCACCCATTAACTTGTCATTTACATTAGGTATATCTCCCAATGCTATCCCTCCTCCCCTCCCCCACCCCACGACAGGCCCCGGTGTGTGGTGTTCCCCACCCTGTGCCCAAGTGTTCTCATTGTTCAATTCCTACCTATGAGTGAGAACATGTGGTGTTTGGTTTTCTGTCCATGCGATAGTTTGCTCAGAATGAGCAACTAAGTTCAACAAAGGACATGAACTCATCCTTTTTTATGGCTGTGTAGTATTCCATGGTGTATGTGTGCCATATTTTCTTAATCCAGTCTATCATTGATGGACATTTGGGTTGGTTCCAAGTCTTTACTGTTGTGAATAGTGCCGCAATAAACATACGTGTGCATGTGTCTTTATAGCAGCATGATTTATAATCCTTTGGGTATATACCCAGTAATGGGATGGCTGGGTCAAATGGTATTTCTAGTTCTAGATCCTTGAGGAATCGCCACACTGTCTTCCACAATGGTTGAACTAGTTTACAGTCCCACCAACAGTGTAAAAGTGTTCCTATTTCTCCACATCCTCTCCAGCACCTGTCGTTTCCTGACTTTTTAATGATCACCATTCTAACTGGTGTGAGATGATACCTCATTGTGGTTTTGATTTGCATTTCTCTGATGGCCAGAGATGATGAGCATTTTTTCATGTGTCTGTTGGCTGCATAAATGTCTTCTTTTGAGAAGTGTCTGTTCATATCCTTTGCCCACTTTGTGATGGGGTTGTTTGCTTTTTTCTTGTAAATTTGTTTAAGTTCTTTGTAGATTCTGGATATTAGCCTTTTGTCAGATGAGTAGATTGCAAAAATTTTCTCCCATTCTGTAGGTTGCCTGTGCACTCTGATGGTAGTTTCTTTTGCTGTGCAGAAGCTCTTTAGTTTAATTAGATCCCATTTGTCAATTTCAGCTTTTGTTGCCAGTTGCTTTTGGTGTTTTAGACATGAAGTCCTTGTCCATGCCTATGTCCTGAATGGTATTGCCTAGGTTTTCTTCTAGAGTGTTTATGGTTTTAGGTCTGACATTTAAGTCTTTAATCTGAGCTAAAGGAGGATGTTCGAACCCATCACAAAGAAGCTAAAAACCTTGAAAAAAGATTGGATGAATGGCTAACTAGAATAAACAGCGTAGAGAAGACCTCTTAAATGACCTGATGGAGCTGAAAACCATGGCATGAGAACTCCATGACGCATGCACAAGCTTCAGTAGCCGATTGGATCAACACTGATCAAAGGTATCAGTGATTGAAGATCAAATGAATGAAATGAAGCGAGAAGTTTAGAGAAAAAAGAGTAAAAATAAGTGAACAAAGCCTCCAAGGAATATGGGACTATGTGAAAAGACCACATCTACGTCTGATTGTTATACCTGAAAGGGGCGTTTTTATATTGGGTTGCATTTGTAACAATGGATTCTACACACAGTGTTTCAAAACTGTGCCTATGGTATGGAAGATACTACAAATACCAATAATGCAATTGTCTGCTTTTTGTAAACCACATGGAAATTCTAATCCGGTATAGCTAGCCATAAAAACAGCACCTAATAAAACTACACGATAAGAAAAATCGTCTACTCTGGGCACACTGCCTATGAGTTAGCCCTGCTCTGCAAGGAGCAGTTTAAAAACTAAAATTAAAATATTTTTAAAAATCAGCTGGATCGTATTCCACTCAGTCCAGTTATCACTAGCTGTGGCTAACTTCCCCTACCCCAGTGCAATACCTTGCGCTTGCAAACCAGCCCCACCCTTGGGAGCCTCTTCTGCCTCCCGCGCTGTCACTTGTCACACGTTACCCTCCCGCCCGCGTCCCCCCCACCGACGAGGCTCTGGGTACGGGGACACTTCGATGTCCCATGTGGCGAAAAAGAGGCTCCGGGGGACAGACACGTTTCCCACGCTAACGTCTGCCCAGGCTGTGCAGAACAGCCGCTCCCCTCCAAGTCAGATCCTGGCTAGAAGGCGGAGGGCGCTGCGGCCGCCAGCGCGGGCCCGGAATCCTCGACGCCGGCGCCCCCTGGTGTTCCTAGCTCCGCGGCCACTGGCACCCGCGGGAGGCGGAACCAGGGCTGCGGTTGGTGGCAGGACCAGGGCGGGGCAGAAGCCAATTTCTAGAGGTGACTTAAAAAACAACAAAAAAAAGTATTGATAGATCATTGGATGGAATGGGGGAAAAACAAAACAACAACGAAGAAAGAAAGAAAAGAAAAGAAAAGTCTTATTATTTTGTTATTGAGGACCTGGTCGTGCGTTTCCTATCCTCCCATGGCATAACGGGAGAGGGAGCTCGCAAACAGCCGAGTTTCCGCTGTCTCCGCATTCGAGGGCGGGCTGAATGAGTTGGAATCTTCAGCCTTGAGAGGAGATGACTGAATAAATGAAGCTTATGGGGGCAGAATCATGCCCCAGGCCTCCAGTGCCATGCTTTTTATTTTAATGCTGAATTCAGCCAACTTACCCAGTGGCTTGGCTGCTGGTTGTTACTGAAGTATAGGTACCTAAGATCTCTCTCATTATGCAGAGGAATCTCCGCAATGGAACCTTTAGAGGGCCATCCTCAGAGAGAGGCCGGGCGCGGTGACTCACGCCTGTAATCCCAGCACTTTAAGAGACCGAGGCAGCGGATCACCTGAGGTCAATAGTTCAAAACGAGCCTGGCCAACATGGTGAAATCCCGTTTCTATTAAAACATACAAAAAAAAAAAAAATTAGCTGGGCGTGGTGGCGGGCTCCTGTAATTCCAGCTACCCAGGAGGCTGAGGCAGGAGAATTGCTGGAACCCGGGAGGCAGAGGCTGCAGTGAGCTGAGATCGGGCCACTGCACTCCAGCCTGGGCGATAGAGCAAGACTCCATCTCAAAAAATAAATAAATAAATAAATAAAATAAAAAGCCATCAGGAAAACATAGTGGGGGTGCAAGGTGTAGGGTTTTGTCTCCTAGATGCTTCATTAAGGAGCAAGGAGGCCCTGGAAGGCCAGACAGTGCCCATCTGGGTCACTAGGAGATGTAATTGAGAAGCCCAAGGCATGGTGCTCTGTCCAAAGAACTGGAGGGAAGGAGAGGAGAGGGAGGCCTGCCAGTGCTGCCTCTTACTGCAGCCAGGGGAGGGCTGACTGACGGCTGAACCAAAGGAACTGCTGTATTCGGTGGGAAACAGAGGAACAGATTCCCAGGTCCTTATGGGTCACCTCCATGAGGCTTGGCTTCCGAGGTCATCCGAGGAACATGCCAACCATCACTTCCCTCCAACCCTCTAAGTTCTTTTCCTAGAACAGGTTCAGGTTCCTGGATGACCACAATACTTTGGTTCCTTGACACCGGTGTCTGAGTGATGTTTCTCTTTTCAATAGACTTACTTTTTTACATCCGGAAAAGGACATGCCATATGTGTGTGCTCAATACATAACCATAAGGATCATATAAATTTAGGGACGTGCCAAAGGTCACAAAGCTTGCTGTGACAAATGGAGACTCAAGCCTCCTTACTCTTCATCCACTACTTTTTCGTCCCCCCTTCTCCTCATATCCCTTTAAACTGGGCATCAGATTCCTGGTGGTAGACTTTAGAACTGAACACACTGTCTAACAAAGAAAATGGCACAGGACAGAAAGCAGGGATCACTGGGACTCTAGTGGGCTCCTAATAACCTTCCCCTCCCTGCCAGGTTTGCAGAATACTTAGCCTGTGCCATCTTCTAAAGCCCATATTGGGTAAGCATTCATAGTAATAGTATTAACAGCCCACAGGGAATTGGACGAATTTAACACGTCCTCCAGCTAATGAGGGATGACCCCCTGGGTACCTCATTCACAATTCCCCAGGGTCACCGCCACAGCGCTTACATAACAGCAGGATTCAGTTCTAGACCCTTCCCCTGACCAAGGCCCGACAGGGAGCAGATCTGAGAAAATGTCTTCCCAGGAGCTGTCAGGTCTAATGAGGATAACTATGTCACATTTTGGAATTAGAACTGTATTTTCTAAAGAAATTATTTGGCTGGTGTTTCCTCTGAAAAAGAGTTTCACTCTATTGCTGACAGGGAAAAGCAAATGTAGACTCTTTGAAAAGGAGCAACATAAGCCATAGCCCTCTAGATAAACAATAAAAGGTCTTGGGTCTCAAGTTTACTAATTGTTAGTGACAATACTATTTGCTATGCCAATGTCTTTTGATGACCATTGTTAATTTCAGTAATCAGATAAGTAATTAAATAAGTGCAGTAAACAAATTGCAGTAATCTGCAGTACGTATATGTATATGTATCTATACCAGTCATTATAATATTCATGTATACATATCCAGATTATGTCGATTTCCTCTAGTTGTCAAATTATAGGTATCAGAGGACTTAAAATGCCTAAAGTCATCCATGATGCTTACATTAGATTTGGATCGCACACCACTAATTATTCCAGACTCTGTATCTTCAGTTTCTCCTTCTTGATTGGCCTCTCCTTAATAAAAGAGGTCAAATCTCTCCCATCTAAAACAAGCAAACAGTATTTTCTGAGTAAACATGGCTTTTTAGGTATCTTCCCTTAAATGACTAGTTCTCACTGCTCTGCTAAAACCTTCTTCTTCCAGATGTTCAGTGTCTGTCTAAATACAGTAGGTGGTTCCCTTAATTTCTCTTGGGGCCTCTTTGTTTCTTCTAGCACTGGTGATCGCTTCTTCCTTAAAGCCCTCTCTCTCCTCAGCTTGCAGATATCACCTTCTGGTTCTTGTTCTTGTACTGCTTCTTCTTCATGAGTTATCTTTCTCTGTCTGCCTCCAAATTGTGGGATGTTCCAGGGTGCCCCCTTGGCTGGCTCTTCTTCTCACTCAAGCCTGCACAGTGTCCACGAGGGCTGCACCTTGCCGTTGCTTTCTGCTACCACCTACATGTTGATGATTCTCAAATCTGTACTTCCAGACCACATCTTCTCCCCACATTTCCCAACTGCAGCTACCTTTACTTGGGCACTTCACAGATAGAACCAGCTCATATCCAAAACTTAGTTGCTCATCCTCCCTCTAAACCTGCTCCTCCTATAGGCTCCACTTCCATGGGTGACTCTCCTGAAAGCCCATCTCCCAGGCTGGCTACCAGATGTCACCACTGCCTCTTCCCTCCTTGCTCCGGCTGCATGTCCAGTAAATCGCCAAGTCATCTTAATTCACTCCTGAATAGTTCTCAATTCACCATAGCTTTTCTACTTGGAGTCTTGTCCCTCTCAACACTGAGGTTTCTGAAGTGTGAATCTGATCGATCCTGTTTCTTCCCTGTTTTTTTTTTTTGTTTTTTTTTGTTTTTTGTTTTTTTGGTTGTTGTTTTTTAAGGCCACTATGTCTTTTAGAATAAAATCCAAACTCCTTGTCCTGTATGCTGTGCTATGGCTCCCGTCTCTCCAACTTCACCTCTTGCTACTACTCCCTGCCTGGACTAGCACTTCCTCCTGCTCCGTTCCGTGCTCCCTGTGGCCTTTCTGTAAGACTCTGGTTAGTGTCACTTCTTCCAGGGCCTTCCATGATCTCCCTCCCCCTACCTAATTCTGGATTTGGTCATCCTCCTCCATGTTCCCATATATCTTGAGTCCATGTCTCCTACATCATCTTATGACCCTAAATATCTGCACCTATTGTGTGCTCCTTTAAAAAGGGGGCTGACTTTTAAATCTCTCTGCTCGGTGCCTAGCAAGGTGACTGAGATATAGAAAATTGCACACACACACACACACACACACACACAGTGATTGCTGAGTAAATGGATGTTATTGGGGAGAAAAGAAAAGAAAGAAAAATGCCCGGCTGGGTGCAGTGGCTCACGCCTATAATCCCAGCACTTTGGGAAGCCGAGGTGGGCAGATCACGAGTTCAGAAGATCGAGACCATCCGGGTCAACATGGTGAAACCATGTCTCTACTAAAAATACACAAATTATCTGGGCGTGGTGGTGCGTGCCTGTAATCCCAGCTACTAGGGAGGCTGAGGCAGGAGAATCTCTTGAACCAGGAAGCTGGAGGTTGCAGTGAGCCAAAATCGCGCCATAGCACTCCAGCCTGGCAACAGAGCGAGATTCCATCTTAATAAAATAAAATAAAATAGAAATGCCCAAAGAACAAAGTATCAAAAACAGCAGAAAGGATTTACCCACCATTAGAGTTACAGTAAACTACAATTTTATGAAAAGAACAAGTCCAGATTCAACATTGTAGTTTTGTATAAAACACAAAGGTTTCCCTGTTTTATAAATACAACACCATATTTCTTCAAGTAGAGGAAGTAATATGTTTTAAATAAAGCTACAAGATTCTTTCTAAAAGCAAATGTGTCCCTCTCCCTGGCCAATTTAAAATGTATATGTAAGTCAAGCTAAATTAATAAGAGAAAACAGTTCCACAATGAACCCTAATCCTATTAACAGAATTGTCAATCTAGGTTAGTCATTGAAAAATAATGTTGTGACCCCTGCTGAGCTATATGATTTAGTTACACCTGGTGTTTGTCTGCCGTATTAAGGGCACCATTCATTTCGAATAAAGATGCATATAGGAGAAACTCAACAGAGTTGTCTTTAAATGTGTCACATTGAAAGCTCCATTACAGTTGAATTTAAAATTTGCCTCTTAAAAAAAAAAACAAAGATGATTGTGTGAACCTTCCTTTGCCAGACCCCTTCAGATTAAGAGCTCTTGGGGCTGCCCAGCAGGGTCTGAGACACCGAAACCTCCTGCTTTCTGAGCAGCTGTTTCTGGTGACCAGGCGGCGGGGAGGCCATCAGAGGCCCCATCAGCCGCCATCTCTTCCTTCCCCTCCTCACCCTGCCCCAGTTCGGTTTGCTCCTCCTACTTATGCTCTTGAAAGAGCAATGGATTACATGTCTCCAGGGAGTACGGGGATGGGAAGGAGTCACTGAACACTAGTGAAGCAGGATTTCAAGACATGTTGCTTGGCCACACCGGTTTTCTCATGTCATCTTCACAAACGCCCTGTAAGGTAGGTAGATATCACCTCTACTTTAAAGATGAGAACACCGGCTCAGAGAGGGAAAGTGACTTTCCAAGGTCACAGAGCCAGTAAATGGCAGAACAAGACTTTACCACGAGACAATCCGAGTGCACAGGCCGTGTTTTCTTGCTAGACCCTTCTGGCAGCTGTGTTAGGTCTTAGGCCCTAAAAAGCAGAATGACGTTTTTGAAGAATCTTTACCTCTCGAGACCTCACTTTCCTCGTCTGTAAATGAGGGGCTTGGATATGCGGCCTCCGGGAGCTTTTTGAGTCCCTGTGGAATGTCTTCATGAGGGAAAGAGGTATGAAATGTGCACAGCTGGTATCTAGAAATTCTCATTCCATGTAGCTCCCGATGCATGCACACTTTCAATCAAATTGAAAACCGATGCCTATTCCTCAAGAAGACAAATCCACACCATCTGTCCTAATCTGCAAGTGCTGAGGGGTCTTTAAGTAGCTGAAGAGGGAAGAGCAGCAGCAGGGCACAGCAGAAGGAGCAGCCAGCATGCCCCAGCCCAGGGCCTTCACACCAGCCACACATTACCTTCTGAGGGCAGCAGCCCCACTCATAACCAGGACAGTGAGAGTGGTTTATGAAGACAAGTACCTGACTGCTCAAGTCCATGATCCTCACAATTATGTCAATCTCGCGCTACATGAGCTCCTCCACGTGAAAGAAATCCATTCTTTTAGCTTTTGGTATCCTGTAGGCAACGATAAGTGAATAAACCAAAAACAAAATCAAATCTACCTAGTATCAATCACACTGGTATTTGCTTATACACCACGCTTAGCTAACTGGACTCTGACAAGAGGAGAATGCTCAGTTTTTTGAAGACATAACCATCTAAGATAATTTATCATGGTATCTCAAGTTTGGTGAAAAGAGAAGGCCAGTTTATCCAGGTCTAGGAAGTAGTAAGTCTTGAAATCCAGGGTCACGTTTATCTTTTGGTGAATGCTCATGCATCAATCACAGGAAATGACAATGGTAGGATATGGAGCTATTTAAATAATGGGGTATTCAGCACTGGCCATAAAGATAATAAGTCTGGTTAAAAACAAGAGATTAAAACGGATTTCTCATCAGCTGGCATAAAAATAATTAGCTCTTAACTGCATTAAACAGTATCCCAAATTGGTAAGATTTCTAGAAATGAGAAGATCTCTGAAACAGAGCCTCTGAGAACAAAGTATAGCCTATAAGTCCCCTAATTATGTGCTGGCTCACTCATTCATTCACTCACACCACGGTTCTCATCCTTGAGCCTTCCTTCCCTCCCTGGAGCTGCTTCCGGCCCGTAGTGATGCTGATTCACATTGGCTGTAACTGCACTTGTATTTGGGGATTGTAATGAGCCATTACTTCTTTTCCTTGAAGTGTGAACTGTGTCCAAATATTCCTGGTCTCCCCAACCCAAGATTTGTCAATGGGCAGCAGAACGTGTGGACAAGACATTCATTGTTTGAATTGCAGACAAGGTCCTGTCAGCAGGGTGGTTCATTAGGAAGAGAGGAAACAAGGCTGCTGTGTCCACTGTATAAATCCCATTTATGCTTCTTAATTGCTTGCTCTGTCCCGGATCTTTCTCTTAAGGGCCAATACTCTCCCACCGTCTCTTTCACTGTCCATGCCTTCTTTATCCCAGGGATCCTTTCAGCAGGGATCTTGACACTGAGCTGCCCTCTTTCCTCTAAAATATTCATAACCACCACTACTACTTATCCAGAGCTTAGATGCTTGTGAGGCTGTTTCACAGCATGTCTCATTCAATCTGCTCAGCAGTCCTCTAAGTGGCCCTTCCATTGGACATCAGAAACATAAGTTGACTTGCCCAAGGTCATGCATTGGTAAATGACAGATCTGGGACTCGAACCCATGTTTAACTCCAAATCACACAATCTTTCATTCTCCTAGGCTACCTCTGGCAGGAGAACGGTCTGGACAGGCTGCAGCTGTTTACAAAGGAGACACTTGAATACTTAGCCAGTTCTAGATCTAGGGCTAGCTCAATTAGTTAGGATCCAGAGCTAACGAGGCTACAGGCCCACATTTGGTTCCAGAGGGCATGATTTTCTCCTCTAGCCACTCAACAGCCTTGTCTGGTTGTCCTACTTTTAGTCATAAGGTTTCCATGGCACAGGCCTCAGCCCAGAGTAATCAGTTTCAAGACTAGAACCATCTCCGGAAGCAGCCATGCTCTGGGGGAGGGCAAGTAACCTTGTCCTTCTAGATCAATGGTGAGTGGAGGACTCTCTGACCAAAGCCATTGACTATATCCAATGCTGTCTTTGGACCTGGACATCTGAGGCCACTGCCCTGCAGCCCATGTTTTAGAGGGCTCTGGTCTCTCTTCTAGCCACCCTCTTTCACATGGGGTGAAGAGTCTGTGGGCCAAAGGTCCTAGACCTGGCAGAGCCACACCCCTCTTGTAGACCATGCTCAAGCTGCTCAGGACCCAAAACGCCCTGTCTAAGTGCATTCCAGAGCCTTCCCAGGCCTCTGATGCAGATCTGTGCTCCTGAGAGTGGCCAGGCAGACTAGGCCTGAGGAGTGGGGTAGGGGTCATGCTCCCAAGGTCCCAAGGCCCTTCCCAGTGAGGGCTGGAGCCAGGAGCTGGAGAAAAAAGAGGGCCAAGTTATGAGCCAGGAACTTCTATCAGCACTTGTGCTCTACCATTGACAAAAATTAGGGGTGGGCCCGACAAGAGGTAAGGGGAGCTAGGGCTGGCTAGGTGGCTTTCTCCTAGAATGGAAAGCCTAGTGCTAAAGAGGAACTGACTAAGCCTGGCTTGTTAGAAAAACCAAGCCTTTGAGTGAAGGTCGGAGTCATTGCTAGGTCAGAGATAAGGTGCCAGGACATCACAGCCTCCTGAGAGGGCTAACCCCATGTGCAAGATTGCCCATAGTAAATTCCCCTGTCCACTTCTGAAGGCTATTATTTTTATGAATAGCTACTACTGGGTGAGTGCTTAACAGATTCTAAATAATTCAGTTACCATCTAATCAACCCTCCACAGCTCTAAGGCAAATAATGCAATTCTCCACATACAGACAAGGAAATAAAGCTCAAAGAGGCTACACAAAGTGCCCCAGGTCACCCATCCTGTAAGTGGTAGAACTAACATTCTCACTCAGGCAATTTAGTCTGCGATGCCCCAACATGATTATAAAGATAAACCGGTAGCTATGAAAACAGAGCTCTTTATAGCAAAGAGAACCTACAAATTTAAGCATTGTTAAGGCTGTTATCCTCCCTGACAATAGGTTCATTGAATCACTCAGTAAACATTTATTTTAATTTTTGAAAATATTTATTTATTTATTTAGACACAGTCTCTCTCTTTTGCCCAGGCTGGAGTGCAGTGACTCGATCTTGGCTCACAGCAACCTCTGCCTCCTAGGTTCAAGCGATTCTCCTGCCTCAGCCTCCCGAGTAGCTGGGATTACAGGCATGTGCCACCACACCCTGCTAACTTTTTGCATTATTATTAGAGACAGGGTTTCACTAATTTGGCCATGCTGGTCTTGAACTCCTGACCTCAGGTGATCCCCCCACCTCAGCTTCCCAAAGAGCTGGGATTACTGGCTTGAGCCACCATGCCCGGCTATTCAGTAAAGATTTAATTCTTTGTGTCTACATGCCAGAAACTTTGCTGGGTTATGAGACAGAAAGATGAGTAACTTACAGCCTTTGTCTTCAAGAAAGGTGGAGCAGTGGTTCTCAAACTTCAGCAAGCCCCCAAATCACCAGGAGGATTTGTTAAATCACAGATTGTGAAGCCCGCACCCTGAGTTTCTGAATCAGTGGGTCTGAGTAGAGTTCCAGCGTGTGCATCTCTAGTGAGGTCCCAAAAGATGCTGATGCTGTTGGCCTAGAGAACCCACTTTGAGAACCACTTTGATAAAACTTAGGGCAATCAAGATCCTCTCCATGAGGCAACGTAGAATTGCACTGCTCTTGCTTCCCTGAGCAAGAGGCACGAGGATAAAACAAACCTCAGAGTCACCCTTGAAGGAGGAAACCATCCCGAAGCTTCGTCAAGCACAGCAGAGCCATAGAGAGTGGCCTTGCTGAGGTCTCCCTGTGAATGGGAGGCAGGCGAGCACCATCCCGTGAGCCCTCGCCAGTGTGTTCAGTGTTTTATGACCCTGGCTGGCTGGCTGGCTTTCCTTTGGCCCCTCTAGCTGCCCGTCCCTGCAGGCCCACAACAGTTACCCTGTCCAGGTTCAAACCTGGCAACATGCTTGGGGATCTTACTACCAACCTGAGGGAAGGGGCCAGAATTCCTGGGAATGTCTTTTCAAATCACTTGCATTTGACTTCAGGATGCATAAGAGAGGGCAGATGTCCCACATTTGCATGAACTGAGAATGAGTCGGCCACCTTGTGCTTTTCCTCTCCTTCCTGCAAAAAGGCCCAGAAGATGATCAGCAAGGAAAGCAGCTGCTAGGGAAGGCAAATAAAAAATAAATAGAAATGCACAATTGGCTGGGAGCCCCTAGGGATTAACTAACTAATTAATCCCACAACAGTTTGACCAGGAACTAATTAATCCATTAAGCACTTGGAGGGCCCAAGGCCCTGGCCAAGAGCAGGGAGAGGCTTCCCTCATCTCCGCAGGCTGGCGCGGAGTGGGACTGTCCTCCCGAGTCTCCAAGGATGGCCTCAGTGAGGACTGTCCTTCCCAAAATCATTGGTTCCCCCTGCATCAGAAATCTGCTTCTCAAGCTATTTCTGGAGCCAGGTTCCTGTGTCACTCTGCCCAGGGAACCGAATCAAAGAAGAGAGCCCTGAGGAAAGTCTGCTGGGCTTCAGCCCCTCCAAGTAAGAGAGCCACAGAGAGTTAGAACTGGAAAAGACTTCAGCCGTCGGGTCCTTCCAACCCGCTTTACAGATGAAGAATGAAGTTTACCGGTTACCCTGGTGTGCCGTTTGGACCTAGAGACAAACTGATGTTTCTTTCCGATCAGTCCTACGCAGCACCCAGACAGGGGGAATTCAGATCTCCCTTTAGGTGCTGTCTTTAACTCCACCTCAGAAGTCACCAGGTGCAGAAATCTTTCTTAAAACAATGTAGTCTGATTGACTTAGATCATCATTTTTTAATATGATTTTTCATGAGCTTTGGTAACAAATTTAAGGCTGGTCACAACATATTCAGGTGGCTCTAACATAGATCTTTCCTCTCATTAGCTTTTCTGACACTCTTTTTAATCTTCTGTTTCCCTGAAACCCAGGTCACCTCATGTTACAACCTGATCTCCAAAAAATCTGACAGCAGCCATCTGGGGATGTAAGCTAATGTTAACCTTTCCCAGAGAATGTTTTCTTTAGACTCCTCTCTCATTACAGAACAAGAGGCTGTACAGTCTAAGTGGTGAAACAATCTCAGCTGAGTATGGTGGTACATACGTGTGATCCCATCTACGTGGAAGGCTGAGGTGGGAGGATGGCTTGAGCCTAGAAGGCCAAGGCTGCAATGAGCCAAGATTGCACCACTGCACTCCAGCCTGGGTGAAAGAGAGAGACCCTGCCTAAAAAAATAAAATAAAAATAAAAATAAAAGAATCTCAAAGACCAGGCAGCATACACTAAGAAATTCTGGAACAGACACTCCTAGAATCACAAAATGAAATGTGCAAGGCATTTGCAATAGCATCAGCAACACCGAAGGCTAGACTGCCAGTATGCTGAGTGGGGGCCATGTGCTTGATGGTTCACTTAATACACGTGTGCTGTGGGCCAGACTCCAGTTCAGGTGCTAACGGTGGAGTTGAATCTAACAAGAGCCCATGAGGGGCTCCCTGTCTAGTGGAAGGGAGGAAAAGAGCAATGATTAAGCAAAAGTTGCCGCTAAGGTGTGATGAGTGAATTAATGCATACTGTCTAGTCACTATAAACTGGAACCTCATCCTCTAGAGTGGGGTCAACCAGGTGAGTGGATCTTGGCATGGGCCTGATAGAGTCTGCAAGACTTGCAAAGCTGCCCTTAGGCAGAGTTGGGGTATGATGCCCCAGCTTTTGTGTATATAAGCGACACAGAGAGAAAGGGCTTCTTAAAAATCCAGATGGGGTTGGGAGCGGTGGCTCACGCCTATAATTTCAGCACTTTGGGAGGCTGGAGCGGTTGGATCACCTGAGGTCAGGAGTTTGAGACCAGCCTGGACAACATGGTGAAACCCCGTCTCTACTGAAAATACAAAAAATTAGCCAAGTTTTGGTAGTGTACACCTGTAATCCCAGCTGCTAGGGAGGCTAAGGCAGGAGAATCACTTGAACCAAGGAGGCAGAGGTTGCGGTGAGCTGAGATCGAGACACTACACTCCAGCTTGGGTGACAGAGCAAGACTCCCTCTCAAAAAAAAACAAACAAAAAAGAATCCAGATGGCTGGACTCCACCTCCAGAGTTCCTGATTCAGTGGATCTGGGATGGGGCCCAAGAATCTGTAGTTCCAGCAGGCTCTAGATGATGCTAATGCTGCTTGTCCAGGGACCACACTTGGAGAACCACCATACTGGAAGGTTCTGATTGACCCAAGGTGCCACGAAGAAGGGACTTCCCTACAGGAGCCTCCACGACTGAAACCAGGACCAGGCTAGGCTGCAAGGCCAAGTGTGCCACTCACTTCCTTTATTCTCTACAGACTTTTTTCCTGCTGCTTTTTAAAATGTATTTAGTTACTGAGTTAGTAGGTTTAGAGTTATTTATCTATCTCTATTTATTTTTCACATAGAGTGAAATGGATGAGAATCAAATCCAGATGGCTGGAGATGATGTGGATTTACCCGAAGATCTCCGGAAAATGGTAGATGAAGATCAAGAAGAGGAAGAAGATAAAGATTCTATTCTTGGGCAGATACAGAATCTCCAGAACATGGACTTGGATACCATAAAAGAAAAAGCCCAGGCCACCTTCACTGAAATCAAGCAGACAGCGGAGCAGAAGTGTTCCGTGATGTGAGGGGTGGGAGGGTTGGAGGGAGGGAACCAGTCATCCGTGGAAAAGATCACTCTCCTGTGGGACGTTTCGAGCAGTACATGTTTTAATGTAGTGAACACATTAAGGAAAACCACGATGATCCATGGATAGACAATCATTTGGTTGTTCTAAATATTCCTGGCAGAGTATTTAGCTAGCAGCTTGCAGCAGGAACCATACTTTCCTTTTAGTTATAAATGAGACAAACTGGAAATTTTCAGGTGTAAATGATGATGCTGAACACATATCTGCTTAAAGACCTTGAGATGAGCCAAGAAGAAACAAAAGCAAGTGGCATTTCCTCTCCAACTTTCTTCCTTGGAGGCCAAGTTCTCACCTGTCCAACTATTCGCAGGACACCAGGTCCCTTCAGAGAAAGATGTGGAGAGTCAAGGTATCCACTGGAAGCCGGGTTGCCCACAGGGAGCTGAGGCTACAGACTCCAGGGCAATCAAAGGTCACCACCCCCACCCCTCACCTCCAGGCTCCTTGAATTTGTCAGTGATACTCATCACTTTGGTCCTTGGATGCTTCTCAGCCAAGTGGCGGTAGCAGGGATGTGGTGAACAATGAGAAACTGAGGCAGGGAATAGACCTCACCAGCCCTTTGCATTGGAGATCATCATTCTAGTGGCCATGTGAAGAAGGGAGGCACAATTATAGGCAGAGGGAAACCAAGGAGACGGCTGCTCTTTTTGAGTTGAGCTTAACTCTCCTTGTCTGAACTTGGTGATAGCAATGGAAACAAAGTGGGTAGACTAACAGAGAGCGTTAAGGAGTTAAATCAATCTCTCTCTGTCTCTCTCTGTCTCCTCCCAATCTATTTCTCTCTCATCCCTTTCCCTCCTTCTTGTCCAATCTCCCTATCTCTTTTTTTTCTTCTCCTGTCCCTTCCTATCCCACCCCTTCAGACTACCTTCCAGTAAATCACACTGTCATTTGGTGCCAGAGGCTTTCAGAGTAGGCACTGATTTTTTTTTCCCTAATATCTGTTCTCTTTCAAAAGGAACAATTCAAAAGACTTAGGACAGTTACCACTGAAACACTTCAAGCTATTTAGCTAAAGCCCACCAAACCAAAACAAAATACTGATTTTTTTTGGTGAATCTGTTCATATGGTGAATAAAGATCTATCAAAGAAAAAGGAAACTGAGACCAAAAACTTAGGGTCTAACTTCTTCTAAACCCAGATTTCCCAAATGTGTTGTACAAGAAGTTTCGTGTAATAAAAATATGCAAATAAAACAAATGAATAAAGGTCCAAAACCTATGGTCCTTGGCAAAGTTTAGCCTGTCTTGGAAGTTCCTGGGAGAACATTGGTGCAATGATTGGGGCTGATTAGCTTCTAGTCCACAAACCCGGATGCCATGAGCACATTTTAAAACTGTGCTTGTCTTTTATCAGAAATGGCATGTGAGTTGTGATCTGTTTTATAGCAGAAACTTTAAAATACTCACTTTTTAAAAAACTACAATATAATAGATATGATTTAGTTTCAGTTTAATGCCTGGCTCTGCCCTGTAGTTGACGGCGTGGGTAGTATGGATGGGTGAGAGGTGTTGCATGTGGCCTGATGTCTGTACACTTTGTATGACATAAAATACTACAACTGCCAAATTGTTCCACAGACTAGCCTCAGGATGACAAAGAAGACGTGCTTTCTTGTAAAAGATGCAGCCAGTTCTGCTAAGGAAATCACTAAATTGGCACTTCCTCTTGACTGCCAACATTACTCCAATGCAATTTGGTCATTGTCTCAATGAAGTTGCACAGCTGCTAGAAGACTGTGACCATGATTCCTCCTCCACATCACACAACCCCACAACACAGCCCAGTATATCACCTCACCCCACACAATGGTACCCCACATCACATTACACCAGACCACAACCTATCATACCACATTACACCACAACACATTACACCCCACACTAAACCACCCCTCACCACACGGCCGCACCACCCCAATCAATACCAAATCACATGTGTATGGGTTGGGAGAGGAAGGACATGTATTAGGGCAGCCAGAAGACCTTTTTCTCTCTAGAGGGTGGATTGGTGTCTGTGCTGTATGATGTCAATGAGCACAAAAAGGTCTCCCAGCATCAAAACCTAGAATCCAACAATTATTAAGGACTAGGAGGGAATCTATTCTAATCTCCCATACAATGAAGGGACCCTTTCCAAGTTGTCCCAGTTGAGCCTTATTTGAAAGCTTCCAGTGGCACAGAGTTCACTATCTGCTGCTCCAAGGAAATTTAACAACCACCATTCCATTTTTAGACAGCTTTAGTTGTTAGAAAATCCTTCTTTGTCTTAAGCTGAAAATGGTTGCATCTTTAATCCATCAGTCATGGTTCCGTTGAATGGAACTACACAGATTGTGCCTACATTCCCACTCAGGCTTTGATATATTCCCCTCTCAGATTTCTCTTTTTCAGGAAAACATCCTCACTTCTTTTCGTCAATTCTCATCATACAGTAGGAACACTGTGAACAGACTGGGTAATTGAGCGCTGACTGCTGATGTCTAGGAGTGAAGCCAGCCATGCAGAAGGCAGCAGTGCTGTCACCTTTCACACCCTGCCGCTGGACTTGATGCTTGAAGCCATTCCTGAGCCAACTCGTAGTCAGGAATGAGGATTTTAGACCCAATTCCACTAGCACATGACCTTAGACAAGTCATTTATTCTATCTGGAAATCCACTTTCTCAACAGTGAAAATGAAGGGGCTGGATTACTCTACTTTCTGTAATTCATTCTATGGTTTCAGGGTGGTCAGTGTGGATATTTATCTTGTGAAAGAGAGCACATTAGCGCATTGTCACTGCCACAGAACTAGGTTTCAGTCCCTTTACTAGCTTCAACAGAGCAAAGGGACACCAGGCTCCAGGAGTGGCAGGAAGGAAGAGAGAGTCAGATGCTACAAGAGAGGGGATAAAGAACATAGAGCGTTGCCCATGGAGAGAAAAATCTAGAGATCCAGGGGGACATTTCTATCCAGGCAGAAGGAACCATAATGACTCTGGGGAGAGGTTCTGAAGAATAAATTCCAAGAAGACAAATTAAATGGACTTCCCAATTTTGCTTAGAGTTAGTCTAGTCCCAATTAGATATGGGCTTCTACAGTACAATGAAGCAGGAGCTCTACTTTTGAAAGACTGTTGATATAGTGAGCTCAGTTACCCAGAAACCAACTGATCTAGTTTGTGAGTTATGTAAGTACCTTGGTTTTGCTCCTGGCACTAGAAATTTAGCCAAATTCCTACTTACAAACAGAACCATCAGACACAGGGAGAGGAGTGAAATTGAAAGTGAAAAAAACTAGAGCTTACAGCTTCTGATAGTGGAGAACAAGCTCCTACTGGATCAACCCTCCTGCAAATAACAACTACAAACTATGAACAAAATGCAAAGAAACAACTGCCTGAAAGCACTGGAAGCAGCCAAAAGCAGGTCCATACTGGAGGGAAATGAAACCTGAACAGGGAAGAAGGAAAAAGCACTGGTGAGTTTTCCTTTGCTGAAAGGTTTCATCTGAGGGCAGACCCCACTTGAAGTCAAGTAAGACAACTAAAACTCAGATGGAAAGCCTGCAGCCTTCATGTACTGAAGAACCAGCAGAGTTTGGGATGCCCACAGCGGCTGCAAAATGAAAGAGCGAATCCTAGAAAGGAGAGAGCCATGGGAGGGGGATTCTAAATTCTGTGTATGAAGTCTGTTCAAGATCCTGGCGAATCCCTGAACTATGCATAGATTAGGCATACTCTGAGCAGCCCAGTGAGGGCTAAACAAACTGAACTAAGAATTCTGTTACTGCCCACTTAGGAGAAACAGAGTTTTGAGTTTGAATCCAGCCACGTTTGCTGACTATGAAACAAACAGACAAACAAATGAAAATAATCTTCAGAAAAACACAACAGAACTCAGCAAAGTAAGTAGAAGGATGGAAACACTACCGAGCACAAATCGATAAAATAGAAAACAGACAAACAATAGAAAAAATTAAGAAGTCCAAAAGTTGGTTGGTTGAAAGATCAACCAACTTGACAGACACCTAGCTGAATTGCTTAAGAAACAAATAAGAGTACACAAATGACCAGTGAAGAAATTGAAGGAAGGAATACACTACAAATCCTACAGACATTCAAGGATGATAAGGGAATGTTATGGAGAACTTTATGTTAATAAACTTCACAAGTATTTAAGCGAATTTAACAAATTCCTTGAAAAAAATGCACTTCACAAATACTGATGCAAGATATATAGAATAACCCTATGTCTTAAAAAAATAGAAATAATTATTAAAACCCTTCCCACAAAGAATACACCAAGCTTAGGTGGCCTCACTAGTGTCTTTTTTCAAATATTTAAGGGAAAATAGCACAATCTTACCCAAACTCTTTCAGAAAGAGGAAGAAATTATTCTCAAGTCATTTTATAGGGCTAATATAACCCTGATGCCAAAACCTGAAAAAAAATTATTTTAAAAAAAATTGCAGACCAATATCTCTGTTGAATTTAGATTTTTAAAATTCTTAACAACTAATACAAAATGAAATCCAGGCCGGACATGGTGCCTCATGATTGTAATCCCAGCACTTTGGGAGGCCGAGGTGGGCAGATCATTTGAGATCAGGAGTTTGAGACTAGTATGAACAACATGGTGAAACCCCATACCTACTAAAATTACAAAAAATTTACCTGGGCACAGTGGTGTACACCCGTGGTCGCAGCTGCTTGGGAGGCTGAGGCATAAGAATCACTTGAACCCAGGAGGCGGAGGTTGCAGTGAGCCAAGATGGCGCCACTGCACTCCACCCTGGGCAAGAGAGGGAGACTCTTGTCTCAAAAAAAAAAGAGAGAGAAAAGAAAAGAAAAAAAAAGAAAATTCAGCAATACAGAAAAAGGATAATATATCATGAATAAATGAAGTTTATCTTACAAATTCAAGGTTGATTTAACATTCAGAACTCAATAAATGTAATTCACCATATTAACACAATAAAAAAAGAAACCCCATATAATCATTTATATCAACAGAGAAGGCATTTATCAAAATCTAACACCCATTGTTGATTGAAAACTCCCAGCAAACTAAGATTAGAATAAAACTTTATCAACTCAATAAAGAGCATCTTTGAAAAACTGACAGCTAACATCCTTGATGGTAAAACATTAAATACTTTCCCCTAGAAATGAGAACAAGGCAAAGATATTTACTCTCATTATTTCTTTTCAACATTGTACCAAGGCCCTAGCCAGTGCAGTAAGGGAGAAAAAAAGGAAGAAAAGAAAAGATGAGAAAGAAAGATGTGAAACTGTCTCTATTCACAGATGACATGATTACTAACACAGAAAATTATAAGGAATTTATAAAACAACCATCACTAAATTAATAAGTTAATTTAGTAAGGTTGCAGGAAACAATGTCAGTATATAATGATCAATTGCATTTTTATATACTAGCTACAAACAATTCAAAATGGAATTAAAACAATTTTATTGCCAATAGCATTAGGAAACAAAATGGTTAGTAATAAATGTAGCAAAAGATGTAGAAGGCCTATACACTGAAAATTGCAACACATTCCTGAAAGAATTCAAGAATACTTAAATAAATGTTTATAGATCAGAAGATTCAATACTGTCATGCTGTCAATAAACTCCAAATTGATCTATAGAGTCAGTGCAGTCTCAATCATAATCTTATCATGTAGGAAAAGGTGAGCTGTTTCAAAAATATAACTGGAAAGGCAAGTGTAGTAGGATATACAGAGCCATCTTGAAAAAGAAAAACAAGATTGGAGGATTTACTCCACTTGCTTAAGGCTGTACTATAAAGCTACAGTAATCATGACAGGGTGATACTGGTACCAATTGATATTGGTACTAATGGATACTGGTACAGAAATAGACTCACTTATATGTCAACTGATTTTTCTAAATTTTTATTTGGAAATAATGATAGATTCATGGGTAATTGCAAAGATAGTACAGAAAGTGTCCCACGTACACTTCTCCCAGCTTCTCCCAATGGTTGCATCTTATGTAATTACAGTGCAATATCAAAACCAGAAAACTGACAGTGGCATAATGGGTGTGCATAGTTCTGTGGCATTTTATCACATGTGTAGATTCATACATCCACTGCAATCAAGATACAGATCTGTTTCATCATCACAAAGATCTCTCTGATTCAACTTCTTTATAGTCACATCTATCCTCCCTCTTCCCACTCCCAAGCCCTAGAAACCACTAACCTCTATCTCGGCCAATTGATTTTTGACAAAAATACCAATGCAATCCTATGAAGGAATGGAGTCTTATTTTTTTAATGTGCTGAAACCCATCAAACCTACACCCTTATCTCATACCATATCTAAAAACTTAATTCAATGTGGATCATAGATGTAAGCATAAAACTAAAACTGTGAAGATTCTAGAACAAAACACAGAATAAAATTTGTGTGATCTTGGAATAAGAAAAACTTTTTAGAAAACAGAAAATATTTTAAATTGATAAAATAGGCTTTATCAAAATTTAAAACTCCTCCTCATCGGAGGATATCATTAAGAAAATAAATAGCCAAGCCACATACAAGTTAAAGACTGAGAGAAAATATTTGCAAAATTTGTATCTGACAAAGGACTGAGATCTGTTAATATATATATGTATATTATATATATATTAAATAAATAAAAATATATATACATGTATTTTAAACCCTTACAACTCAATAATAAAAAAATTAAAACAAATTTTTGAAGGGCAGAAAATGTGAGCAAACACTTAAAGTATGAAAATGGACAAGTATATAAAAGAGTTCTCAGAGTAATTGTTGGGGAAATGAAAACGAAAATTAACCACAGACTTGCTAGAATGGTTAAAATTTAAAAGACTGACAAAAACAAGTTTTGGTAAGAATATGGAGCAATCAGGATTCTTGTATATATTATATATTGTTGGGGAAAGTTCTAGTAGTTTCATCTAAAACTAACACACTAGGCTAAAAAAAATTGAACTCTAGCTAATTAATTGCAAGCTGAAGTATCTGGAAGTGAGATGAACTGAAGTCTGCAACTTACTTTTAAAAGTACACACAAAAAAATAAGAGATTGATGAGTAGTTAGAGAGATAAATAGGTGTCAGAACAATATAGAAAAAATATTAATTTTAGAATCTAGATGGTGGATCCAAGGTGTTTATAATCCTTTCAACTTTACTACATGTTTTAAGTTTTTCTTAATAAGTACTTTATAGTTTATGATTAAATTATGAAGCTGAAATGAATAAACTTCTCCACTTGTTAACAGCTCTAGTGAAAAAGATACAATCAGAAGAGAGATGGAAATAAAAAGATACAATGACATTTGGGATTCTCTGTGCATTTTTAAGCTCTTGTTTTCTCCTCTGCCCAATAGTTCAGATAGATATTTGTCTCAAATTCTGATATTCATGTGTAGAACTTTCATTT
Source organism: Colobus angolensis palliatus (assembly GCF_000951035.1). NCBI lineage: Eukaryota > Metazoa > Chordata > Mammalia > Primates > Cercopithecidae > Colobus > Colobus angolensis. The sequence goes on along the minus strand of NW_012111808.1, from coordinate 6,733,105 downwards.
AAAAATTCAAAGCATTAAACAATATATAAATATCACTCTCACCAAAAAATTCCAATTTCTATAAGAATTTTATATTTCTTAATGCAATTAAAAATATAACATTTAAAATGAAATAAATATATGCTTTGGAAGGCCAAGGTGGGTGGATCACCTGAGACCAGGAGTTCGAGATCAGCCTGGCCAACATGGTGAAACCCCATCTCTACTCAAAATACAAAACCTACCAGGACATAATGGTGCACACCTGAAATCCCAGATACTTGTGAGGCTGAAGCATGAGAATTGCTTGAACCTGGGAGGCAAAGGAGCCAAGATCGTGCCACTGCATTGTAGCTTGGGTGACAGAGCAAGGCACTGTCATAAAATAAAATAAAATAAAATAAAAGTGACAGTCTAACCAAAAGATTTCAGGAGGGAAAACTTATGTCTTGTTATCCTTATAGACACTTACAAGACTAGTGCTTCCAAGCATTCAAGCGTCAAATAGCATGTTTTGTGTGGACTTTCAGATCCAGCACCGTGCTAAATCCAGAATGTTCCACTGGTCATGGATGTGGGGCTCCTGGAGGCTTCTGTGTTTCTCTTCCCCCTCCTCTTATTCATGTCTGTGGCCAGTCCGTGTTTTTATTTGAATCACTATCAGCAGGTGTTACATCCACATGTGTGCCTTGAAGATGTTGGAGAAATAAAATGTATTCCCTAAAAAATACCATGTAAATCACTAGAAAACCTCAACAAGAAATTTCTACCCCAAGACTATAATGTGGCTCTTTGAAGAAATAACAAGTTTAAAAGAAAGAAGAATGTAAACAGACTTTGAGTGTTCGCTGCAGTGGAATTCAGAGTCTCCCTGTTTTTGTTTTTGTTTTAATTTTTCCCTTTTAAGAAATTCTAGTCAGGACATAGTGGCTCAGGTCTGTAATCCCAGAACTTTGGGAGGCTGGGGCAGGGGGATCCCTTGAGCTCAGGAGTTTGAGTCCAGCCTAGTCAATATAGCAAGACTTTGTTTCTACTTGAAAATCAAAAAAGCTAGTTGGGCGTGATGGTGCGTGCTGTAATCTCAGCTACTCAGGAAGCTAAGATGGGAGGATTGCTTGATCCCAGGAGAGAAGCTTCAGTGAGCTATAAACTATGATTGCACCACGGCACTCTAGCCTGGGTGACAAAATAGATCCTGTCTCAAAAAAAAAAAAAAGAAAAGAAAGAAAAAGAAAGAAAGAGAAAGAAAGAAAGAAGAAAAAGACACCATTTTATTAATTTTTTAATTGTAGTAAAATATACCCAACATAAAATGTACCATCTTAAAAATGTTTAAGTGTACATTTCATTGGTATTAAGTATTCACATTGCTGTGCAACCATCGCCATCATCCATTTCCAGAACTTTACCTTCGCAAACTGAAACTCCATACCCATTAAACAATAACTCCCCATTACCCTCTCAACCTGGACCCTGGCAACCATCTTTCTACTTTCTGTCTCTATGAATTTGATTACTCTAGGTACCTCACATGAGTGGAATCATATAGTATTTGTTTTTTTGTAACTGACTTATTTCACTTACCACAATGGCTTCAGGATTTATCCCTGTTGTAGCGCGTGTCGGAATTTCCTTCCTCTTTAAGCCTGAATAGTGCTCTACTGTATGGTTTGCTTATCCATGTATCCACTGATGGACTGTTGGGTTGCTTTTGCCTATGAAGAGTAAAGCTGTTTTGAACATCAGTATACAAATATCTGTCCAAGTCCCTGCTTTCAATTGTTTTGGGTACACACTCAGAAGTGAAATTCCTGGACCATAATATCCTTTGCTTGTCTACATTAGAAAGAGCAGTTTTGAGAGCTGCAAAAATTATGCTTGGAGAATGTAATAAGTTTTGAAATCATACAAATTAAATTCAGATTGAGAAACCTTGTGGGTTTTTTGCCTTTCAAAATATATTTTTTTGTTATGGAAAAATTTCAAACCTAACCAAAAGTAGAAAGACTAGTATAAAAAATTTACTTGTGCTTAAGTTTATCTCCTTTACCCAACTCCAAAATGTGGCTAGCCCTTGAAAACAATATATTTTTACAACTCTGTTTATATGCTAAAAACATCATTCTTAGATGGCATCTAATTTCTGGAGTTAAAGAAAGATAGTATAAATGTACAAAATGATGTTTACTTATTTTCTTTTTTTTTTTTTTTTTAGGCGGGGTCTCGCTCTGTTTCCTGGGCTGGAGTGCAGTGTCCGGATCTCAGCTCACTGCAAGCTCCGCCTCCCGGGTTCACGCCATTCTCCTGCCTCAGCCTCCCGAGTAGCTGGGACTACAGGCGCCGCCACGTCGCCCGGCTAGTTTTTTGTAGTTTTTAGTAGAGACGGGGTTTCACCATGTTAGCCAGGATGGTCTCGATCTCCTGACCTCGTGATCCGCCCGTCTCGGCCTCCCAAAGTGCTGGGATTACAGGCTTGAGCCACCGCGCCCGGCCTGTTTACTTATTTTCTTAACTCATTTCAGAAACCCTTAAAGATTTCCAAGTTGTGTTTTTTTAAGATCATTCATTTAACTAACAATGCACACGCCCTGCAGTAAGCAGGGCAAACTCCCAACACTTGAATGAAGACACTTCTGGGGAGCATCTTGTAAATCCTACTGAAAGCATCTGGTGGCTAAAAGGGGCTAATTCAATTCATCAGAACATACAGGATCAGCATTTTTAGGGCTTAAGGGGTCAAAGGAGAAAGCACAATAAAAATCAACAAACAAATGTTCATAAAATCACAGTGAACTGTAAAAGTAAACTGAAGTAAACAGTAGAGTTGCTGGAGCCGCCTTGGGGGAAAAAATGACATTCCCTAGAGTGGTGTGGGTTCTGACCAAGATGGCTATGGCGTTGCATGGGAACCCCTGTCTCCTCATTTAATGAACACTCACATCAAAGGCGGTGGAGGAAACCCTAGCCAGCGCTGATGCTAACAAGACTGGAGTGGACTGAAATGCCTTTTGAAAGTGATCAAATGATTTCTGTGGACTATTTGGGAAGGAAAGCTAAGCAGCTTGACATTTTCCAAACACATGGGAAATAATTAATATTTTAGAAAAACTCCAGATGACTGAGTATAAGAATGTGAAAAAATGTTTGCTTGTGCCAATTAATAGCTGTGTGAAATCAGACAAGTTGCTTAACTGCTTCCTTATGTGAAAAATAGAGTTCCTTGTAGTTATTCATTGACTCAACCACGACTATGTGCAACATATGTTCTTGGTGCTGGAGATTGAACAGGTAAGGTCCCTATTCACACGTGGCTAAGATTCTAATGAGGGGATACGGATAGTAAAATAAAGAAGATAGGTTTAAAGTGTAGTAGGTGCTATAAAAAATGGAATTATAAGAAGATCATGTGAATATCTGATGGAGGGCATTTCAGGCAGAGAGAATAGTAAGGGCAAAGGTCTTGAGGCAGAAAGGAGCTTGGAGGATTTCAAGAAGAGGAAAGAGGCCAAGGCGGGGTGCAGCTCAGTGAGCAAGTTGGTAAGGATAGGAAAGGGGTCGGAAGTGTTAAATGAGGAGCTGTGAGAAGTGGAAAAACAGTAAGTCTTCCAGAGCAGTGCAAGGAGTTTGGATTTTATCCTGTTACAGTAAGCCTTTGGATAAATTTTATGCAGGGAGTGGCATGATCTGATTTATATTTTTCAACAGTTATCTGGCTGCTGCGTGGAAAGTGGAGAGAAGGGAGCTAAGAGTAGCAGAAAGGAGACCAGTTAAAAGGCTAATTCAGTCCTCTGTCTAAGCAAGGTAAGACGGTGGTCTGCACGGTGATGCAGAAGCAAAGCCAAAGGAACTCATGCATACATTGAATATGGAGACTTTGGAGAAGAAGGATTATAAAAATATTGACCTCTGAAATGAAATGAGATGGCACACGTCAAGTTAACACATGGTATTCAGCTCAGTAATGTTACTGAGATGAACATGGCATTGATAATGACTAAGGTCAGGAAGAGGAGAAAGGGGGAGAAGGAAGAGGAGATTGTGGCTTGCCGTTTACTGTAGGACTATGAACTATCTGACTTGCCTTTAGGGCAACAAAAGCTTGACAAAGTCTACGAAATAGGCAAGCTTTATACTAAATTTCAGAATGTAGAATATTGGAATGTTCTTTTGCCTTATACTTTTTCTATACCTGTTAAGATGATGATGTCATTTTTCTCCTTCATTCTCTTAATGTGGTGTATCATATTAGGGATTTGATTTACTGTTGAGCCAACCTTTCATCCCAGGGATAAACCCCACTTGATCATGGTGAATGATCTTTTTAATGTGCTGTTAAACTTGATTTACTGAAGATTTTTTTCATCTACGTTCATCGGGGATATTGACCGGTGATTATCTTTTTTTATACTGTCCTTATTTGGCTTTGGTATGAGAATAATGCTAGCCTTTTAAAATGAATTTGGAAGTGTTTCTTTATCTTCTTCTTTTTTTTTTTTTTTTTGGAAGAATTTCAGAAGAGTGACATTAAAGCTCCCATGATGCTATCTGGTCCTGGACTTTGTTGATATTGTTGTTGCTGGGAGGTTTTAAGTTACTGATTTCATCTCCTTGTTGATCTATCCAGATTTTTGATTACTTCGTGATTCAGTCTGGGTAAATTGTGTGTTTCTAGGAGTTTGTTTCTTCTAGGTTATTTTAGAATAATAAAAATTCATGGCAGTCTCTGATGATCCTTTTTATTTCCTTGGTATCAGTTGTAATGTCTCCCCTTTTATTTATAATTGGATCTTCTTTCTTTTTTTTCCTTGGTTAGTCTAGTTAAAAATTTGTCAATTTGGTTTTTAAAAAACAACCTTTAGTTTTGCTAATCTTTTCTATTTTATTTCTAGTGTCTATTTCATTTATTTCTGCTCTAATCTTTATTATGAAAACTCTAAGCAAATTAGACATAGAAAGAATGTACCTCAACATAATAAAGGTCACATATGACAAGCCCACAGGTAATGTAATTCTCAACAGTGTTCCCCTATGATCCAGAGCAAGACAAGGGTGCACACGTCCACCACGTCTATTCAACGTAGTATTGGAAGTCCTTGCCAGAGCAATTAGGCAAAAAACAGACCAATGAGTCGGGCGTGTTGGCTCACGGCTGTAATCCCAGCCCTTTGTGAGGCGGAGGCAGGCAGATCACCCTGAGGTCGGGAGTTGGAGACCAGCCTGACTAACATGGAAAAACACGTCTCTACTAAAGATACCAAAAATTAGCCAGGCATGGTGGCGGGCGCCTGTAATCTCAGCTACTCAGGAGACTGAGGCAGGAGAACCGCTTGAATCCGGAAGGTGGAGGTTGTGGTGAGCCGAGATCGCACAATTGCTCTCCAGCCTGGGCAACAAGAGCAAAACTCCATCTCAAAACAAAAACAAAAAACAAACAAACAAAAAACAACTGAATAAAGACATCTAAATTGGGCAGGAAGAAGTTAAATTGTCTCTGTTTGCAGATAATATAAGCTTATGAGTAGAAAACCCTAAAGACTACCAAAAAATACTCAGAACTAATACACTTTGAATATATACAATTCAGTAAGGTTTCAAGATACAAAATAACATACAAAAAGCAGTTGTATTTCTATACTGTAACAAAAAAACTAATCAAAAAAGGAATTAAGAAAAAAATCTCATTTACAATGGCATCAAAAAGAATAAAATACTCAGGGATAAATTTAACCAAGGAGGTGAAAGATCTGTATGCTGAAAACTATAAGCCATGAATGAAAAAAATAAACAAAACACAAATACATAGGTATCCTGTGTTCATGAATTGGAAGAATTAATATTATTAACATTTCCACACTACTCAAAGTGGTCTACAGATTCAGTGCAATTCCTATCAAAATTCCAATGGTATTTTTCACAGAAATAAAAAAAATCCTGTGGTAATCATTTCCCAATGTGTATGTACACATCAAATCATCACGTTGTACACTTTGAATATATACAATTTTTATTTGTCAATTATACCTCAATAGAGCTGGAAAAAATAAATACTTTTAATAAAACAATATTGGAATAATTTAACTAAGGCTTTACAGTGTATTCACAAGTTTCATCAAAATTTAATAAAGTGAGATGTGCAAAGAACACTGGTGGAGAGATCTGGCCATATCTGTGAGCTGAAAAAAGTTCATATGACCTCGACATTCACCAAAAATCATCGATGCCTTTTCTTGGGCACCTCAAGGAAGACAAGACTTTCACAGAGATTGGTAGGGAAGTATAAAAGCTCTGTTGAGGTATAATTCAAGTGTGAATGATTCAACATTGATGCTAATGCATTTTCAAAGCAAACATGTGGCATTTAGAGACAATCTGATGTTTGTGGTTCTCTGTGCACCTCTTACCAGCTGGAGGTAATCAAGAGTTGATTGTGTTCTAGCCTTCTGTTAGTCACCTTGCTAATCATAAAGTGTTCTACAAACTCTAGACAGAACAAACAACCCAATTAAAAAATGGGCAAAGGACTTGAATAGGTGTTTCTCTTAAGAAGATATACAAATGGACAATAAGCAAATGCAAAAAGGCACAATATAACTAATCATTAGGGAAATGCAAACCAAAACCAATGAGATACCAGTTTACACCTATTAGGATGGTTATTATTATTTTTAAAATAGCAGAAAATAACAAGCAACGACAAGAATTGGCAAGGATTCACAATCTACTATGTGTGTGGCTGGTGGAAATGTAAAACGGTGCAGCAGCTGTGGAAAACGGTGTGGCAGTTCCGCACATAAT
>NW_012111808.1:6712946-6726281 GCF_000951035.1 Colobus angolensis palliatus | reverse complement strand
GTATCCTTGTTATGTTCTTAGAGCAAAGGCTTTCAACGTTGCACTGTTAAATATTATGTTAACTGTGGGTTTGTCATATATGGCATCCAGTATTTTGAGGTACATTCCTTCTATATCTAATATTTTGAGACATTTTATCATAGAGTGCTGAATTTTGTTAAATTCTTTTTTCTACACCTATTGATATAATAATAATAAGGCTTTTGCCCTTCATTCCGTTTATTTGATGTATCACATTTACTGATTTGTGTATGTTGAAACATCCTTACATCCCAGGAGTAAATTCAAATTTATCATGTTGTGTGATCCTTTTAATGTGTTGCTGAATTCACTTTGCTAGTATTTTGTTGAGGATTTTTTGCATCTATATTTATCAGAGATATTGGCCTGTAATCCTCTTTTCTTGGAATGTGCTTATCTGGCTTTGGTATCAGGATAATGGTGGCCTTGTAAAATGAGTTTGTAAGTGTTCCCTCCTTTTACATTTTTACAAGAGTTTGAGAATCAATACTAGTTCTTCTTTAAGTGTTTGGTAGAATTCACCAGTGAAGTCATCAGGTCCTGTGCTTTTATTTGATAAGAAATTATGGTTACTCAGTCAATCTCCTTAATTGATGTTGGTCTGTTGAGACTTTCTATTTCTTCATGATCCAGTCTTGGTAGGTTGTGTGTTTCTAAGAATTTATTCACTTCTACTAGGTTATATAATTTATTGGCAAATAATCGTCCACAGTAGTTTCTTGTGATACTTTGTTTTTCTATGCTGTAAGTTGTAATGTCTTCTCTTTCATTTATGATTTCATTTATTTGAGTCCTTTTTTTCTTAATTTAGCTAAAGGTTTATCAGTTTTTTCCTTATAAAGTCAATGCTTAGATTTTCAATGTTTTCTGAATTGTCTTTCTAGTCTTTTATTTTTGGCACTGATCTTTGTTAATTCCCTTTTTCTACTAACTTTAGGCTAAGCTTGTTCTTTTTTTGGTTCTCAGAAGTATAAAGTTAAGTTGTTTATTTTTTAAATTTATTTATTTTTTCTCTTTTTTAGTATATTTTAAGTTCTAGGGTACATGTGCACAATGTGCAGGTTTGTTACATATGTATACATGTGCCATTTGGTTTTGCTGCACCCATCACCTCAAAAAAAAAAAAAAAACCACTGTATTCCAGCCTGGGCAACAGAGACTCCATCTCAAAAAAAAAAAAAAAAAAATTGAAAGCAGGCACTCAAACAATTATTTGCACATTAATGTTCATAGCAGCATTATTCACAACAGCTAAGAGGTGAAAGCAACCCAGTGTCTATCAACAGACTTAATGGATAAGAAAAATGTAGTATATACATACACTGGCATATTATTCAGCCTTAAAAAGAAAGAAAATTCTGGCACATGCTACAATATGGATAAACTGAAGACATTATGCTAAATGAAAGAAACCAGCCACAAAAAAGCAAATACTCTATGATTCCACTCACATGAGATACTTAGAGTAATCAAATTCCTAGAGACGGAAAGTAGAAAGATCATTGCTGCGGGCTGGGGACTGGGAGTGGTGAGGAGTTTTGATTAATGGATACAAAATTGTAGTTCAGGAAGATTAAAACGTTCTGGAGATGGATGGAGGTGATGACTGCACAACAATAGGAAGGTATTTAATGCCACAGAACCATATACTCAAAAATGATTGAAATGGCACTTTTTAGTTATGTGTATTTAACCACATATTTTTAAAAAATGAAGTAGGAGACACACTCCTGACCTTTGAATTGTTTCTGCTTGTGAGTAGCTCATGCTTTGTCAGGAATTAGGTGCATTCTGGGTTTTTTTTTACTCTCCAAATTAAAACATAAAATGGAATATGTTAAAATCCTGTTTTAGGAAGCAGGCAGCTTCCATTTGGGGGAATAAAGAATGCGTATGTTGATTTTGAATTAGAAGAGAAGGAGAGTAACCCAATATGTATTTATGGATCTGAACCAGAGATGTGCTATAATTATTTATCTGAATAGAAAGGAGGCTGGGTGTGGTGGCTCACACCTGTAATCCTAGCACTTTGGGAGGGCCGAGACAGGCGGATCACCTGAGGTCAGGAGTTGGAAACCAGCCTGGCCAAAAAGGTGAAACACTGTCTCTACTAAAAATACAAAAAAATTAGCCAAACATAATGGCACATGTCTGTAGTCCCAGCTACTCGGGAGACTGAGGCAGGAGGATCACTTGAGCCCTATGGAGATGAACAGTGGTTTGCACCAGATTGGAGATGGAGAAAAGTCATCATAATCTGTTTATATGTTGAAGCTACAGCCAACAGGATTGCCTGACAAATTGGGTGATAGAAAGAGAAATGTACGGCTTAGGGCCTGAGACATATGAGTGAAACAGCCATTTATAGATATGAGGAAGATGGTGGTAGAACAGGTGCAGGAGGGAAGTCCTATTCAGAAACTCTGTTTTGAACATGTACTCAATAACATGTAAATGGAGATGCCTAATAGGCAGTCGATCAACCACAGGAGTCAGAAAAGAGTTCTGGAGTAGAGTCAAGCAGAGCATCAAGGAAGTGAGTCTAGATAGGGAGCAGGACCCAGGGCTGGGCCGGGCATTCCGGCTTTGAGAGGTCAAGGACAAGAGGAGGAATCCAGGGAGGATACTGTCAAGGAGCAGCCAGTGAGCTAGAAAGAAAACCGGAGGTTGTAGAGAACTGGAAGCCAAATGATTTTCAGTAGAACACTGCCTTGCTGTGAAGAAGACTAGAGCTGGTCAAACCCCAGGTGGGGGTTGGGTCAAGGCTGCTGCAAAATGGGCATCCTTGGATTTGCCTTCTTAGCACTCTAAGAGGATTGATAGGCTTCAAGACCATCATCCCCTCAAGATAAATGTCTTTAGTGCTTCCCCCTAGACACTCTGAATTCAATTAGTTTAATTAGAAAACAAGTAAAGAGGAATTATCTTAATATAGCTTTGCTCCTAACAACTCAAAAAAGTCCATTTATTTGGCAGAAATCCAAGTTCCCTCTTTTGTTTATATATTCTGAGATAATAATGTAAACTTTAATTTTTGAGTAAAAAGTTAGACATCTCTCACCACATCAATCACGGTTTTGTTTTAGTTTTAATAATAAATAATAATGATAAACACTTCCTGATTTCCTCATTTTTAACGAGGTAGGAGCAGTAATGTGCTAGTAATGTTTAAACATCATTTAGTTTTTAAGTTGAGAGGGGGACTGTCTGATTTTTAGTGTTTGCCAATTGCTGTGGTGAAATTACCACCACTATGGCTGATTTCAAGCTACTAAGGTGAATCACTGAACTCAGAACTGGGAAGATGCTAACCATAAGTTCTTACAAGCCAGAAGGGGCTGATTCCAGCACACCAATGAGTAGCAGTATTAGCTGTTTGCCAAAAATCCCTGTAAATCTATTGCCAAGGGAATTTTTCCTCCTACAGAGAGGCTACTTGAACTTACATCAGTTGTAAAAGCAAGCTCAGAACCAAGATAATTGGGTGGGTAAATGATGGGGGAGTTATGTGAAGAGTAACTTCATTGTGTTTGTACAACAAATATATTCCTCCACAATTCACACAGTGACTTTCTCTAACTATAAGCCTGGGGCATCTGAGTGTAACAGCCTGAGAGCTCAGTATGGTGGTGCTAACGCCAGCATGCCCAGTGGACAGCCTGGGAGTCTGGGACCTGGCTCCAGTCCAAGCCCTAGTACAAACATTCTGTCTCACCTTGGGCTAACTGCTTAATTTCTCTGGGCCCACACATTTTCACATCTAAAATGTTAAAATGGGGGCTAGAAATAAGAGAACAGGACAGATAATAATCAAAGTTCCTTTTCTAAATCTTCAATATATGATCCCCTGAAATAACAGGAAACTAAGTGGGAGGGCAGTTTTAAGTGATGTTGTTTCCAAAAACATCATAATCGGGGCACAATGGAAATCCCCAAGGAGGAGACTTCTTGCTACTTGCTGGATGGTCTGCAGAGAGCTGTGGTCCCTATTCTTAGGTGAAAGGAAGGCTTTCATACAGGGTATTACTGCTGGGAAACAACAGCTCCCAACTGTCCTTCATTTCATCTTGTGATGAGATGAAATATTTGCTTCCATACGCCCATCTGAGAGGGCTCTCAATTAAACCCAAAATGTCTACATGAGGCCCATCTCTTTGTTGGTTTGTGGTATTTCAGCCATGATTACTATTCACTATACAATCCTTATATCAACATTTGCTTCAATCTAGTCTGAAAATGCTAGAGAATATCCAGATTGACATAGTAAGAGGTAAACTACTATACAGGAAATGTCTTTATCATCTGTGTCAAGGCCATATACTGAAAGTGGCCAAGGATATTCATTGTTAGTTGCCCACATGTAAAAACCGGGTTCTGGTAGGCACCTCTAAGAACATTTTTCTGATATACCTTCTGGGTTGCTTCAAGTAGCTAATATTTCATAAATAAGGGAGATCTGGTAGTGAGAGATGAACAAGCATAGTGTATTTTATCTCTGGATGCAATGTCAGTGTCAAAAAGAGCTTAGCTATTGATATTTTTGCAACCATTGCCAGCAACTCGCCCATGATATGCAATGTATAATACGATATAGGGGAGAATTCACAGCATCAAAGGCCAGTGCTGAAAAATATATTTTAGATGCTTAAAAATATATAGTTTACAAACCACTGAGAGTGATTTGAAACTCAGAACAGGGAAAATTCCCTAAACTTCATGAGACAGCCTTGGAAAGTTGAATGGTATACTTATTTTTTTTTAGCAAATCTGTAACCATCTTACATAACTTAATAAATTATAGGCTATCCATCATACCTTTCTCATCCCCACATCACTCTAAACTATATTATTCCTGTTACCCTTGACTCCCAAATTTTCTTGCTTTAATTTATCTGCTGGTTTTCTTATGGCCACTGGAGAATTAATGGTGCACGTTAATACGCATACCTTGTTGGGGGTAGCACACGCGGTGAGGAGATGGATGCATTCCTGAGTAAAACACCTAGGTTCAGATCTTGGCTCTACTTGAAACCAGCTGTGTGACCTTGGACATGTTACATAACCTCTCTGTATTTCAGTTTCCTTATCTGTAAAGTAGGGATAATAATAGTGTCTACCGGCCAGGTGCAATGGCTCAAGCCTGTAATCCCAGCATTTTGGAGGCTAAGGCGGTAACATTGCTTGAGCCCAGGAGTTAAAGACCAGCCTAGGCAACATGGCAAAAACCCATCTCTACAAAAAAAATACAAAATTTAGCTGGATGTGATGGCGTGCACCTGTAGTCCCAAATTTGCAGGAAGCTGAGGTGGGAGGATGCTTGAGCTCAAGAAGTTGAGGCTGCAGTGAGCTGTGATCATGCTACTGCACTCCAGCCTGGGCAACAGAGCCAGACTCTGTGTCTAACAATAATAATAATAATAATAATAATAATAATAATAACAGCATCTACGTCATAGGATTATTGTAAGAACTAAATTGGGCAATTCATGTAAAATAATACTCAAAAGTGTATGGCATATACCTGCCGACATATACTTAGTATTCAATAAATAGTAGCTCTTGTATGTATTCTTAACTCTTGACAATTGAATTTGTTGAACTTCAGTGTGTGTGTATGGCATGTGTGCATGTTTAGTGATTATATGAGTTGTGTTTTGCTCTGGCTAAAACTAAAAGTAAGTTGCCTTTCTTGCACATGTATGAGCTAGTGGGAGGAGGAGGTCCTTGAGTGTGGCATGACACAAGGGGAGTTATTCCAGGATTAAAATACATCTGCTATGGGGACAATCTACATGCAGACAATCAAGTTGGTTTGATACACTTTATGAATTGATATCTCCTAGGCCTTTCCACAGACACTTTCACCCTAATGTAAAACATCACCGAGAGGTGAAATGACAAGAGGCTGTGGCCAAATGTCCTTAATTCACTGGTCTCCCTCTCCTTCTCTGTCCAGTGCACGGGGATATGCATGTCTCCTTCGTGTTGTAAATGAGACTGTTCATTCAGAATACTTCCAGAAACCGGACCTTCTCCATACATCCACGATCAAGAAGCCGCTTTATACCACAACTTCCTCACTTTTGGAAACGTGTGTCTCCCAACCACCCCAAGTTTAATGGGGCTTTAGCTGTGTCTAAGGTTGGCTGCAGGTGGGGGATGGAAAGAGGGGGTTTCTTTGATCCATCTAATGAATTTATGAATTAACCAGAGGTAGGGTTCAGAAGCCAGGCTTCTTACTGTTGCTGAAGCAGGGCTGATTATGAGCTAGCCTAACTGCTGGAAAAATGCAGCTTCATGCTAGAAGAATTAGGGACATGGCCCAGTCCATTCATCTTCCCTAATCGAGTTCTTGGGAAATACACACGTAGATTAGCCCCTAACAATGACCCCCGGCTGATTGCTTGGAGTACCCTCCGCTGTGCCCACAATGGTACTGACTAGCTCTTTATGTCCTGCACAAAGGAAGCCCCAACTCCCCCTTGTCCTCCTCTGCCCTGTCTCCCCCACCCCCATCACCATCACCCCTGCCCTCGCCAGTGGCTGTTGAAGTCTTTTCTACTTTTCTCCCCAGACTCTGAAATAAACAGTAAATAAAAGCTAACCTCACCTGGACTTATTAGGAGGAGTTGGGCAGTTCCAGAGGAATTAACTTTGGAAAACAAGGCCATAAACCCCTTAGCAGCGTGTGAGCAGGAGCTTAAGAAAACTCTGCCAATCTTTGTTTAGCGGTGATTATCAAGATCAATTTAATATTGGGAAGTTTGCATAGAAAGCGTTCTCGGTCAGAGGGGAAACAACAAATACCAATTAATTATCCCCATGGCTGCCCTCTGCTCACCAGCACCTCAGCACATCAGCCACCTGGTCTGTGTACCTGGCAGTCAGACCTTTTCGGGTGCCGCCAGGGCATTTGGGGGGTCTAGAAAGGTGGAGGAGGGGCGGAGGAGGAGGCAAAGCCTGGTCTGTCAGGGGACTCTCCAGAGGGTTTGTTAATTTGCCCTGGATGCCAATGCCCAAAGCCCACTCTCTATAGGGTCTGACTTTATTTCTTCTGGGAGCTAAACGGCTTCTACCTCCGCCTCTTAGATGCAGAATTCAGTCTCAGGGGAGGATTAAAGACAGACTGCAGGCTAAGATGGGCTTTGATTGTTTTCAAAAAGATCACACTCTACAACAATAATTACAAATGAGCTGCAGGCAGAAAACACTGGACAAGGAGTCAGTGGCCTGAGTTCTAGTCCTTACCCCTCCACTTAATAGCTGTATCACTTGGAGCCTCAGTTTCCTCTTCTGTAAAATGGGAACCAATATATCTGTCCTGCTCACCTCACAAGGTTGTGAAGATCAGATGATATGAAGAATGTGAGAAGATTCTGAAAACTACAAAGCAACATGTTGAGAGAATTGCTTGAGCCCAGGGGCTCCAGGCTGCAGTGAGCCACCATCACGCCACTGCACTCCAGCCTGGGTGACAGAGAGGGACCCTGTGTCTAAAATAAACAAACAAATAATAAATAAATAAATAAAAGTGATACGTGAACACCATAAAGTGCTATTAACTTTCATTAATTTAGCTTTTTTCTTAAAATAAAAACTAATTTCTGACTTGAATTAGTTCAGTTTCTATCTCCTGCAGTCACATGCTTGCCCTTATTTTAGTTTGCCTTTATATAGTTTTATGAAAAACAGATATGCCCATCACGGGGAATTAACCACTGAATGATCCTTAAGGAATTGGCTTGTCCTCGGCAAATATCCTTCTAACACCAATCTAAAGGTGGAGGATCTGAGGGTGCGTGTTTTCCCTCTTCCTTTGTCTTGTCTTCCAGACTGGATGTTAAACTCCACCAGGCCAACGGCCCTGGCCTTTCCCAATTTGTTTGATGCCCACGACGTGGCCCTCGACGGTTGCCTCGCCCTCTAGAGGGACGCAGCAAACGCTTGTCTGAAGGTAAGCGGGATAAAGAAGACGCCCCTGCTGTGGAGATCAGAGCGCCTACTGAAAAGGAGATTTTAGGGATGTTGTCCTCTAGGTTTTTGAGCTTTCATAGGAAAGCATTTTAATTCACGGTTCAGGCCACCAGCTCAGGGAAGGCCAAGCGCCCTTCTCGGGTCTCACCTCAGATTTGAGGGGTGCGATGTTCACAGCGCCATTGTCCATCCGCAATGCGGCAGGTGAAACACACTCACCCTATCAAATCATCTTTCCAAGTGGCCGATCAGTCGCTGTGGGCCACGGAAGCCTCGAGGGGGTCCAAAGGAGAAGAGCTGCAAGCCTGCAAGCCGATTACTCCTGAACCCTCGGAGGGGCGCGGGGCCTTCTCCCCGGGAGAAGGTCCTTCCCCAGTCAGTTCTGGGCCATATCCTTGGTCCGGAGAAGTGTTGGAGGGAGGTGGGAGTGCGACACCGCTGTACTTCAGTAAAGGATCCCGCCCTCCCCGCAGGACAGTGGGTGGGAGCGAGGAATTCCTGGTGGGTCTCCTGCGGGACCTAAGCCCGCCTGCACATCCGACTCGGGGCTCCCAGTCTCCTGCTGGGCAATCGGGCGCTAGAGATCACCGGACTTGCGGAGAGAAATGGCCCTGGGGTTGGAGCTGGGGGGAGGGAGGGGGGCTGCCTGCGCTCAAGTCCGAGGGGACTGGGAGGAGTTAAAACAAATATAGACAGACAAACTAAACGCGAAGGTCTGGGACTTCATACAACCGAGCCAAGAAAGGAGTGGGTCCAGAAAAGGGAGACAGCGAGGGGAAATTCAAACTGGGACTAGTGCGGGGCTGGGAAGCCTTCGGCTGGGCCTCGGCGCTTCCAGGGGACGCAGGCCAGGGTGGCAGCCCCGCCGAGGTGATCCAGAGGGGGCGAGACGGGTGAGTCTGAAGTTGGGAAGGGGTGCGTCCAAGGAGCCAGGTGACCCCCAGGGGTTAGTCTGAAGTGAGAGGGTAAGCCCGAGGTATAGGGAGACAAGGGGAGAGATGAGCCCAAGGGCGTCGGCCCCACTGAGGCAGGACTAGGGGTGCGCCGCGATCAGGTTCCCCGGCGTATCAAGCATCGCGCCGCCGATCCCCGGAGTGTGTTTGTAAAGCTTTAAACAGATCAAGAGGTGGGAGGGGAATGTTCCTAGCGCTGGGGGTGGCCAAGAGAGGACCCTGTGGCTGGGCCGGACGAGGACACGCCCCTCTGTGGAGGGAGGGGCCTAGAGAAGGGGCTGGGTCCCGGGCGATAGCCGAGGAGCGGAGGACCAGTTGGCTCCCCGCCTTTAGCTCCAAGAGCCCCAGCTACCCTGAGCCCGAACTTCCGACTTCTGGGACTAAGGCGGCAGCGGGCTGAGCGCTCGGCCACCCTCAGCGTGCGCAGCCCGGGTGGGCTTCGCCTGCAGAGCTTAACTTAGGGTCCGGACTCTTTGGGTTGCACCGCCGCACTCGGAAAGAGCCGGCTTCGAGCCTCTCCTCTCTATCTCCAAAGCTCCCTCCCGCCTCCCGGCGCACCCCATGCACCTGCCGGGCTGCGCGCCAGCCATGGCCGACGGGAGCTTCTCGCTTGCCGGCCACCTGCTCCGCAGCCCGGGAGGGAGCACCTCGCGATTGCACAGCATCGAGGCCATCCTGGGGTTTACCAAGAACGACGGGATCCTCGGCACCTTCCCCGCGGAGCGGGGCGCCCGGGGCGCGAAGGAGCGGGATAGAAGGCTGGGCTCGCGGCCCGCCTGCCCCAAGGCGCCCGAGGGAGGCGCCGAGCCCTCCCCGCCGCCAGCCCCGGCGCCCGCCCCGGAGTACGAAGGTGAGTGCTCACCCCTAGCTGTGCGAGGCCCTTCCGGGCGCCCGAGCTAGGAGTTTGCCAGAAGAGCGTACCCCTTCCTTAACTTTTATTAAGGCACCTGGGCGCGGGGTTGGGGACTCTGTTTATGGCGGGAGCTTCCAATTTGCATTCAGAGAAAGCTTAGGACCCCATCGCCGCCCTCACCCCGGACCTCCCCTGGCCATCTCGGAGCCCGCAGGCGGGCTGGCCAGAGCCCACGGCGAGGAGGGGTCTCCCCAAGGGTGCTCTGGGGAGTGTATCTGACCCTTCCGGGCCTCGTCGCCCCAGCCCCTCGCCCCTACTGCCCCAAGGAGCCCGGGGAGGCACGGCCGAGCCCAGGACTGCCCGTCGGGCCAGCCACCGGCGAAGCGAAACTGTCAGAGGAGGAACAGCCCAAGAAAAAGCACCGGCGGAACCGCACGACTTTCACCACGTACCAGCTGCATGAGCTGGAGCGCGCGTTCGAGAAGTCCCACTACCCGGACGTGTACAGCCGCGAGGAGCTGGCCGGCAAGGTCAACCTACCCGAGGTCCGGGTCCAGGTAAAAAGCCCAGGTTGAGAAACTGGGATCCGGGAGGGCCCGAGGCCCAAACTGCAGCCAATGCTTCTCGGAATTCACGGGCGTTCACGCATTTATTACTGTACTTCCTCGACTTGGCACGCCCAGAGTCCCAAGGGAGAGGCACGGATCTTCGATGTTCCCTGTGCACCACCTTCAAGTAGTATGTTCCTATTTGTAGTAAGAGCTCCCCTTTGGGGGTTTCCCTCTTCTAAGCTAAAAAGAGAAGAAGGGAATGACTTGCAAGATGAAGAAGCCGACAGCTCATTAGATATAGCCAGGAAGGGGTTGGGGATTGCTGAGTGGAAAGGGAATGCAGGTAGGGATCGAAGATGACAGGATTGGGGCCCCAAATGCCACCCTCGTCACTAACTGCGCATACTGAGTTGAAAACGAAAACCCTGTTTCCTTGCAAAGGGCCTGGCACCTAGCAGTTGAAACTTTGGTTGGATTTGTTTAAGAAACTGACTTTTCCTTTTCTGGTGCACATCCAACCAAACTTCTCGCTGCAAAGGCCTTTTCTTTTTATTGTAAAGAGGTTTTCGCTTTAATTAAAGCTGAATTATCTTTAATCCCTGATCATTAAAATATTTGAAAGCCTTAAATATTTGCTAGTCATCTGTGAAAAATCTGGGAGGATTTCCAAATTGGGAGAGTTTACAGAGGGCTGAAAGAGAGACATTGGGAACAAATTTCACTGCATCTGAAAGGCAGTGGAACTAAGATAGGAGTTTTGTGTGTGCCTAATAAGTTAGATTTCCAGGAAATGAGAATACTCAAGTGTTCGGAGCTTTTATCCATGTCTTAAAAGTAAAAGGGGACAAGATGCTGCCTTTTTTCTTTCTTTTCTTTTCTTTTCTTTTTTTTTTTTTCTGCTTAGTGTAAGAGTTGAAAGTAATGAGTAAAAGTCATGGCTTAAAAAATATAATTCCCTAATGTGACTTGGGATTAACCAGCAAGGACAGTTCAATGTCTCCTAATTTGGGGCAGTTAAGCTGCAATGATTTCACTGAAGGGATGGAAATTTTAGCACCTGCTTTTAAGAAAGGAAAGATGGGAGAGGGAACGAATACAAGAGAAAGAAGACAGGCAAAGCCTCCCAGTACCCTACAGAATTCAAGCAAATTCAATTCAGCTCCCTGGGGACCTGAGCCCACCTGCATCCTCCCTCATTACTTGTTCAGGGGTTTTGGCTTCCTCTCTAAGTTGTGAGATTCTTGAGAACAGAGTCTGTGACTTCTTTGTGACCACAGGGCCAGCACAGCACCCAGCATATGGCCATTCCTAACACATGACTATGATGTAATCAGATGGTAGAGATACTAGGCAGGATCTCCCGCACTGAGGGCAGCAGTAGAGCATTGTCATAACCGACCTCAATCCTTCTGTCTATAACCCGGGACACTGGATCTGAAGGCTACAGCTGACAGACAGGGAAGCCGAAGAGGTGGTGGGACAGGATCCCTCACCAAAATCAGTGTTTCTTTTCTCTACTGTTGGCAAATATCTAATATTTAAGGAAGACTTGAGGCCTTAGATATGCAGCTGAATCTTTTCTGGGATGGTACAGTGTACTTACACTTTTGTTGTTTCTCTTTTTCTCCCTAATTACAGCCTCTCACACACTTGCCCTGCAGTGCTTAGGTGCTGAATTGCTGTTCTTTCAGCTGTCCTAGGGAGTCCCCTGCCTTTATTGGCTGAAAACTACTTTCTCCCTTTTGAGGTTGCGACAATCTCCCCATTTCCCTTCATAAATATAGCACTAAAGCCACCAGTTTGGCTGAAGTTCTTTTGTGTTCTCTACTAAACGGATTCTCTGTCTTGTCTATGAAGGTGGAACTGGTAGTAAAAATGTAATTACACATTTTCCAGCGCTTTTATCAAATCAGTAATGAAGTTTCATCGGAAGAAACCCGACGTTACCCTTGGCAAGAACTTTGTATATATAAAGAAGAAGAAGCAAAAAACCTTGTCATTGAGCTAAGGTCTTAGGGTAATGTCAAAATTAGCTTTGTAATGTAAAAGTGGATATAATAGACTGGAATGATTATACCCTTTGAAAGTAATAAGAAACAGCAGAAACAGTAAGCAGATATTAATTAAATAAAAATAAAAATATTAAAGCAGCAATTCAAATATGCTTGGGGCAAAATAAACCCCGCTTGCTCCTATCTAGTTATCATAACCAGTAATCCGTGAAAATACCTGAATTTTAATCCCCATTCTTGCCAGTTACTCTACTTAATATTTATTTATACCTGTATTTAGAGACAAAGGGTAGGTAAAGCAGAGAAAGTCTGAGACCAAACTACAGCAACTTAAGAGCTGTACCATACAGAGAAGAAGCAAATCTAAACTGTTAGGAGGGGCTGCCAACCAGCAGGTCACAGAAAATTGGTGAGATCTCATTTCAAAGTTCTACGATCAGATTGCAGAGTTAAATTCACTTTTTTCCTGAGCTTCAGCTCTGTACTAGGATTTGGAAACAGATATAACCACAGCTATGGATGAGATAAGCAGAGAAAAGGGTGGGACGCCACGGAGGACTAGGATGGGACCAAGAGACTCAGAAGAGGCGACAATGGAGAGAAGAGGCAAAAAAAAAAAAAAAAAAAGGATGGAAGAGAAAAGAGAACGCTAGGTGGGAGGAGTCAGAGTGGGTGGAAGGAAGAAGATTCGGGCCCCCGCTGGGCAGGTGCCTAACAGTTGCGCCCCTAGTTTTATTTGAGGAGGAGGGAGTGGAACCTGCCGGGCTGAACCGGCTCAGGGTTGGGGACGCGGCCGTAGCCTCCGCTGCCGCCCGACAGCCCCTGTGCTCTCTCCTGCAGGTGTGGTTCCAGAACCGACGGGCTAAGTGGCGGCGGCAGGAGAAGCTGGAAGTGTCCTCCATGAAGCTGCAGGACTCGCCCCTCCTCTCCTTCAGCCGCTCTCCGCCCTCGGCGACTCTGTCGCCCCTCGG
>NW_012111808.1:6679986-6712743 GCF_000951035.1 Colobus angolensis palliatus | reverse complement strand
CCCTTCCTGAACTCCCCACCACTGGGCCCCGGCCTGCAGCCTCTTGCGCCGCCGCCGCCCTCCTACCCGTGCGGGCCCGGCTTCGGGGATAAGTTCCCGCTGGACGAGGCTGACCCGCGCAACAGCAGCATCGCGGCACTGCGTCTGAAAGCCAAGGAGCACATCCAGGCCATCGGGAAGCCGTGGCAGGCCCTCTAGGGGTACTGGGGACCGTCTTGGGAGCCGACCCCGGACCGAGCGCAACGTATCCACATCTTCTCTACCAGGGACCCCCCACTCGGCCCCTCTTTTCCTATCGCCTGCAAGCCACCCGCCAGGCATAGTTCAGGGCCATGCGCCTGCTCCCCACGCACGGGAAGAACGGCGACTTTCAGGCCTGAGGAGAGGCTCTCTGGCCGCCTCAACACACTTCGCGGACCTCAGCCCTGCAGCTGGAGGGCAACAAGCTTCCGGGCCCTGCTGGCCGCGCCGCTCCCATCCCCGCAGGCACCGGAACCTCCAGGCCCAAACAGGCTGAAGCTTCTGAACTTGGACATTCCCAGGAGACTTGGAGATCCCCAGATAATCGTAACAGGGAAGCAGGGGAGGCGGAAAAATAGAGTTTGAGGAACTTTTGTATAAGCAGTTTCAAAGTATTTGAGAGGAGAATTAAAGGCATGCTTGTTTTGTTTCGACTCTGTTTAAGCACGCTTAGGACTTGGGGAGAGGAGTGAATATGGGGGTTCGGGAGGAGGGTGCGCTGATGGACAGGGTGCGTCAGGGAAAGAGGAGGACTGAGAAGAAGCTCAGGGTTCCCCTGTGAAAATTCTAGGGACACTTCGCTGCACCAGAGAATCGTTCCCATTCGGAACGCTTCGGCGGCCTAGACCCGAGGCGCCATTCCCTGGAGCGGATGTGCGCGCGTGGGGTCCGGAGTGGAAGGGGCTAAGGTTCAGCCGCCAGCGCGTTCCCAGTTCCCCCGCTAGCCCCATAGTCCAGCGGCAGCTGATACTTTGAAGTCTGACTTTAATAGAAAGCGTCAAGACCAACTTCCCTAGGACGAGACGAAGTGTCCCCCGGCCCCTGGCGTCCCCGCTCTCCTAAGGGCTCCTCTCGGCTCACCAGGTAGATCTCCGGTTCGGGGCCAGTCCCTAACACCCAGGACTGGTGACTAGCGGTACAAGCACTGAGACCAAGAGATGCTTTTCCTTTTCCGAGCCGCGAAACTCTAACCTCCCCAACTCGCTCCACACTCGCCTACCCAGAGTTCGACAAAAGGCGAGTCTGGTGAGGTGCCGTGCTCGGAGAGTGTCCTGGAGCGCCCTGCGGCACCGCCCCGAGGACTAGTTCTTGCAGGCGTGCCCTGGACAGTATCTGCAGTTCTTTGGCGCCGGTTCTAGGGCGAGGAAGGAATCCCGAAATCTCAGCCCGTTTCACAAGCTCCTGAGACTCTCGGAAGAAGGAGAGTCCCGGACTTCCGCCTGAGCGTGCTCGATATCCACCGTTGACACTGGAAGCTGGGCCACGGCCAGCAGAACCTGGATGGCCGCCAACGGGTCCTCGCCACACCCCACCCCACCCCACCCCGTCTACCCCACAACCCCCGTCCCTAAGCGTGCTTTCGGGATGATGCCGCCAGAGCCTTAATTAGCATCAACTGGCTACTGTCAGTAAAGTAGCCTTTAAAGCCTGTAAAGGCTTTGTGTAAAGTACCAAGACCCTGGCATGACGAAATATGGATTGTAATCACGGTCCCCCTTTCCCCGAAATTCCCTGACTGTTCTCCGGTTCCTGAAACCGACTTGGGAAAAGGATGACCACACTAGAGCTGGAAGTAGGGGAAGCCTCATCATACTTTCCAGTCCTTTCTCTGCGGGTTCTAAGAGGCTATTGCATAACCAGGGCTGTGTACCCCTAGACCTCCAGCTGGTGCCTTGCACACAGTAGGCTGATGAGTAAAAATTTACTGAATAAATTATTTCCCCCAAGAAGTAGGGAGTAATATCTGCACTTTCTCTCTTAAGTATGTCTCCTTGCGGGAGACGAATGGAGTAGCCCATGTGCTATCACCTCTTAGCAAGAAAACAAAACAAAACAAAACAAAACAAAACCAGAATGAGTGTTTGGCCTATCATTTGTTTCATCCTTTCATTCCCTAAGGATGATTTATTTACAGAACTTCCGACTTCATGGGCTCCAAGTGAGTACCACACTTGCCCTGTCCTCCTTCTTACCGCAGTCTTGGGCACCTGTGACCTTGAGCATGCCACCATCAGCATCTTCTTCACTTCCCTTAGATCATTGCCAAGATTATCCATTTCGTCTCCTCTGTGCTGTTTTTCAGTTCTTTCTCTATAAGTTTTTCTGCTACTTCCACTTCCTCTTCTACTGTTTAGTTTCAGATGATAACAGATTTTCTTCTAAACCATCTCTCCAGGCATCAACAGAGTGAGCCGTACCCAGATTTCAGAGACAAGCCCTCGGAAAATGATCACAAAAATATCAATAACTAATGATCATTGAAGGCTTACTATGTGCCAGCACTCTTCTGAGAGGTTTACATCTACTGGCTCAATTAAGCCTCAGCACAATTCTGCCAAGAAGATACAATTAGCCCCACTTTATAAATGAGGAGACTGAGGCACAGAGAGGTTGTCCCAGTTTACACCGTTTCTAAGTGTTTGGGACTGAAATAACCAGAAGTGTCCATCACAGTGCGTGTTGGGAAAACACTGCTGATAAGTGCTCCTTATATCAATTCTACCACAGCTCATTAGGCCATATTGGGAACAGAGATCCTGAGCGGTGGGCACTAGCTGTGCTTTCCCGAGCCTCCTGGAAAGATCTGCACACAGCATCTGCCCCAGGGTTCCCCCGTCCCCAAGCCCCGCAGGGCAGCTCTGAGGGTGGGAGATTCACTGCCAGCTCCAGGAGTAGGGGTGCAGATGGGGCGGGAATCCAGTACTTAACTCTGACTGGAGGTGAGCAGCTTGTGATAAAGAGCATTAAAACCCCTACGGCCCTGAAATACTTGGGGCCTCTTTGCTCAAGCCCATGGCTGGAGAATACTCTTTGCAGAGGCGCCAGCCGAAGTTGGGGCACAAGCTTCCAAAACTAGACTGTTGGCTCTGTCTAGGACGGGCATGAGGCTTTCAGGGATCCCGAGGGAAGCCTGCATCACTTTCCCAAGAATCACATTCAATGGTTCTTGAATCTTCCCTAATGAGGCTGCATGTTTGGCTCAGGCGATGCCACCAGTGCCCATAGAAGGAAAACAAGAACCACATGGGTCTTACGAGGCTCCAGAAGAAAAGGCACCGTGCTGCTCCAAGAACAGACCTAGGGCAAGCCTCGATTGGTTTCAGTCAATTCAAGAGGTCTGGAGATGCTTCCTTCCCAAATCCCGACAATGTCTGCTCTGCCCGGCCCTAGGAGGAAAGCAAGCGGGTCTATAGACCCGGATCCTCTTCTGCTCTTGTGAACCTGGTTGGGCGGGGTTCTCAGACAATGAGGGCGGGGCGGGGAAGGACGCCGTGGATCGGACCGCGCCGAGAGAAGGGCGGAGTCAGACACTGTTGGGGAGGTGAGTTGCTGACAGCTCTTTGAGCCTCAGGGAACCTCCGCTGACCCAGAGAGCTGGAGCCTGCCGGGAGCGAACCTCCCCGGTGATCGTGGCCACCATCAGCCAGCCCCACAGCAGTTTTTGTTTTGTTTTGTTAGAGACAGGGTCTCGCTCGGCGCCGAGGCTGGAGTGCAGTGGAGCAATCATAGCTCACTGCAGCCTCGACCTCCCAGCCTCAAGATATCCTTCTCCCTCAGCCTCTCGAGTAGCTGGGACCACAGGGGAGCGCCACCATGCCTGGCTAATGATTTTTGTTTTCACTTTTTTGTAGAGACGAGGGTCTCACTATGTGTGCCAGGCTGACCTCCAACTTCTGGCCTTGAGCGACCCTCTCGCCTAGAAATCCCAAAGCGTTGGGATTACAGGCGTGAGCCACCGCGCCTGTCGGAGCATTTTAAGTTTTGCGTTTTTCCCTTTCTGGAGCATTCTCTCCGCGCGAGGGCGGCGTGTCCATAGTGCGCGCCATGGCTCCCGGCTTCTGTTGGCGATGCTCGCAGCCCAATTTCTTTCCTGCACGGACGCAGGGGACTGAGGGTTCGGCCTCTCTGGATTGCTGGGCTCCAGAGGCTCGAGGTTAAGAGAACAACCGTAGGATCGCGGAGGTGCCCTCTCTCAGTGTCCTGAGGTTCCCATAGGACCGCGGAAGCGCCCTCGCTCTGGGGTTCGGCGCTGCGGCCCTGGACGGTCGGTCCAGGCTGTGTATCCCTAGTGGATTTCCTAGTTCCGAACCCAGTTCTGTCCCCTGCCGATCTGAGCCCCCACCTGCGCTCCTCAGGAGGGTGATCCGGGCTGGTGAGGGTGGGATGGGGTGGGGGACTAGAGGAGAACCCCCAAGAGGGGAGGGCTTTGATCAGAGGTCAGCAATTAAACTGGGACCACCCTGCTGAATTTATTTATCCTAAATATATATTTAATGTTTGGGGAATGGGAATTGTCAAACTAGTGGAGACAATCCCTACCTGTCCCCCACGCCGCCCCAGTTAATCTAGAATCTGGTGAGGTAGAGGGAAGGTCAATTCCTCCCTCTCTAGTCCAAATTCACCGGCTAGTTCAAAGTCTTTGCGGAGACCGCCGGAGCCCACGCGCAGGAAGCGGGGGGCGCGGGACGCAAGAGAGTCCAGGACCCCCAACTCAGCTTCCAGAGAGCCAGAGAGCGCGTTCCCCACAGGGTCGGCTTACGGTGAGGGCACCCTGGTTGCGGACCGGAGAGCCCTGGCCGCTTCAGCATTTGATGAGATGCTCTCCCCATCATCCACCCCTTCCAGCTCCGCCCCTCACCCCAGGCTCCCAGCCCCACTCCCAGCCTCGCCCAGTCCGCTTCTCCAGCCTCCATCCCAAGAGCTCCTTTTCACTAGCAGAATCCTATTACAGGAATGGAATCCAAGCCTCCAGAAGGTGGGCAGCGAAAGACTGTCAGGGAAGATAAAATTAAAAATTAATTTATTAAAATACAGTTAAAGTAATTAAAAGCTGCACTTCTCTGCTTGGGTAGCCGGAGCTCCGCACTCGCCCTTGGTGCCTTCTTGCCCTCCTGGGAAAGGCGAGACCCCGCAGCTCCAGACGGGCGCTCCCGACCCTTGTGGAGGCGGATGGTGCTCTCTGTGACCTTGTCGTCCCTTTTATTGGGGACAAGTTCTAATAATCTGGCCTCCGCTTGTTAACTGTATAATAGTGGGCAGAGTTAATGACTCATTAGTGATTAATGCCTTTACCACGCCTTAATTGCTCACTATAAAATCCCTTTGGTAAACTGGATTAAATCATCTAGATCCTTGGCCACGTATCCCCCAACCCTGGCAGAGGCGGAGACTGCTGGGTTCCCCAGCACCCTGAACCTGTCAGCTTTTTAATGGCAGGTGCAGTGGCAGCTCCTCTGCCTGGGAGTCAGGAGATCTGTGACCCAGTCATGACTGTGACATTGCCTGTTCGTGGGACCTTAAACAGGGTACTGTCAACAAACCTCCCTGGAGCACTACGTCTCTAAGATCTCTGCTCCCTTCTTACTTCACCATAGACACCGAAAACGTCACAGCTCATTTGAGAAGCAGCTTTCCTCTGCTCTGTGCTTAGTATAAGTGTGTGTATTTATGTTAGTGGGTTCTGGATGAATTGCATACAAGGATGTCTTCCTGTCCAAAGTTGTCTGCAAAATGTTTTTTCCAATCCTAACAGTGGCTGGATGCTGTAGTCTCTCCAGAGATATTTTTTTAAAATGAGTCTCTAGTTGTGTTCTTTCCCATACCATCTTAAATTCCTGCTGTCTTTATCTAATCTGCAGACTGTTACAAAACATTGTGGGCCTAGCTGGGCATGGTGGCAGGCACTGTAATCCCAGCTACTGGGGAGGCTGAGGCGGGAGAATCTCTTGAATTGCAGTGAACCAAGATCACACCACTGTGCTCCAGTCTGGGCAACAGAGCAAGACTCTGTCTTACAACAAGACTCTGTCTTAAAACACACACACACATACACACACACACACACACCATGGTGGGCCTGTAATGATAAAGTCCCAACACTCAAGCAGCATGGCCTAAGGAGGGGAAATAAGGACCCAATTGTACATAAATTTCCAAAGGCCTAGTGGTTTTCTCCACCTGAACATTCCAGAAGCTATCCCAAAACAAATGTGTTCAAATAAAATCTTATTTTTTGCACTGTAGGCTCCTAAAAGCTCCTTAAAACCTTTGTTCCTCTTTCAGCATTTATATGCATCCAATGGATATGATAATAATTATTTTTTAGAGTAATTCTTAACCCCTCGAGGTAAGTTATATCCCAATTTCCTTTCTACCTTATTTCTCAGCCACATATCTTCCAAATTTTAGCTGATCACTTGGATGTCTTGAATAAAGACATTTCCCAGCTTCCCTTTCCGTTAGATGTGATTAAATAATGACCTATGTCATGTAAGGGAAAACCCTTCTTATGCCCCTCCCCTGCAGTCTGTTGGCTCTGAGGCAGGCATGATGCAGGTGCTGGGGCAGCCATCTTGGCCCATGCCATGAAGCCACACTGTGAGGATATTGAGCAGCAGCATAGAAGAGATCCAGGTCCCTGGCTGGGAGCAGCGGCTCATACCTGTAATCCCAGCAATTTGGGAGGCCGAAGTGGGCAGATCACTTGATGTCAGGAGTTCGAGCCTAGCCTGGCCAAGATGGTGAAACCCCATCTCTACTAAAAACACAAAAATTAGCCAGGCATGGTGGAGGGTGCCTGTCATCCCAGCTACTGGGAAGCCTGAGGCAGGAGAATTGCTTGAACCTGGTAGGCAGAAGTTGTGCCACTGCATTCTAGCCTAGGTGACAGAATGAGACTCTATCTCAAAAAAAAAAAAAAAAGAAGAAGAAGAATTAGTCTGGGCATGGTGGCTCATGCCTGTAATCCTAGCACTTTGGGAGGCCAAGGTGAGTGTATCACCTGAGGTCAGAAGTTCAAGATCAGCCTGGTCAACATGGTGAAACCGCATCTCTACTAAAAATACAAAAATTAGGCGGGCATGGTGGTGCATGCCTGTAATCCCAGCTACTCTGGAGGCTGAGGGAGGAGAATCACTTAAACCCAGTAGGCAGAGGTTGCAGTGAGCCGAGATGGCTCCACTGCACTCCAGCCTAGGCAATACAGCGAGACTCCGTCAAAAAAAAAAAAAAAAAAAAAAAAAAGATCCAGGTCCAGGTTGATGACACTGTAGAGCACCATACTAGCTCTGGACTACTACCTGGGCTCTGTTTTGATCCTAATTTTTAGGGTCACTATCAACCATACCTAAATCCAATTCCTTTCTTTCAATCCTTATATGCAGTCAAGTACTTAGCCCCATCAGCTTTACTTCAGGAATGTCTCTTGTATTCACTTACCTGTGCTTTTCCTCTCCCTGCCAGTTTCCCAGTTCAGGGCTTTATCATCTCACTCATGCTACATGGCCTCCCGTGGCATGCAGTGCTTCTGTTATGGCGGCACTTCCTGCATCTAGGCCCATTTTATGGTATTTCTTTCTTAATTAATTGAGGCCCCCACCCCACCTCTCTCTCTCTCTCTCCCTCTCTCAGACAGAATCTCACTCTGTCTCCCAGACTGGAGTGCAATGGTATGATCTCAGCTCACTGCAACCTGCATTTCCCGAGTTCAAGTAATTCTGCTGCCTCAGCCTCCTGAGTAGCTGGGATTACAGGGATGCAACACCACACCTGACTATTTTTGGTATTTTTAGTACAGACAGGGTTTCACCATGTTGGTCAGGCTGGTCTAGAACTCCTAACCTCAAGTGATTCGCCTGCCTTGGCTTCCCAAAGTGCTGGAATTACAGGCATGAGCCACTACACCTGGCCTAAATTTTATTTTCAAAGAACCTCTTCAGTCTGTTGCTTCCAAAAAGCCTGGCTCTCTTTCTTTTGCTAAGCTTTGGAGCTATAAAAATATAGCCTCCACACTGGTCTCCTTATTCCTCAATCGTTTCAATCTATCTTTCACACTGTAGTCAGAATTAATTGTCTCAAACAATCCCTCTGCTTAAAAACAATTTCTTATGGCCTATGGAGGAAGAGCCCAGCTCCTAAGAATGACATCTGAGCTTCTCCCAAATTTGACCTCATCTATCTTTCCAGGTTTGTGACTGGCATTCACACTCTACCTTCTTTCTCTCCTCATTCTCTGTACAAATGACATCAGTGCACCCTGATTTTCACTGGACCGCCACGTACTTTTTCACTTTGAGGCTTTGAACTTTAGAACAAATAAATGGGTTCAGCTAGGTTACAGGATACAAGATCAATATGCAAAAATTCAATTGCATTTCTATGTAACTGCAATGAGCAATCCAAAAATGAAATAAGGGAAACAATTCCAACCACAATAACACCAAAAAGAATAGAATAGGAATATATTTAACAAAAAGTTCAAAACTTACACTGTGAACTACAAAACTTTGTTAAAAGAAGTAAAAGATCTAAATAAATAGACAAACATCCCATGTGCAAGGATCAGAAGACAACATTGTTAGGAGAGTGATAGTCCCAAACTGATCTGCAGGTTCAACATGATCCTTATTAGAATCCCAGATAACTTCCCTGTACAAATTAACAAGCTGATTCCAAAATCTATGTGGAATTTTAAGGAACCCAGCATATCCAAAAATTAATACTGAAAAAGAATCAAGAGAATTCACAGTGCCTGATTTCAAAACTTACTACAAAGCAATAGTAATCAAGATAGTGTGATACTGGTATAAGAACTGTCACATAGATCAAATGAAAGAATAGAATCCATACATAAGCCCAAACATCTGTGGCCAATTGATTTTCAGAAAGGGTGCCAATGCCATTAAATGAGGAAACAATGGTCTTTTCAATTGAAACAATTGGATATGCACATGAAGAGAATGAGGCTGGACCCTTACCTCACACTACATACAAAAATTACCTCAAAATAGATAAACTACCTAAATGTAAGAGTAAAAGACTATAAAACTCTTAGAAGAAGACATGGGGTAAGTTTTTTCATGATCATGGATTATGGCAAAAAAGTCTTAAATATGATACCAAAAAAAGGCAACAAAAGAAAAAATTGATAAAATGGATTTCATTGAAATTTCACACATGTGTGCTTCAGAGGACACCATTAACAAAGTGAAAGGACAACCCACAGGATGGATGAAAATATTTGCAAATCATATATCAGATAAGGAACTCGTTTCTAGCACATATAAATAACACTTGCAACTCAATAATAAAAAGATCAGTAACCCAGTTTTAGAATGGGCAAAGGTCCTGTATAGATATTTCTCAAAGAAGATCTACAAATAACCAATAAGCACATGAAAAAAATACTTGACATAATTAGTCACCAGAGAAATGCAAAACAAAATCACAGTGAGATATCATGACACACGCATTAGGATGGCTAGAATAAAAAAGGTAGCAAGAAGTATTGGTGAGAATGTGGAAAACTGGAGCCCTCATATACTGTTGATGGTAATATAAAATGGGCCAGCCACCTCAGAAAACATTCTGGCAGTTCTTCCAATGAGTAACTCAGAATTATTCCATGACCCAGCAACTCCACGCCCAGGTAAGATACACCCAAGAGAAATGAAAACTGTATGGTCACACAGAAACTTGCACATGAATGTTTATAATAGCGCTATTCATAATAGCCAAAAGGTGGGAGCAACTCAATGCTCATCAGCAGATGACCTGATAAAATGTGGTACATCCATATGATGGAATATTATTCTGCCATGAAAAGGAATGAGTACCGATACATGCTACAACATGTGTAGACTTTGAAAACATTGTTAAATGAAAGGAGTCAGTCACCAAAAACCACATACTATATGAATGGAAATTCATATGAAAGTCCAGAATAGGGAAATCTATAGAGACAGAAAGTAGATGGGATACAGGGACATGGGGACACAGAGGGGAAAGGAAGTACAAAATACAGAGTTTCTTCTTGAAGTGATTAACATGTTCTAAAATGGACTGCGGTGATTGTTGCACGTATCTGTGAACACACTGAAAACCACTGGATGGTGCACTTTGGGTAAATGGTGAGTATGTGAATTATTTCTCAATAAAGCTGTTAAAAACAAGACAAAATTAATGTTCCCACCAGGCTCTTGCTGTTTACACACATTGCAGGCAGATACTCACATCGGAAAATTTTTCCTAAATATCATTTTCTTCATGTTGCTCCCTTACCAGTTCAGCCTATTTAGAGTCAATAAAGATACATTGATCAGCTAACAGACATTGAGTATCCACTAGCCTAAGTGCAGTGATAAATACATCCACAAAATTCTGCAGTTTCAAACCTCAATGCCTTTTCTACCTTCAAGGCTCATCCACAAGATTCACTCATCCGTCTTGTTTCCCATTTATCTTCTTAGTAACAGAGATCCTCTGCTCTGAACAACTGACCTTCACAGCATCGAAGGTCATACGATTGACCTCTATACTATTGCTCGATGTGGACAATGCCTTTTTATCCAAAATTGGAGACAAGCCTAAAATGCCAGCCATCCTGGGAAAGAGAATAATTACTTAAATGCACTCTGTAATATCAAAGACTGGCTAGAGCTGCTTTTTGGCCAGTGATAGTTCAGTGAGTGGTGGGGCTTGGGTTGGAGGTCCTGTGAGGAGCAGGTATGAGAAGTGAGAGGCTTGGCCTCAAGGGAGGCTTCGCTTACTTTTCACTTGCAGAGGTCAGCCCTGCTGAAATGCCGGGTTTGTTTTTCCTTCTTTATCTGGGCACACACTATATTTCCTCTGAAGGTTGCTTTTTCTCTTCTCATTGCATCTTTCTAGTCTTCATTCAAAGCTCATCTCCTCCAGGGGTCTCTCTTTGCTTTTATTATTGTTGTTGTTTGTTTGTTTGTTTTTGAGAGAGGAAATCTCGCTCTGTCGTCCAGGCTGTAGTGCAGTAGCACCATCTCTGCTCACTGCAGCCTCCTGAGTAGCTGGGATTACAGGTGCCTGCCATCACGCCCCGCTAATTTTTTTGTGTTTTAGTAGAGTTGGGCTTTCACCATTTTGGTCAGGCTGGTCTCGAACTCCTGACCTTAAGTGATCAGTCCGCCTCGGCCTCCCAAAGTGCTGGGATTACAGGCATGCATGACTGTGGCCAACCTCTCCTTCGTTTTCTTCTATTCCTGACCCACCCCTTCCTACCCCTCCCATCTCCTCCTACACAACTTTTTTTGTTTTTGTTTTTGTTTTTTTTTTTTGAGCAAATGGGTCCTCAGTTAACTTGACTGCCTGATAGTTGACCAAAAATCTGCTCAAGGCTCAAATTTTAGCCTATAAGACTTTGTACTCAAACTCAAATGGCTGGCTGAGCACTCAAATGGCAGCCCCTTTTTTTTTTTTTTTCTATACCTTTTTTTTCGCGGGCGGTAAGGGAACACTTCTTTCAGATCACGATCGCAGGGAGATTATTGGATTCCTTGTTGGGAGATAGTAGGAACCCTAGTTCTGCTACTGACTTGATATATGACTTTAAGCAAGACTAGACTTCACACTGGCTAGAGTTCCTTGGCTGGGAAATGAAGGGGCTGGATTATAGGACCTGTAATATCTCCCAGCTGCAAAATTCTGATCCGGTGAACAAATTTACTTCAGAAATTTGGCTGAGGCTGCCATCTGATGGCTATCTTGAGAACTTCATCTGCTGAGTGTGCAGTAGACGCTTCTAGTAGAATGTCTTGCTCCCTCTTGCAATCATCAGCAATAAGGGCTTCAGCCAGAAAATTATGTTTCCTTTTGAGTCCCCCCAAGTTCTTGAACTTCACTTAGATGAAAAGCTCCTCCTTTTCCACTCACATTCCCACTCAAGTGAAGTCATCTCAACCACGGGCTTTTTATATCAGTAAAGCCACCTTAAAAATCAGGAGGCTAAGAAAGCTTACACCTCCATGTTTTCATGCTGCTCCACAATTCTCATCAGGAAGAAATTGGTTTTAAGTTAATGTATTCAAAGTGTGATTGACTTCACCTTTGAAACTCTCATGAACAAATATTTACTTTTTTTTCTTCAATAAAATGAGCTCTACAGTAGGGCAATTCTTAATTCAAATCTAATCTTTTTTAAAAAATTCAACTAAGAGTAGAATCTTCTTTTCCTTCCTTCCTTCCTTCTTTCCTTCCTTCCTTCTTTCTTTCTTTCTCTCTCTCTCTCTCTTTCTCTCTTTCCCCTCCTTTCTTTGTTCCTTCCTTTCTTTCTCTCTCTTTCCTCTTTCTTTCTTTTCTTTCTTTCTCTTTCTCTTTCTTTCTTTCTTTCTTTCTTTCTTTCTTTCTTTCTTTCTTTCTTTCTCTCTCTCTCTCTTTCTCTCTTTCTCTCTTTCTCTCTTCCTCTCAGAGACAAAGTCTAGCTCCGTCACCCAGGCTGGAGTGCCTGATCTCTGCTCACTGCAACCTCCACCTGCTGGGTTCAAGCAATTCTCATGCCTCAGCCTCCCGAGTAACTGGGATTACAAGCGTGTGCCACCATGACTGGTTTTTTGTATTTTTAGTAGAGACGTGGTCTCACCATGTTACCCAGGCTGGTTTTGAACTCCTGAGCTCGGGCAATTTGCCCACCTTGGCCTCCCAAAGTTCTGGGATTACAGGTGTGAGCCACCACACCCAGCCAAGAGTAGAATTTTAAGTGCCTGCACAGTCAAAAGTATTTGATTCACACTATCCGCTTCCTGGAGCCTTCAAAACACAGCAAATGGATAAGTTTAGTCCTTCCATTAGACATTATATACTGTGGGATTTCCACTTAGGTTAGTCTCTAATACCTAGCATTGAATACCAAGGTATTAATAAGTATCCTAATGTATTACCCATCTAGAAATAGTTGCATTTTAAATTTCTGGGGACACGGTGACCAACCCAAAGGAATAATTCTTGAATAGTAGAATTTTAGGTGTGTGAGACATCTGGTGGGAAAATTCTTTGCAGTTCAGTAATTTTTATGGCCACTCTCCAATAGCACACAGGTAGCTGAGACACTAGTGACACTTAAGGATCCCAGGTAGGAAAAGATATGTTAAAAATTTGCTTTTTTCATTCACTTGCTTCCTAGAACAGATATTAACGATCTCAGGAAGGGAATTATCTTTTTGACTCTGGGGTATTTGTAGGAGACAGCTGTTGTATAGTAAACTAGAATTTGCCTTGGAGTTGAAAGAATTAATTTTATAAGACAGGTGCCCTTGAGCTAGTTCTTTAATTATATACCTCAAGTTACTAATCTTATAATTTGCATAATATTATCTGCCTTAAGAGTTGTTCTGAAATACTAAACTAGATCATCCAATTGGAGGTTCCAGGTAAGATTTCTGTTTATACTAAAATGGTGTCCACTCCCTTTGTTACCGGAAAAGCCAAAGGCACGTCTTTCTTACCCTCTTTTTTAAAGGATCTCATAAGAAAGGTTTCCGTTAAAAACATAACTTTTGAGACTGCATCTTTCCTTCTCTTCTTTTCCCTTCCTAGAAAATATGCAAGAGAAACAAAACCTTCAAACACCAACTTCAGTGAAACTGGAAGATAGTTATGACTTGAACATTAATAGAAAACTTATAGTGCAGCCCCAAATAGTCAAGATTGTCATGGAAGATACGTAGACATGAGCCCCAAAAATCTAAGACAGTGCTCAGTTATTTTAGAAGGCGTGTTTTGCCAAGGTTGAGGACGTGTGCCCGTGACACAGGCGTCCTGACAACGTGTGCTTAAGGTGGTCAGAACACAGTTTTGTTTTATACATATTAGGGAGACAAGAGACATCAATCGACATATGTAAGATGAACATTGGTTCTGTCTGGAAAGGCGGGACAGCTGGAAGTGGGGAGGAGACCTCCATGTTGTAGGCAGATGAGAGACCGAGTTGCATTCTTTTGAGTTGCTGATGAGCCTCTCCAAGGGAGGCAATCAGATATGCACTTATCTCAGTGAGCAAAGGGTGACTTCGAATAGAATGGGAGGCAGGTTGGCCCTCAGCAGTTCCCAGCTTGACTTTTCCCTTTAGTTTAGTAATCTTGAGAGCCCAAGATATTTTCCTTTCACATAGATAGAATATAGAAAGATGGCCCAGTGGTAGCAGATCTCAGAAATTGCCAGCAAAAAATACACCTCTGAATGTGAAGGGATTCACCTAATGTGTAAACGTTTGTATTTTGAGTGCAAGTGCTGTGAGATTTAGTGAGGGTGAGGCAGAGTTTACTTGGAAGCCACAGCGAGGGAAAGTTTCCCAAGGAAACATAGGAGATATTAGGCAGCAGCAGATCTCAGGAAACCTGAGCAAAAATGCACCTCTGAAGGTAAGGGACTTTCTGTAAAATGCAGAAGGGAGAAAGAAGGAAATGATCAACATAAAAGCAGTAATCAATGAGATTGGAAATAGGAAGATGGAGAAAACCAGTGAAACAAAATGTTAGTTGCTATGGTCTACATGTGTCACCCTCCCCAGTCCATATATTGAAATGTAATCCCCAACGTAACAACATCAGAGATTGGGCCTTTGGGAAATAATGAGGCCCCCACCCTCGTGGATGGGACTGTGCTTTTATAAAAGAAGCTGAAGGGGATGAGTTTGGTCCTTCCACCATGTGAAGATGCAGCAGGAAGGTGCATTCTAGGAGGAGCAGGCCCTTACCAGACACCACATTTGCCATCACCTTGATCTTGATCTTGGACTTTCCACACTCAAGAACTGTAAGCAATAAATTACCCAGTCTAAGGCATTTTGCTTTAGCAGCCTGAAGTGCCTAAGACACTGGTTCTTCAAATTTGTAGGAATATCACTATAGATAAGGGATATAGGAATATCACTAACAGATAAGGGATATCAAGTAAGGGATGTCACTACAGATTCTGCAGACATTAAGGTAATAAGAGAATACTACAAACAACTTTAGTTCACAATTTGAGAACTTATAAGAAATGGACCAATTCCTTAAAATCCACAAATTACCAAAACTCAAACCAATTGAAATAGTCTTACAACCATTGAAGAAATTGAATTTGGCCGGGCACGGTGGCTCACGCCTGTAATCCCAGCACTTTGGGAGGCGGAGGCGGGCGGATCACGAGGTCAGATCAAAACCATCCTGGCTAACAAGTGAAACCCCATCTCTACTAAAAATACAAAAAAATTAGCCAGGTGTAGTGACCCTCCTGTAGTCCCAGCTACTCGGGAGGCTGAGGCAGGATAATGGCGTGAACCCGGGAGGCGGAGCTTGCAGTGAGCCGAGATCGCACCACTGCACTCCAGCCTGGGCAACACAGCGAGACGCCGTCTCAAAATAAATAAATAAATAAATCAAATCAAAAATTCAAAAGCTCCCAACAAAAAAGAGATCCCCAGACCCAGATGGTTTTATGGGAGAATTCTATCAAATATTTAAAGAAGAATAAACACCATTATTATGTAATATCTACCAGAAAATAAAAGAGAACAGAATACTTTTAACTCCTTTTATGAGGTCAATATGATCCTGATACCAAAACCAAACAACAAAGAGAAAGAAAGAATGAAAGAAAGAAGAAAAGAAAAGAAAGAGAGAAAAAGGAAGGAAGGAAGGAAGGAAGGAAGGAAGGAAGGAAGGAACGGAGGGAGGAAGGAAGGAAGGGAGGAGGGTGGGAGGGAAGGCAACTGCAAATCAATATCTCTTATAAGTGTAGATGCAAAACTCCTCAACACAATATTAGAAAGCTGAATCCAACAACATATAAAAAGAATTATGCACTATGATCAGGTGGGGTTTATTCCAGGTATGCAAGACTTATCTAACGTTTGAAAATCAATCATTGTGATCCACCATATCAACAAGCTAAATTAGAAGAATCATGTGATCATATTAATTGATGCACAAAAGCATTTGACAAAATCTAACACCTATTTGTGGTGTTTAAAGAAAAGTCCCAGCAAATTAAGAACAGAGGGGAATTATCTCCATTTAATAAAGCACCGCTGTAAAAAAAAGTCTACAGTTACCATCATACTTAATGGTGAAAGACTGTATACTTTCCCCCTAAGATCATGAACAAGGTGAGGATGTCTACTTTCACCACTACTATTCGACACAGCACTGGAAGTTTTAGCCACTACAATAAACCAAGAAAATAAATGTAAGGCATACAAATCAGAAAGAAAAAATAAGGTTTTCTTTATTTACAAATAACATGATTGTTTACATAGAAAATCTCAAGGAAACTATTAAAAATCTCTTAGAACTTAGAATAAACACCAGTTTGGAGTTTCTGATTAGCCTCTCCAAAGGAGGCAATCAGATATGCACCTGATCAGGTGGGGTTTACTCCAGGTGTGAAAAACTTATTCAACATTTGAAAATCAATCAGTGAGATCCACCGTATCAACAACAAGCTAAATGATGAGCGGTAACTGTAGATTTTTTTACAGCAGTGCCTTAGCAAATGGAGAATGAGTTCAACAAAATTGTAGAATACAAGATAAACACACAAAAATGAATCACATTTGTGTTTATTAACAAAGAACATATGGAAACTGAAATAAAAAACAATATTATTTATGATCACTCCAAATACAATTAAATACTTAGGTACATACTTAACAAAACAAATATAGGATCTGCATGCTGAAATTACAAAATGTTGACGAAAGAAATTGAAAAGACCTAAATAAATGGAGAGACATACCATGTTCAGGAATTGGAAGACTCGACATAGTAAGGGTGCCAATTTTCCTCAAATTAATCTATAGGTTTAATGCAATTCCCATAAAAATTCCAGCAACACTTTTTGTAGACACAAATAAGCTTATTCTAAATTTTATGCAGAAAGGCACAGACCCTAGAATAACTAAAACTATCTTGACAAATAAGAATAAAGTGGGAGGGTCACTCTACCCAATACACAGCTATAGTAATCAAGACAGTGTGATATTGGCAGAGGAATGACACATAGACAAAGTGAATTGAACAGAGAACTCAGAAATAGACCTACAGATACACTCACCGAATTTCGACAAAGTACAAAAGCAAATTAATGAACAAATGTTAGCCTTTTAAATAAACAGTGCTGGAACAATGAGCAATAAAATGAATCTCAACCTAAGTCTCCCTCCTTACACAAAAATTATCTCAAAATGGTATAAAACTATAAACTTTTAGGAAAAAATCCATAAGCATTAACCCCTGGAATCTAGAGACAGAAATAATTCTTAGACTTGACACCAGAAGGGTGCTCTGTGAAAGGATTGATAGACTGAACTGCATCAAAATTAAAAACTTTTGCTTTGAAAAAGCCTATGTGAAGACATTGAAAACACAAGGTTTAGACTGGGAGAAAAGACTTGCAAATCACATCTTCAAGAAAGGACTGGTATCAAAAATATACAAAGAGTCCGGGCACGGGGGCTCACGCCTGTAATCCCAGCACTTTGGGAGGCTGAGGCGAGCAGATCACCTGAGATCAGGAGATCGAGACCAGCCTGACCAACATGGAGAGACCCCGTCTCTACCAAAAATACAAAATTAGCTGGGCGTGTTGGTGCATGCCTGTAATACCGTCTATGTATTACATATATATATATAATATGTATGTATATATATATATAAAATTCAACAGTTTTTTAAAAAACAGTCTAATTAGAAAATGGGTAAGACACGAACAGACATTTCACCAATGAGAATATACAGATGAGGGAGCCGCGGTGGCTCAGGCCGGTTGCCCTGGCACTCGGGGAGGCGAGGCTACACGTTCGAGGCCAACCTGGTCAACATTGATTGAAAAAAAAAAAAAAAAAAAGAGAATATACAGATGATAAATAAGCAGGTAAAAAGATGCTCAACACCATTTGCCATCAGGAAAATGAAAATGAAAATTGCAATGAGATATGCATTTTTGTGTAGTGAATTGCCAAGTATTTCGTTTTCTTTGGAGTGGTTGAAAATGATATTGTAAATGCTATTGTGCTTTTAATTTCAGTTTCTGTATGTTTTTGTTAATATACAGGAATATGAGTAATATTATGTGTGTTTTATCTTGTATCCTTTTAGAGTGGCTAAAACAAAAAATAGTGACAGCATCAAATGCTGGCAAGGGATGAGTAACCGGACTACTCATACAGTATGGGTGGGAATGGAAAATACAGCCACTCTGGAAAACAGAGTGGCAGGTTTTTAAAAATAAAACTAAATATGTAATTACCAGACAACCCCGCACTCACACTCCGTGGCATTTATCCCAGAGAAATGGAAATTTATGTTCATATATAATGTTTGCATATTCATAGCAGCTTAATTTGTAATAGCCAAAAACTGGCATCGGCCCAGATATCCTTCAACAGGTGAATGGTTTAACAAATTGTAGAACACGCAAAGTATGGAATGCTATTTAGAATAAAAAGTCCCAACTATTGATACCTGCAACAATTTAAATGAATTGCCAGGGAATTATGCTGAGTAAAAAGCAGCCAATCACGCCGGGCGCGGTGGCTCAAGCCTGTAATCCCAGCACTTTGGGAGGCCGAGACGGGCGGAGATCGAGACCATCCTGGCTAACATGGTGAAACCCCGTCTCTACTAAAAAATACAAAAATCTAGCTGGGCGAGGTGGCGGGCGCCTGTAGTCCCAGCTACTCCGGAGGCTGAGGCAGGAGAATGGCGTGAACCCGGAAGGCGGAGCTTGCAGTGAGCTGAGATCCGGCCACTGCACTCCAGCCCAGGCGACAGAGCGAGACTCTGTCTCAAAAAAAAAAAAAAAAGCAGCCAATCACAAAAGATATATGATTCCAGTTATATAATATTTTTTGAATGACAAATTTTAGAAATGGAGGACAGAGTAAAGGGGGGTGATGGACTCCAGAATGAGTGTAGTTCTAATAGGGCCACACCAGGGATCCTGCAGTGTTGAAATTGTTCAGTATCTGACTGTAGTGGTAGTATAATTTTGCAAAATGTTACCATTGGAAGAAACTGGGCACAGTATAAAAGGAATCTCTCTGTCTTTTTTTCTTCTCTCAACTTTTATTTTAGGTTCAAGGGTACATACATAGGTTTATTAATGGGTAAATTGCATGTCATTGGGGTTTGGGGTATAAATGATTTCATCACCCAGGTAGTGAGCGTACTACCCAATAGGTAGTCTTTCAGCCCTCACTCTCCATCCATTCTCCCCCCTCAGGTAGGCCCCGGTGCTTACTCTTCCCTTCTTTGTGTCCACGTGCCTTCAGTGTTTAGCTCCCATTTATAAGTGAGAACATGTAGTATTTGGTTTTCTATTCCCCTGCTACTTTACTTAGGATAATGGCTTTCAGTTGCATCCATGTTGCTGTAAAAGACATTATTTCAGTTTTTAAGGCAGTATAGTATTCCATGGTGTATATGTATCACATTTTCTTTATCCAGTCCACTGTGGATGGGCATTTAGGTTAATTCCATGTCTTGGCTATTGTGAATAGTGCTACCATGAACATGTGAGTGCATGTGTCTTTTTGGTAGAATGATTTATATTCCTTTGGGTATACACCCAGTAATGGGGTTGCTGGGTTGAGTAGTCGAAACTTCAATGAAAAAAGGGAGAGTATAACTTATTTTGGGGAGGTGGTGATGAAAGAGAAGGCTTCTCTGAAAGAGGGAGACATAAGCCAAGATATACAGGTAAAGAGGGGCAGCAGGATGTGCAAAGGCCCAAGGCAGCAAATGGCTGGGTGAATCCATCGAAACAGAACAAGACCAGTGAGAGTGGAGTCTTGTCAGTGAGGCAGAGAGGGTGTCAGGTGAGCCTGGAGGCTGTGGCCAGGTCTGACCCGGCAATAGGCTGTTGTAAAGGCTGACCTTCTGCCTATGAATAAGGGGAGGTCATGGAAGGTTTCAAGCGTGAGAGTTACACAATCTCCTGTGGTCCTGGGGCATATGGGGAATGGCTTAGAAGGCAGCAAGGTGGCACACGGAGAGAACTTGTCAGCCATGCATACCTACAGTATGGTAGGAGGACTACTCCAACCTCCTCAAGAAAAAGATTCAGGTGATGAGGTTCATTTTAATCTCTTGAGAGGGCACAAGCAGAGGAATATTATATCTCAGCCCTGAATTTAATAAATAAAGGTTGACTGTCAACCTTCTGGTTCAGCAGAAACTGGAAAACCAACTGAAAAATCCTGGTTCAGGTATAAAGAAACCAATCCAGAGGTTACTTCACCAACTGGGTAACCTCTTTGGATTTCCTTTTTTGGATTATGCCCTGGAAACCAACACCCATGGGGCAGGGCTTGGGTTACCTTGATGACCCACCAGGGACACAGTTGGAATCCTGTGGTCACCTGACTTGCACTTCTGCCTGTAACAAATGTTCTTTCAGTTTAAAGAATACCTGGCTTCTTGTTTAGGTTGCAGTGGTTGGGATTGCAACTTTTGCTTTTGGCCAACTTAAAATGAAGAAAGTCAGCTCTCAGGGCCTGGAGGAGCAGGAATAAGTTAAACATGAAACTCAGGATCCAGCCCCTCAGCAAGGAGAGCAGAATTAGGAGAGACAGAGGAAAGCCCCTGCCCTACTACCCCATCGGGACCAAGACTGGACACAGACATTTATTGTTGTCTTCAAACTTAACAAAGAGGTTCTCCATGTAACTCTTTTTTAAATTTTATTTTAAACCAATCAAAAATCATCCTTCCTTGGTCTCCTGCGTTGTTGGGATGATGATGGCTTGATCTCAGGAGTTTGAGGCTTAGTGAATGATGATGGGTTGCCCGTGAATAGACACTGTACTCCAGCCTGGGCAACATAGCAAGACCCCATCTCCTTAAAAAAATCATGTGAAATCGCTTGAAGCCTTCATGCAAGTTAAATCTCTGTCTCGAGCTAATTATCAGGAGACTAGTGAAAACTTCTATTTGCCAAGTTAAAATCTCTACATAATGATTGTTCATTTTATGAGAACTGTGCCTTGAGTTATCTCACAAACACATAAAGGGCCTCAAAATTAGGCGAAACAGAGCAAAGGGAGATCAGATGTGGTTTGGGCCACACAGATTTCAGGACCTCAGCATGATTCTATGTAAGAACTGCTTTTTAGTTCGTTTCAAGATACAGTGAGAACTCTTGGCCAATGAATCTCGGAAGCAGATGGTCTGCTCCCAAACACTCCACGAGGTTCCACCCAGGCTCTGCTCGCTGATTGAGAACTGCTCACCAGTAGCATTTCAGAGTGAGTTGCATTGCCCAGCAGTCTCACCTCTTTTTTAACAGGCTTCCATCCTTATCTCAGTGACCAGCCTGGGAAGGAGTGAATCTTCAAAATCATCTGGAGGAGCAAACATTACATGGGCAAAATCCCTTGTAAGATGTTACACATCTGAGTGTGGTGGCTCACCCCTGTAATCCTAGCACTTTGGGAACGCCAAGGTGGGATTCCCAGATGATCAAGAGATCAGATGAACAAGAGAATGATCATCTGAGATCAGGAGTTTGAGACCAGCCTGGCCTGGAGTAGAGACCAGCCCTGTTGCTAGTAAAAATACAAAAAGTTAACTGGACATGGTGGTGAGCACCTGTAATCCCAGCTACTCAGAAGGCTGAGACAGGAGAATCACTTGAACCCAGGAGGCAGAGGTTGTAGTAAGCTGAGATTGTGCCACTGCACTCCAGCCTGGGCAACAAGAGTAAAACTCTGTCTCAAAAAAAAAAAAAGTTGCACACACAGTAGAGAATCATAAGCATGAACAGGAATTTAAACAGTATCATTGAACAAATCGTGGAGCAGTCCCCTTTCCCCTGACATACAGAATAGTAAACTGGGATCATAAATTCAAATGCCTAGAGGGAGCAGGCAGGTACTGTAAACAGAGCAAGCAGAAGTGTACACTAGGGTGTGGTGAGGAGTGTGGCAAAGTTACAAATGCGTCCCCCATTTACAGGGACAGCACCAGCACTGATTGTCTTCTGGGAAAGCAGGCCCAGTAGCAGATCTTCTGATTTTGCAAAAGCTTGAAACCTGGATTTTTATATGAAATCCTTGGGTGTTTAAATGTCTGTGACTAATTCTAATTTTCAAGACACTGTCCAGACAAACAGCACATCTACAAACAGCATCGGACCAGCATGATTCCAATTCCTCACTACTGAATTCAAAATGTTTTTCACATTATTCGCCTTTCTCCTCTCCTTCCATCCCCAGGAGTTAAGCAGGAAGAAAGGAGCTTCCTCTACAATCTGCTCTGGGCCTGTTTTTTGATTTTCATTTCTTAATTCAGGTTCAACTCCCAGCCTGTCCATTTGGGCTGTCTCTAGCTGAGGCATTTTGGGAAACTGCCAGGTGGAGGAGAACACAATTTGATGCTCTCTATTTCCTTTTCATTTCTGTTATTTCAGTAGTGGAATCAGAGCAGCAATTATGTTGTTACAGTAACAGCCACTCGTGTTGCAAGGCAAACAGAGGAGTAAAGGATGAGAGAAGCCCAGACAAAAGGGAGGAACCGCCTGTCAACTGTAATCACAGCCTGAGTGCTTTGAGCAAAGGAGACGGACTATTTCTTGCTCTTAAAGATTCAAGGCTTTAAAACTATCCAAAAGGACTTTACATGAGCCTCTGAGTAGGAAATAAAACCTAGAACATTTCCGCTTAATAACAGTGACTAATTCTTGAGACTGCTGTATTGATAGAACCAGGGCTGTGTGAGATCACAAGAAATGAACTTCACACCTGTGGCAGATGCAAATCAAAGCCACCCTCCTTCCTTACCAAGAGAGTCTTGATTTTGTTTAGGGACTTGCCCCTCCTACAACATGACTCATTGGTAAATCCTAATTGGGCGAGTCCAGTCACGGTGGCTCAATTCCCCTCATTAGTGTT
Source organism: Colobus angolensis palliatus (assembly GCF_000951035.1). Taxonomy (NCBI): domain Eukaryota; kingdom Metazoa; phylum Chordata; class Mammalia; order Primates; family Cercopithecidae; genus Colobus; species Colobus angolensis. Next base: position 6,689,828 of record NW_012111808.1, on the reverse strand, counting down.
GGCTTTAGTGCAGACATGTAGCCCAGCTGGTTATTAAGTTGTGAGGCATTTAGAGACCTCTGGGAAAGGATTTATCCCTATTAATTAGATGAAGCCTCAAAAGAGATAGTCCTTCTTCTTCTTCTGAATTTTGTCAGGTCTGGATTTGACACCCGGAGCTCCAGCAGCCTTTTTGTGACTGTGAGAGAAGTCAGCTTAAGGACAAATTGGAAACACTGCTGGCGGAGTGGGAAGACAGAAAGACCCCACCTCTGAAGCTATATTTGAGTCACTGAATTACATTGAACAAAACAAACCTGAGTTTCTCCTTCCCTCCAGAATAATCCTTCTTCTCCTTCTTCTCCTTCTCCTTCTCCTTCTCCTTCTCCTCCTCCTCCTCCTCCTCCTCTTCCTCCTTCTTCCTCCTCTTCTTGTTCTTCTTTTGAGACAGAGTCTTGCTCTGTCACCCCAGCTGGAGTGTAGTGGTGCAATCTTGGCTCACTGCAACCTCTGCCTCCCGGGTTCAGGCAATTCTCTTGCCTCAGCCTCCAGAGTAGCTGGGATTACAGGCACCCCGCCACCACGCCCAGCTAATTTTTATGTTTTTTGTTGAGACAAGGTTTCACCATATTGGCCAAGCTGGTCCCAAATTCCTGACCTCAAGTGATCTACCCACCTTGACCTCCCAAACTTCTGGGATTATAGGGGTGAACCACTGCACCCAGCCTGGAATTCTTGTATATCAGATAATAAATCCTTTTATCTTTCATGCCAGTTTGAGCTGAGGGGTTTCTGTTACTGACAGCTACAGGTATACTCATTGATACAGTGTTTATTCCTGAAGGTCTACACAAAGGTCTTTCTATCTAGAGTCCTGTGGAATCATTCAGTCATCATCATCTTTTAATTAGATTAGTGATTCTGATCACAGGGAAAACAAAAACAGTGCCATGGGTCCCCTTCTGCCAGAGTCCAGATTGCTTGCCTTAGTCCAGTTTATTTACCAAGGCCCCTTGTTTCTGAGAGGATGTAGATGGAGGAGTGCAAATATACCTCCCTCATGTGTTTGTACAGAAATGCATGCATAAAGATAGGTGTGAAACAGCACAAAGTGGTTTCTTTTTCCAAGTAAATAGATACTTGGAAGTTGTCACATCTTGGGTTTAAGTTTAGTGATATGGTTTGTCTGCGTCCCCACCCAAATCTCATCTTGAATTGCAGCTCCCGTAATCCCCACATGTCGTGGGAGGGACCCAGTGGGAGACAATTGAATTATGGGGGCAGTTTCCTCCATACTGTTCTCATGATAGTGAATAAGTCTCATGAGATCTCATGGTTTTATAAAAGGTTTCCCTTTTCCCTTGGTTCTCATTTCTGTCTTGTCTGCCACCATGTAAGACATGCCTTTCATCTTCTGCCATGATTGTGAGGCCTCCCCAGCCGCATGGAACTGTGAGCCTATTAAGCCTCTTTTCCTTTATAAATTACCCAGTCTTGGTTATGTCTTCATCAGCAGCGTGAAAACTGACTAATACATGTAGAGATTAAAGGTGACACCCAATCTATAAAACATGATCTCTATTGCAGCCTTTTGTTTTCAGAGATGGAGGGTAGGTGAAGTCATGAAGACAGCATGTTTGTAAATCTGGTTTCCTGGCACTCAGCCTTGAGAATGAGACACAATGCAGGGCAATTTCGTACTAAATGTGGGGCCTATTGTCTAGGCATCTTCTGACGGCTTAAGACCTGCTGGCTCCAACTTGGTTCTTTCTCGGATTCAATCTTGTCATAGCTGACATGGCAAACACCTCTGGTTGCCTATCAAACATCCATTTTCTTTTCCTTATTAAGAGAAATTTTGTTTTTGTTTTGTTTTGTTTTGTTTTCAGGGGAGCAGGGAGGTGATATGGTAGCAACGTCCTCACTGAAAGATGATATTTTCCAGGTTCCTTTGCTGCTAGAAGTGATCATGTGACACAGTTCTGACCAAAACACAAAGGCTGAAGATTCCTCAGGAAGTTTTGTTTTCATGATATGCAGATCCCACTCTTTTCTGTTTCCCTCTCTCTTTTCTAAATGAAACTGGGGTGTGTTGGCTGGAGCTGCAGCCACCATTTTATAGGTAACCATGAAGGGAAATTTAAGAGAATCACAAAGATCTTGGCTCCAGATCCTTGGATTACTGCACTGGCCTGCACCTCTAGCCTCTAGACTTCTTGTGATATGAGAGAAAATTAGACTTCTATTTTCTTTAAGCCAAGGATATGTGGTTTGATTTGGTTTTGTCACATATATCCAAAAACTACTTCTAATTAATATAGATACAACTGACAGCCAAAGTACCACATGTTTCTAAAGGAGAGGGTGCTGGATTTTCAATCATTGGTATAAATCAATAGGAGAAATCTCTTATTTGGATATATTAAACAAAAATAATTAACAGATTCGATTTTTACATTTTAAAAATATACATTAAAAACTCAGAATTAAATACATTAGGTACATTAGGAGACAAAAGAGGATCTTTAAAAATATGAATTATCATGCTTTTATCATGCCCAAAGTGTATGCGTGTGTGTATATATATATATATATATATATATACTTTTTTTTTTTTTTTTGAGACAAAGTCTCACTCTGTTGCCCAGGCTGGAGTGGAGTGGTGTGATCTCGGCTCACTGCAACCTCTTTTTTCCAGGTTCAAGCGATTTTCGTGCCTCAGCCTCCCGAGTAGCTGGGATTACAGGTACGCACCACCATGCCTGGCTAATTTCTGTACTGTTAGTAGAGACAGGGTTTTGCCATGTTGGTCGGGCTGGTTTCAAACTCCTGGCCTCAGGTGATCCGCCCACCTCGGCCTCCCAAAGTGTTGGGATTACAGGTGTGAGCTACCACGCTCGGCCACCAAAGCATACTTTTAATGTTTAAAATATTTATTTAAACAAGAGGTAAAGAATCTGAGCAACACTCTTGGAGAGAGTAGTATATAATTAGTGTCAGAGAGTAGAAGGATGAAAAATACATTTTCTTCCTTGAGGCTATTAGAGTTTCCTTTGTAGTATAATATATCCTTGTCATTAATCAGGTGGTCCTCTCAATGCACCCATGTCACGATCTACCTTTTCTGTCCATCATATATATGTTATACAATACAACATATATGCGTTATATATAGAATATATTATGTATATTATATATGTTATATAACATTTGTGAACTAAGTAGAGTGGAAAGAAAGGCGGGGAGAGGATTCTATGTCACATCTGGGTCTGATTTAAGATGATTAATCAAAAGAAACAAAGCCCTTGGAGGTGGAGCTAGGAGCCTTTTCCATGCACATGGTGAACATCGTTTTGTTGCTGTGAGGATGACAATGGTTCATAATTACAGGACTCCCTTGAAGAGTTATTTCGTGTTGTCTGAATAAAACAGCCAGTGGCTAAGGAAGTGAATAATGCAATCTCACATTCTACTTAGATTACTCCCCACACAGCCAAGCTAGGTAAAGATGCTGGGTAATGATTAAATATTCCCCAAGTAGGGACTAAAAGGCGAGCATTTTGAGGCTAGAAATTGTACTGCACTGCTGGAAATGCCTGCTTGGTGTGTTACTGAACCATTAATCACATGCGAAAACTGCCAAATTGCCCAGAGCAATCTACCCTGTGGCACTAAAAAATGAAAATAAAAAAAAAAAAAAAGACTGCTTTTCAAAGGAGAAATTCAAAGGCCATTACTGCTTTCCTCCCTTTTGGATTCCTCCTTCTGATTATCCTGCTTTGCTGCAAGGATTTCTAAGGTATCTGCTCTTAGAAGCAATCTTTTCATCTTGCTGTACTATGGACACACCTGGACTGTGTGCTGTGCAGAACAGCCACCAGGCTCCTGCTTTCCCTGAGTCCCAGGCTAGGGACTAAGTGTTCTTTAGAGTAGGGATGGACAGGAATCAAAGGGGAAATTCTTTTTGGGGAAAAAGGGAAGGGGCATATATTATTTGTGGTCAACCACATCTCTGAACACCCTCTCTCCATTTTGATAGGGTCCCATTATTTTAGTCCCACGTTCCCAAAGTAGAATCCTAAAAACTCCATTTCCCAGCAGCTCTTGCAGCTAGGTACAGAGATATAATGTAGGTTCCACCGATCAGACACTCATTCAAGACTGATTTGGGAGTCTCTGGAGGGGATTCTACCGTAAGCACAGGTAGTAGCGGAGGCAGAGGAAGAGAGTGCAGACTCAGGCAGTTCCATAGCATGCTTCCAGGGGTAGCCACCTCATCAATACAATTAGAGACATGGCTTTGGGCATAGAGCCTGCAAGGCTTGAGCCCAGTTCTCTGGTCTTCCCTGACTAATATCTACCCATCAATATTCTCCTTTTCTACTTAAACTACCCAAGTTGGATGCTATTATCTTCAGCTAAAAATTACCTGACCCAATAGGCACACACATGTGTGATGTAATATAACTACCCTTGCAAATAATTTTTTTTAAATTTTGCAGCAAAGAGTATACCTCTCAAAAAGATTCTAACCTTGACCTGGGTTTGGCACAGAGGAGCACTGCAAGTGTGAGGAGATTTGAGAGAGCTGTTCAAATCACTTTTCCATGAGCGATCAGAGTTCATGGAAAAAAGTATGGCTGCCAAAACACGAGATCACGTAGGTTTACTCTTGTGAAACAGCCAAACAAGTGATCGTCTGGATGGGGTTATTCTAGGAGCATTGAGGAAATCTTTTCTCTTTGCCTGAAATCGCACCATTAGAGAAAGCTTCCCCTGGGTCTGGAAGGTTTCTTGGTTGGTTTGTTTCGTTTTTAGCTCTATGAGTGTCCTATTGGAAGGCAAATCCTTGAGAAGGCTCACACCTTCATCTTCAGCGGCATGGGGGCTTTTGTTGACATAGCTCAGGATCAAGTTCTTGGAAAAGAGGCTGAAGATAGTCTCATGATAGAGAATGGGGCCCTGTAGAGGAACGTGGTAACACTGAAAACACAGTTCACACGTTTTCACAGGTCTAGCTGTGTATATGTTGTGAATCAACATGGGTTTAAAAGAAATTAGAAAGAACACGTCATCTCTTATGTGGTTCTTAGGTAATCAAAACAAGAGCAAGACAAATCTCTTTAGGGTTGCAAATGTGATTCTCCTAACTGAAAAAAATTCTAAACATATGGCAAGAAGCTTCGAAATCTGTTAATGTGCAAATGTCATGATAAAAAAGGAACTGGTAAAAAAAAAAAAAAAAAAGAACTAGTGAGTGTTAACGAACTGCCAGGCCACATTCTCTAAAAATGGAAAGAATTGAATTCATCTTATCCTTTAGCTGTGGAGCTAACTAAATGTGGCACTGGGGATGACTCCTCCCAGACTGGCGATGAAATTTTGAAAAAACAGTGCTACTTGCTAGGCATAACTATACTGAAAGGGAGGTTTAAAATGAGTAACGCAGGAAATCTGGTGACTGTGTAAATGGAATCTAGATCCCAGTTCCATTTACTATGTGACTTGGGCAAGGCACTTGATCTCTCTAATCCTCTGTTTCCTCATCTGTTAAACAGAAATGATAATTCTGAGCTTAAAGGACTATTAGGAGGCGTCCATCAATAATATCAGCAAAATACCTGGTCGTGGTAGGGGCTGAAGACTAGGGAATTCTTAAGTGATGAATAGGGCTAGCCTCCATCTTCAACCTGGCCCACCTGATGGGAATGAGAAAGTGAGCGAGCCTCTGGAAAGGCTCTTAGTCACTACAAGGATTCAAAGGGGAGAGCTTCAGCCTGACTTGGTCAGTGAGCACACGAGTACATCCTCAAGCTGTTTGTTCATCTCTGCCACACTATCCTCTCATTTGGGATTGAAATAAGAGAACAGCCTGTGTTTAAGCTTTTATTGTCAATGGTAACAGCTCGGGGCCTTGAATCTAACCAACAGGTAGCCTAGATGTAAAAAGCATTAATTGGAAGACTCTTTTCGACAATTGTTCACAGCAAACAAGTTCGAACCAGAAGATGCTGCTTGAAAATCACGAATTTAGTCAAGGATGAAAGATACAAGAATAGTCAAATATTTTGCACAAGGAAATCTTGTTGATGATCCGTAGAACTGATGCTTGCAGAACGCAGTCTCTTATGGTTTTTCTCCTTTGAGAGAGGCCATCATTGTTATTGCTGGTTCAGCTGGGGGGTTCCTTCCTTCACGTTGAGAACCTGGAGCAGAGAGTCTACCAACTTAAGAAATATTAGAAAGAGTTCAGCAAACAGAGTGAACTGAAGTCTAATCCTAGAAGTAAATCCATTCCTACAAGCCATCAGCATCACTTGGGAGCTTGTTAGAAAGGCAAATTCTTGGTTCAACCTAACACCTACTAAATCAGAAACTCTGGGGGCGGAGCGCAGCAATCTGTACTTTCACAAGCCCTGCAGGTGTTTCTGAGCATGTAACATTGGAGAACCAGAGCTGTCCCCCAAGAGGCAAATTAACCTCTACTTTTTTTTTTTTGAGCTACTGCATTTTGGGATCTTATTGTTTTATCAGCTTAACGTGCACCCTGATGTGATTACTCAGGTATGTTTTAATCAATGTTGGTTAATGTACTATCCCCAGGAACTTATTACTAGAGGAGCAGCTGAGTGGTAAATTCTGGGAATGTGGAATTTGAATTCTTACTTTGCTTACTTTGACAATGCATCATTACACAAATCAAAGCTAGTTTCTGGATTACATAATTATACATTACAAACCTACAACTGTAAATGGTAGTAGTGTGGAAACTTGGGAAGAGGAGTTAATTTGGATTTCTGCCAATTCTAAATTTATTGTGGTTTGCTTGTTGTGGCTTCTGCTCAAATTAACTAAGACTAAAGAAAGAATGAGTAGTTATAATTTTAAAATACTTCTTTGTTCCCATATAGCACCCTTTACGCACTGAGATGAAAAAACACTTTTCGTTGATACTAGAGCTTATTACTCTTCCCAAGATTCTCTGGCAATTCAGATTCCCCAACTTCCATATCAGCCATTTGTTTCTAATAAAGGAACTACTGCTATTCTTGGGCAGATTATTACCTGCTCTGTGGCTCAGCTGTTTTGACCATGTGCTAATGAGCCCAGGGCCTGGGGTTTGATTCCCACGCATGCCAATTAGCTTTGCTCGCCTCCACCAACCCAGGCTGCCCTATTAAAGACTGCCGCCTGTCCAAAGATGCCACCACATATCTTGCCTTATGAGTCACTGGTCATAAAAGGGACCAGCTAATGTGTGGGGAAAAAAATCTACGTAAGTCCCCCATTGGCTCAAAATATTGAATAAGAGAAGTTTGGCTGGAAGGAATAAAAGCTAAAAGGAAAAAGAGAATTGTGGAACCTAGGAAGATTAAGGACCTGGGAGGCAATGGGCGGGGTCTACTGTTGGGGTGGGGAGGAGCTGTATTCTAGATGGGAGCCAGCTTTACTCTGCTCCTTCATAGAAAGTGCCAGTGTGATTAGAAGGTTATGAGTGATTCTTGATTGTATGTTGCTTTTTCTATATTTGGCACTTCCTTTGGAGCATTTCAAATATTCAGAAATAAGACCTTCCTATTCCCTGTACTGATTTGATGAGACAGTGAGAGTAGTCCCTTAAAAGTGAAGAACGAACACATTTACTTTCTTTTCCGTAACAGCCTTTGTAGCTCAGTTCCTTGCCCCCTTCATGTCCACTAAATAAAAGGAGAGACATAAGCTGCAAAGAATAAGGGACTAAGTCCAAATTATAAAGGGAGACCAAAGGCCAACTAAAACCTCCACTGAAACTCAGGACAATGCACAACCACATCCAGGATCATGGATGAGGCCCTGGAGCTTCATCCATGGGGATGAGTTTCATCTTGCAGAAACAGAACAGTCTCATGTTGCAGAAACCATGGGGAAAAAGTTTCATTAATTGCAGAATAGAATTAAAAGATTTAGGCCAGGCGCGGTGGCTCACGCCTGTAATCCCAGCACTTTGGGAGGCCAAGGCGGGCAGATCATGAGGTCAGAAGATCAAGAGCATCCTGGCTAACACGGTGAAACCCCGTCTCTACTAAAAAAAAAAAATACAAAAAATTAGCCGGGTGTGGTGGTGGCGGGCGCCTGTAGTCCCAGCTACTCGGGGGGACTGAGGCAGGAGAATGGCGTGAACCCGGGAGGTGGAGCTTGCAGTGAGCCGAGATCACACCACTGCACTCCAGCCTAGGCTACAGGGCAAGACTCCATCAAAAAAAAAAAAAAGAGAGAGAGAAAGAATTAAAAGATTTGTGAGAAGGGCACAGTTAAAAGGATTAAGGTTAACCTTGAACATTGCTGGGCATAATTGCTCTGAAAGTTCTGAAGCTGTTTCCATGATCGAGTAACCTAGTTTCAGTGCACATTACACACATCCTTTATGAATTAAGTAAATATCTTTGTCATCAAAACATAGGAAATGCTTGGAGTTTCTAACTACAGCTCCAAGACAGTTGGCAACAGTACTTGATGTTTTATTACTAAAATGAGAGAAGAGAGCATATGTAGATAGTTTTTAATTTTAAGAACAGTCCTTCAGCCTCTGAAAACTCCTGCTGCTAATTCTGGCAATGCTTGGCTAAGTTATTAAGTTTCTCTCTAACACTGCCATAACTCTAAGATATGGGAGATTTATGGGTTTCTAATGGAACTAATCTCTTGGCACCCCTTCTTTTTGAATAAGATCATTGTAAGGTGTTTTCAATTTTCATAACAACATACTTTCATTGAGCTGGAATTTCCAGTGCAAGAGAAGCAATAAAATATTTTGGTCTCTGCAAAGACTAACTGTGGAATTGGTTTTTGTGTTACTAGGAAATATAGCCAAAAGAATGGTACCAGTGTGTGCAATAACTAATTATTCAACTGGAGGTGGAATGAAATGAGATGGGCTTTCTAAACCTGTTAAAAGAAAAACAATGCATAAAAATAATAGAAAAGGAAAGTCTGATTTTTTAAAATAATCTTTTTGATGACCTTTTTCAGTCCACTTGGGATAAGGACTGCCCCTTTTAAGCAGTCACTGTCCGTGGCTGCCCACTCAACCCATCCCATCATACTGCTACTCAGACACCTTTGTGGAGCTATTCTTTTTGCCATTGCCTTTGAAGCTTACAGAATATTCTTCTGAATATGGTGGAAATTTTTTGATCCTTAAGAAAGGGGTTGAATTTTCCAAAAGATTCCTAAGATACGCAGGGCCAGGTTGAGGAAATAAAATAACGCGAACTGGACACTGCTGTTTGTTTCAAAAATGAGGCACTATAGAATAGTAACATGATTGTGTGTTAATAGAGGGGAGTATTTCATGAATGAGCTATGAGGGCAAGTCCATTTCAATGTTTGCAAAAATTATTTTTGAGGGTTTTGTGGCGGCAATTTTTGTTACTGTTCAGACAAATGAGAAGGATACTGCTGTTGGATATCCACCTACAGGAACTCCAGCAAAGCACCTGACCATGAAAAAGGCATGGCCAGCTAGAATCTGAGAAGTCACCTGCAAGTTCACAGAACCCTCAGAGTATGGGATCCATCAGTAAAGAAGGGGGCTGATGACATAACACCTATGACACAGGTATGGACCAGACAATTGCTTGGGGTTTTGCACAAAGTTGGTATTTATTTCTGTATTGGTTTATTTAATCTGGGATTTTTTTTTTCAGAATAAAATCTACAAAGGCTTTCCTCTAGGTGCTTAGTGCAACAGGTGAAATTCAGTTTTCATTTAGCATAGAAACCCACATTTGGGAGGCCAAGGCTGGGGGAAATCACTTAAGCCCAGGAGTTTGAGACCAGCCTGGGCAACAGAGCCAGTCCTTGTCAAAAAAAAAAAAAAAAAA
>NW_012111808.1:6674422-6679701 GCF_000951035.1 Colobus angolensis palliatus | reverse complement strand
AATGAAATAGAAAGCTTCCCTCCAGAAAGCCAGCTGAGGCTTGGCAAAGGCAGCTCTGAGCCCCTAAAGGGGCCATCAGTCTTCACCATGAACGAGTGAAGAAGGAAGCTCTCCAAGTATGGTGAGTGGAAAACAATATTAGTTATTGTCAGAAGCAGCAAGAAGCAAGGCCTTCAGCCTGGATGCTTTATATTAAGATCAATGACGACCATTTCTGGAAGATGTCTTGCATGGTACAGACTGTCTGAGGCAGACTGAGCACAGGCCCTTACCCTGATTTTATCAATGGAAAGCTATGGGACTAGTTTCCTTACCTCTGAAATGGAGAGAATGGTAGAATCTTCCTTCTAAGACTGTTGTGAGCATAAGCTGAGAAAATGGAGGTAAACTGCTTAGCCCAATACTCGGATTATCGTAAATATTCAGTAAAACTAGCCACCATTGTTATTGTAATTATTATTTTGTATTTTGTTATACATTTCATGGAAACTTAAAAGTTAGTGATAATCACCTCATTTTCAGTTGCCTTGCTTTCTTCCTATAAGTTTTATTCTCTCTTATCTTGTTCACTGTCTTTGTAACTAAGCATTGCCAGTTTAGTATAATTATTTTCCCCTATCCTCTATAAAATCATATACAGGATGTATTTGTTGATCTCAGATATGTCCACTGAGTTTTAAAATACTAGCATGAAACCTGAACTAGGTACTGCTGGAACAAATATGAAGAAGTACTACTTGGTGTCAAAGGTAGCAAACAAGAATGCTGTTTTCTAAAACTAGGAACCTCCACTAGTGTTCACCAGAAGTAAACATAAAATCTGTAGATCCACATGGATTTACTCAAATAGTTTGCAGACTCACTATCAAAACATTCTGGTAGGGCCTGGCTATTAAAAATATATATATCCCATCAATGCATAACAGCAAATAGACAAAATTGCTGAAAAAAACTCCTAAATTGGAGTTTGGAATCAATATCCTTTCGACTATTATGTCAAAAAGAAGAGAACATAGAAATTGTCTATCAGTGTGCTTAGCATGTATTGGTGTTAGCTTAATATAGCAACCATGAAGGTTTATATCATAAGCAATTCTGTTCTTCCTCATTTGAACTTGCCCTCTTTCCACCTCTCCCCAAATACCTCCCACCCATCTCGCACGTATATTTCTTTTACCTTTGCCTTTTGAACCTACATCTTTGAAGTTGCTGCTATCCTCTGAATCCCACGAAGGCTGCTGATTGCCCAGGGCCTTGGGTTGAGGTGGCTGGTGGTTTCTGTTCTCCTTTGCTTCTATGAGACCCAGCAAATTCCTTGCAGCTTCTTCCCACCTGATGTACTCTCTCAGCTGCTGCTTTAGGCTCCCTCTCTCAGAAACAGAAGACTCCCCTGTGCTCTTTTTCCCCATTAAGTGCCCTGTGAAAACCAAAACAAAAACACTCATAACGCCACAAATTTAACCAAAGGGAATGAGCGAATGAGAAATTTAAAAGGACATCAATTGTGTTTGTGCTGCTTCCTCCTAAATGCAGAATAAATCATGTTTTATTATTAAGAGTTAGTTCATAAATGACAGATAGATTTTGCTGTCTGTTCAAAATGTGCAATGAGCTAGACAGTATTCAGAACTGCAACCCAGAAACACTGGGCTTGGTTCCAGCACCTCCACTAGCTAGTAAGGTGACCTCTGCCAAGTCGTTTAGCACCCCTAGTCTTCAATTTTCTCAACTATGAAATGAACAGGGTAGACTAGATTAAATATAAGGGGCCTTCCATATCTAAAATTCTATCATCAATTCTGTATGCACCAAATTCTATTTCCAACTGAAAGATGGAGTTTAAACATCTTCCCCAGCCAATTTTGAATTGCTGCTGAAAATAAAAGTCTCCATGCTTTTCTTTGTGTGGTTTTTAAAAAATATTGCTTTCCTTTTATCTGTAGTAAAAAATACCAAAGGAATTTTTCATTTAAACTTTCTCAGAATTTTAGTTGAGACTGAACCTAGGAAATTACCTAGATTTATTGTTTGTTAAGAGTGTAGTGAAAAACAAGTTGAAAACAAGCCCCGAGTAACACTTTACAGCCACATAAATGCAGAATTTTCTCTTGGGTATCTGAAAGTCTATCAATGGCTCCAGGAATGTGTGCTAGCCGTGTAAATAATTTTTTTAAGAAAACTGCTGTTAAGGAGGCCAAACCACCAAAAACATGAAAATTTATGTATGCAAGAGGGGATAACTTGGAATCAGAAGTGGGTACAGAATTCAAGGTCTGCATTCTTAACACTTTAGACCCTTGCTTGAATATTCTCATGTTCTCTACTTTTTACTGTTGATTTTTCCTCTCTCTCTCTGTAATTGGACTTTGTAGCACTTTGAAATTTCTAATGTCAATAAAACCATGGTACTTTTGATCTAAAATGTGCAAGGAAAAAGTCTTTGTGATTCCAACACTGACTGGCATTAGAAGTATTTAAGACAAACATAAAATTTGAAAGATCTTCAGTCTTAAAATGGAAAGAGGCCCTTTCCTAGAAGTTCTGTCCACCAACAGAGAAGCCCTCACTGTAAGCAACTTTATTGCTTTTATGTGTATTGTGATTTGCAGTTTATGGGATGTTTAAATGTGCTTGATTTCATCTGATCCATATGCTAACTGGTTTGGTGAAAATGAGACTTGTCAGAGGTCACACAGATGTAAGTAACTATTTTAGGATTAAAATCAGCTCACAATCTAGACTATGTTATTATACTGCTTGGCAATGTCTTTTAACTTGCTAAGAATATAAGGCAGCTAAAATCATTCTGGGATCTGGAAATAAGGATAAGGTCTACAAAAGGCTTTCTAATGTTATAAAAATAGGGATTATATACCAATATATCATGATGCATTATGTAATTGAGAAAAAATAATTCTATGAGTATTAAGGAGCATTAAAATCAGGTTGCACTGATTTTAACACTGCATTGCAGTGTTAGCGTTTGCCAAATTGCTTATGACATGAGACTTCACACAATTTCAGGACCCTAACTGGGAATACTGTCCCAAGCAAAGGCCTGGAATCCTGAATGATTGGCTCCTCACTTATCAGGTTGGTCACGTGGTTCTCAGCTATCCACTCAGTAACTTGGCATTCAGCCATAACAGTGATTACGTTGTGCAACTTCCCAGGAAGTAGTGATGCATTTGGTTTTATTTATATGGAGGAAATTGAATCATGATGATTGGAAGGCAGGACTGGAATCCTGATACTCCCAGTAATGACCTAGATCACCTTGCCCTTCTAACTGCCTATCATCTAGTTAGAATGCTGGAAGTGAGAAAGAGTTATTGCCAATAAAACAGAGGAGTGATAGAGATATCACACATAAGAACCTCATTTTTTGTCATGCCTGAATAATTTTGTGGGTTTTTCTAAAATGGGAGGAGAAAGTCATTCTCCAGTCTGTGACTGTACTAAATTTCAGTACATGCATATCTGGGGAATGTGTCGGGATCCGTTCTTTACCTCTAGATCCATAGACTGGTTGTTAAGGAGAGCATACTATCTATAACATCCCAGGGAAGTACACATTCCCTGGGTCTGATTTCACTTTTGAGCTAGTGACTGTCAACCAAATCATCATCTCCATGGCAACATGGATGATACACCCACTTCCACCTCTTCTCCCAACATCATTTGTCAAGTGCCCATATCATAATAATGGAAATCTCACCATAGACAAAAGACAGTCACTTGAAAAAATAAAACCTTGATCAGAGAAAAAAAAGCTTTTGTTCTTTTTATTAATCATTTAAAGATACTACTAAAGAGATGGTTTGAAACAGAAATGAATACGGCAGAGATGAAAGTGTTGAGTACTCCTAAGAACTAGTTTTTCTGGATCCACACTTAAATTCTATTCCACAGTTTCTGGAGCCATAACAAGCCATTCTGCAGCTGAATACTGGTATTTCCAAATTCAGCCTTCTAGGATATGTCTCACATCCAAGTTAGAACCACAGTTAGGAGCATTTCATAGGTGTACAGGGAATAGTCACCAGTGTAAGTGTTGACTTATATTTTCATCACACAAACAAAACATTTCCACAAACATCAAGCAGATAAAAATTTGTTAAGTTTTCAAACTGTTAACCTTTTTTCCATTGCTGCGCCATCCTTCTCTCAGCTGGAAAAAGCAATTTACTTACCAAGCCTGTAAATGTGTGCTGACAGCATCTTCATGGACAGCAGTATGTAGCTTTAGTTTTATATAATTAAAACGAAACTACATGTCTTCGGTGATTGAAGAGGATAAGCATTTTCTTGAAAGCTGAATTTAAAATCTAACATCATTCATCCTTGTCAATGCTTACATTCCAACAGAGGTCATTTTACTTGAAGCAAACTTTTTCTCAACTACAAGGTAATTTTAGGCCAAAATGTGAGTTTCTACTTCACCTCTCTCTTTCCCTTGCTCCTCCTTAACTCTGCACAGCTATCAAAGGCAGAGAAAGAAGTGCATTTGAGAATAAATATGAAAGTAGTATTTGAGGTCACCAGTGGTTGGTATTCTTTTAGATTAGAAATGCTCAAGTACCACTATGAAGAGCAATTAAATGGCAGACACCCTAAATACCTGGAGACAGATGTTCTCCAGAACTACAGCAAATCAAGACTGGCTTGACTTGTACCAGAGATAACATGATGCCGCTCCCCAGTTAACTCTATTGTCGTCCTTTGGGCCTGCAAGGGTTACCTAATAATAAGCTTTATTAGTATAATAATATCGATGAGTAAAAAGAGATTGGGAATCCAGAAGTTTCATTCCACCTTTCCAGCCTCATTGGCTGGGTCAGATAATGGCCACTTGATCTAAGCTCCCAGAAGCCCTCTTCGAGAAGCATCAATTCTAAATTTGGATTCTTCAACACCTGCTAAGCATCCTTCATTCTTGAAACGCAGGGTTTTTCAGCTTCACCCATTCCAACCTCTCCTCTCCACACCAGACTGCTGGGTTCCTCCTGTCCCTCAGCGATCACATATCCTCTCATTCCTGGAACTGTCAAGACTTGGCAAATGATTATTTTAGCAACAGTGAAAACCACTGTATTGCAACCCAAAGATCTTGACTTCCCTCACAAAAGCACACACAACACGGAAGAGCTGAGGAAGCAACAGTTCCAGTCCCACTCCTTTCCCCAAATTCTTTGTCTTCTATCAAGATTTGTGAATGAGCCGATATATGAATTAGCAAGTACCTGTTCAACACACCATTCTCCAGCCCTCCCCGCCCC
>NW_012111808.1:6655532-6674262 GCF_000951035.1 Colobus angolensis palliatus | reverse complement strand
TGGATGCTCTGCGTTTGCTGGAAGCTATGCTCGGCGAGGCCGAGAGCCCCGGGGTGATGCTGGGTGAGCCGAGGCTACGGGTCGCTTCCTGCCTCCCAGCTGAGCGAAAGCAGTGAGTGCGCGCCGGGCAGAATCCTGACCCCACCCTCGGGCGCCCTCGCCACCCGCAGCGCGGCCGTCCTCTCCGCCCGGGTTCTGGGGGCCGTGGCGAGGGAGCCTCCAAGCCGGTGCCTAGAGAGCAGGACCTGTTGCAGAGGGAATGGGAAAGGAGCGAGGGGAAAGGGCGAAGTCGTGGGTCTAGAGGGGCGGAGGAAGAGCGGAGCTCAGAGGGGCAGAGAGATCGGGATGAGCTTGGAGAGCAGGCGAGATTCCCCAAGCTCAGAGCCTGTAGGCTGGAAAGAGGGAGGACAAAAGGGCAGGGAAAAGAATATCGCTGCAAAGCGAAGAGAAGGACTGTGGAAACTCCAGAGAGCCACAGACAGGCGGGATTCAGGGCACTGCGCACTGAACAGATGTGAAATCCAGGGCGGGAGCGCTGCGCCCGAGGTCCCCACACCTGTGGCTTTGCGGGGCTCATAGGCGCAGCTTAGATTTCAGCCCATGCCGGTCGGTGTTGAGGCCACCGAGCTGGACCAGGGTTCTGAGATGTTCTTAAGGGACAACGCTCCCCAAGATTATTCTAGGAGAGTACCCTGCCAGACAGGGTGAGACTAGGCGGACAAAAGGAGATGTAGGATGCACGCAGAGGCAAGACGATCTGCACCGGGGTTGAAGGTTGGGAGCTCGGGTGCCCTGGGGAACACGGGGAGACACGGGCTGGAAGCGAGAGGGAAAGGATCAGGGGACCAGCTTGCGGCTGGTGAGGGACTCATGGGCTCCCTAGAATGGGGAAAGGTGAGGTGGAGTTTTAGGAGAATCGGGAAGGTGTTTCGGTAGAAGGGTCACAGCAAACCCAGCTCCCAAAGCTGGGCCCGGGAAACGCAAAGAAATGGGGAGACAGGTCCCCTCTGGCTGGCTGATCCAGAGGAGGCCAAGCGCGCGGCTCCCGCGGCCAGGACACTCACCCACCGCCCAGTGGTTGCCGCGCGGGTACATCTTGGTCAGTACTGTCCCTCCGCCCGCAGGCAGCGGGACCGCTCGCCCCCGGGGCGCCTGGCAGAGGACCAGCGCCAGTAGGACCAGCGGGAGCTCGCGGCCGCGCATGGTCCCGACGGGAAGCCCTTGGAGCGCGGCGGAGACGCTGGGCGAGGCTGGGTTGTGCGCCCTACTGGCAGAGCAGCGACTAGTGACCCGGACCTCAGAGGAGCTCCGCCGCCGCAGCCGCTGGTGCTACTGCTGCGGCCTCCACTAGGGCCCCTACTTTATATGGAAGCCCGGGCGGGGGGGCTGGGGGGCTCTTCTACCGCGGACCGGAGCGCTCTGACGTCTCCCTATAGCTAGCCGGGGCGCTGGGACGCCCGGTCCGGAAAACCATCCATCTCCCCGCCGAGTGACGAAAAGGCTGAGTGTACATTGCCCCCTCTTTTTAACTCGTAGCCCCGTCCGCCTTCCCCACATCGGATTAATTCCTCCGGTCCTCGACGCCTTACATCCAACACAATTTAGTGAACTCCTCCCACTCCAGGCTTGCCGGCGCCTCCAGTGTTAGCTGCCCTGAAATTCCTGGAGAGGGCGACCCCGCTGCCTGATCTGGGCCGGGAGGGGTGGGGGGTGGTGTAGATGGAGAAGGGTGAGCTGTAAAGATAGATGGGCTTTGCTGGAGGGATTTAGAACCACCATTGAAAGGCCTTCTGATTCTCCAGACCTTTCTCTTCGTAGGCCACATCTTTGCTGTCCCAGTCCATAGATTTCGGGACTTTGCCTCCTTTTTGCAGATCTCTCTCTCTTTCTCTGGACCTTGCCTTTTTCTTGCAGCTCTCCTCCCCTCCCCTTCCCTCCCCACCCCACCATCTCTCTCTCTCTCTCTCTGTCTCTGTCTCTGTCTCTTGTCTTTCCCTGCTGCCCTCCACCTTAAGTTTAAAGGCAGTATCCTTAACCCACCTGGTATTCCCAGGCAGCCCTGCCCACTTGCATGGCAAGACAGAAGACACCTGGCCCTTTTCACAAGCATGCAGCTTCCATGGAATAGAGAAAGAAACTGCTTTATGCCGATTTCCCTAGGCTGCCTCTACCCGAAAGCTCAAACTGTCCCTAAACTGCCACATACATACCCCTCTAGAGTTGCTCAACGTTCCTCTGCTCCTTCTGTTCTCAGATCTAAAGAATGGTCACCAGCCCAATCCCCGAGGTTCTAAATACCATGGATACAAAGGGGATCAGCACCATAGCAATGCAACAATAAATAGAAGCTGGTAGGATGCTGTTGCCCACGTTTTGGCTGCCAGAGTTGGCCGTGTGGTTGGAATAGGTGAGGTCTGTTCCTCCCCAAATGCTTGTTAATTGCCTCCCTGGTGGGTCTTTACTGTTCCATGTCAACAAGGTATTGATATTGGTATTGATAAAGTTGAAAACATACACTTGTGTCTGAGTATCTGCTGATTCAATACATTCTTTTTTTTGTTTTTGTTTTTATGAGACAGAGTCTTGCTCTGCCACCCAGACTGGAGTGCAATGGTGTAATCTTGGCTCACTGCAACCTCTGCTTCCCCGGCTCAAGCTATTCTCCCGTCTCTGCCTGTGGAGTAGCTGAGATCACAGGCATGCACCATCACATCCAGCTAATTTTTGTATTTTTAGTAGAGATGGGGTTTCACCATGTTGGCCAGGCTAGTCTTGAACTCCTGACCTCAAGTGAGCCGTGGCCTCCCAAAGTGCTGGGATAACAGGCGTGAGCCACCGCGCTTGGCCTTCAATACATTCTCAAGTGATTACACACTCACATTGCATGACTGAGTATTCTTGGATCTGAAGAGTATTTTCATGCATATGTCTGGGTCTAAGAGAAAGAAAGTTAATTTTAAGATCATTAATAGTTTGGTAGCCAACAAAATACAATAATACTACCCTCCAACAAAATACAATAATACTATCCTCCAACAAAATACAGTAATACTATCCTCAGGGAGTGATTCAAGTGAAAATCAAAAGAAAAAGGCCCACGTGTTGGCCTGGGCTCCATCCCTCCTGGGTTCCCAGCCTCTCTGCATTTCGTCCCCAGGCTCTGTCAGTAGGCAAGTGTTCCACTGGCAGGCAACTGATCATCCCTGGGCTTCCTGCCTCCCACGCGGTGAGCTTGCTTCAAAAGAGGGACTTGGTGTTGTTCCTCTGTGTGTCCGTGGAGCACCTGGATCAGAGTGGTGCTTGAGAAGTATTTGGTGAATGAACAATAAACCTAAGAAATGCCCAGGTCTAAGAAATGCCTTCTGCAATCCTGGATCTTTGGAGACGCATTAAACTCTTATCTCTCCAAATCAAGTTGTAGAAAAATGCTTTCTCTTTAGGTTAACCAAGATTATTTTAGAGTCTTTCAAATGAAATCCTCCACCTCCCACCATCCCCATGAAACTAAGGGGAAGCCACTGTAAAGACATTCAAGTGTAGAAATAATTCTTTAGAAAGCAAAACACTTCTGCTAATTCGGGCAACACTATTTCTTGTGTCCATTACAGGCCAGGAGATGTCTAGGCCCCTCCACTCACCTTAGCTCTTGCTCCCAAGCCACCCCAGCCTACAGGTTTCCTGCCTGCAGACCACGGCTGGGCCACATGACTTGCTGTGGCACCCTATAAGGACAGCACCCATGTCATCTTGCTTGATACTGCATCCACAGTGCCTGGCCCAGTCTTAGGCACAAAGATGGAACTCAAGAGATTTGAATCGATACATTGTCCTCCAGGAAAAGGAGGCTGAATCCAAACTTCTCACCAGAAAAGACAGTGAACTGTTTCCAGTTAGAGAATGGAACCTTTGCATGTTTGATTCAGTTGATAGGAATAAGCCCCAGTAGATCCTGGCTGGGCGTCCTCTCATACACCTCTTAAAATCCTCACTACAGACAGCTGGGTAAATATGATTAACACTGACGTAGTTAGGGGAAAGCTGAACTCTTATGAGACAGAGAACTTGCAATGCAGTGACCCATTCAAAAGAGAAGTCTGTTTCTCTTTTCTGTCCAGGGCAGGTGTTCCAGATTGGCAGGCAGCTCTGTTCCATATTGATATTCAGAACCTGGGTTCATACCACCTTCAGTCGCTACCGTTCCCTACATCAGCACTACTCAAAGGGCTGGCCTGCAGGGAGAGAAGGAGCTTGCATCAGAATGTAAGTCAATGCACTGCTTCCTTCATGAAGAGCATCTTGCTATGAAAGAAAAATGTCAGCTATACTAAACAATGTGTGTAGAGAGGTCATTGATTTGTGTCCTAGCACAAGATCTTTATCTCATTGTGGATGGGAAACAAATAGTTTGGGGATGAGCAGCTGGTCTACGGACCACATGTGATGAGCACTTTCCTATTTGTCTGCACGGCTTGGGTTGCAGCTGCCAAAAAGGGGAAGATGGAGGAGGCACACCCGCTCTCTTAACATACCAGCCAAAATGAAGCATTTATCTCTTTTGCTCGTGTTTCGTTAGTAAAAAGTCAAACACATGGTCATAGCCAACTGCAAGAGAGATTGGGGGTTACAGTCTTAATAATCAGTTATGCCTGGCTCTGATTGCATCACTGTGGAAGAAAGAGTCCATGAAGTTTGACAGATAGCTGAGAAACTCTACCAGAACCAACTAGTGCCTGTTATTCCATGATTTATGCTGTGACCTTTTAGCTCAGTGACCCTGGATAGTTCATCACCGAGTGTATTTGTAAAGTTATTTCATCCCATGGGGCTCAGGGGTATTTTGTGATTTGGGGTTTGTTTTTGTTTTTGTTTTGAGACAGGGTCTCCCTCTGTTGCCCAGGCTGGAGTGCAGTGGTACAATTGCGGCTCACTGCAGCCTTGACCTCCCCGGCTCAAGTGATTCTCCCATCTCAGCCTTCCAAATAGCTGACACTACAGGTGCATGCCACCATGGCTGGCTAGATTTTGTATTTTTTGTAGAAACGGGGTTTCGCCATGTTGCCCAGGCTGGTCTTGAACTCCTGGGCTCAAGCTATCCTCCTACCTTGGCCCTGCAAAGTGCTGGGATTATAGGCGTGAGCTACCATGCATGGCTGAGTTCAGGCTTTGATGAGCTTTTAACTGTGCAACAGGCCATATATATTTAGATTTCCCAGTTTTTTATTCATCAAAGACATAAGGAACCGTCTATCAATCAGAGCTTCTAATCAGGTTGAAACAACCAGTATCACCACAGAGAGTCGATGTAATTCCAATATAAATCAATGAACGATTGCATTTTAGTTTCTTCATGGCTTTTTGAAATATGGAAAATAGCTCACGCATCTCTGCCATTGCTTTTTGGGGATTCCAGGCTGAGAGTCTCTGCTTAAGTTTAGTGGCTATTTTTGCCAAGTGAAAATAGCTCAGTGTGGGGAAATACCTTAAGCTGTGACTGGCCATTTATATGTGGAGCCAGTGAAGGCTTTGAGGGCAGGTCTTGCTGCCATGAGATGCTCCAAGATTCCCAGGTCCAGGCTGGAGTGAAGGAAGCAGAGCAAGCAGGGAAATGACGGAGAACAAGGAGGCAGTGGTGAGGAGTTTAGGAGTCAGGCTGGCCTGGGTTCCAATTCCTTCTCGGCCATTTAGGAGAAGGCACCTCACTTAGCATGGGCATGTCAGTTTCTTCATCTGTAAATTGAGTTGGTAATGCTTCCCTCCCTAGGACGGTAGGACAGTTAAATGAGATCATGTGTACCTGTTGTCCAGCAGCTACTTATTCTTTAAATTAATAATAGTTGACAACTGTAATTAGGGCAGGCTAATTTCTGTGTTAGATTGTGATTTTCAAGATAGCATCATTTTCTTGTTCAAGGCCTAATCCAGTGTTGTGCTATTTAAGCCTCCTGAGAAGGAGATCATACAAGTAATAGCTGCTGCTTAGTGAGTACTTATTATGTGCCAGGGACTGCATGTGATTGTTACATGCATTTGTTCATGTGCTCTTCACAGCTATCCCATGAGGTGGGTGTTATTTACCCCATTTTATAAATGAGGAAACTGAGGCTCAGAAAGGTTAAATAACTTGCCCAGGCCCAGATGGTAATTGACAGAGCCAAGAGTTGACCTCAGAGCCATCTGATTGATTCACGCATCTGGTAACAATGAATTTCATTGTAATTCTAGGGTTTTTCTGGGGTTTGACAAATTGCACTACCCAGCAGGCATAAAAGGGGGATTAAAAGATAATTTTACAAGAGATATCAGGGATCATTCTTAAAGGCCTTTGAGTGAAACCTCACCGTAGTTTCCTCTGTTTGCTTGTTTTTTATTCTTCTCCACTCCCTAGCCCATCCTGTCTCTAGATCTTTGCCTTCTAACTTGTACACAGAAGTAGCTACAAATGGTGGGAACAGAAAATTTGCTGTGTGGAGAATGACAGGCTCATAGTTTTGGCTACAGCAGAAATGGCCAGCATCCCAAAATATAACCCACAATGTTTGAAACTGAAAATATATTTCTGAGATTCATCTACTTGAAAATCTTACTGCACGGTCCTGCTTGAAATCCAGCTCTTCCCAACATGTCGCTGATTCCCTTTCACAGTCTTCTGGGTTGCCAGACAGATGGGAGGGGGCGATTACCCTCCACTCAGGCTTTACAGCTTATCTAATTTAGGGTTTCTCAACCTCAATGCTATTCATATTTTGGACCTGGTAATTCTTTGTGGTGGTGCTGTCCCATGCATGGCAGGATATTGAGCAGTGGCCCTGGTCCCCATCCATTAGAGGCCAGTAGGACCTCTCAGTTGTGACAACCAGAATATCTCCAGACATTGCCATTGTCCCTTTCTGGGGATAGGAGTGCAGTCGCCCCCAGCCGAGACCCATTCATCTAATCTAACTGCCCATTCTCCTTAATTGCATCCTTGCCTAGTGCTCGTGGTGTTCTTGAACATCTCCAGTGCTGGAGAACTCACTTCTTCTCGTCTTCGGAGAAAACTGAATTTTGCAAACTCTTCCTTATATTGAACCTAAATATGTCTCCCTAGCTCTTCCCCTGTCACATGGTCCTATTCTGCACTGCCCTCTGGTCCTTGAGGAGTCCTTGAGACACTGTCATGCCCACCCTAAGTCTTCTCTGTGCTACACTTTCCTGTGCCATCAACAGCTCCTCGCATGGGATGATCCTTCCTCCCTTCCCCACCCTAGCTGATCCATTTGAGCACCCTTCAGCGTGATTATTTCCCCTTTAAAGTTGAGAAAGTGAGAGACAGGGGTGCCAAGTGTGGCCACAAAGAAGCCACTTCCTTGGATCACCTCCAGAAGAAACTGAGCATCGGTCAAGGGACTTGGTGAGGAAGGGGTACTATTTTCCAGAACTTTCCACAGGTATATTCCTAGGCCTCTTGGCCAAGGGATCCGGGCCTGAGACAATGAAAGCCACTGTGCACTCTGGGTCAACCCTGCCTGGAAGGCTGGGAGGCTCCGAATGTTATACCCACTCCTCAGACAACACAAAGGTGAGGACTAAGGCAGGAGAGGGATCAGAGAGTAGGTGATGGCACAAGGGGTGGGACTGGCAGCATTCCGGGGCTGAGCAGCTCTTGTTCTTTCTTTTAAGGATCCATCCGCAGGGGCCATGCCCTTCATCCTACCTTTCTTCCTATCTTTGTCAGGACAAAATTTAAAAAGAATATAAATATTGGCTGGGCACAGTGGCTCACACCTGTAATCCCAGCACATTGAGAGGCTGAGGTGGGCGGATCACTTGAGGTCAGGAGTTCTAGACCAGCCTGGCCAACATGGCTAAACCTCGTCTCTACTAAAAATACAAAAATTAGCCAAGTGTGGTGGCACATGTCTGTAATCCCAGCTACTTGGCAGACTGAGGCGGGAGAATCACTTGAACCGGGAGGCGGAGATTGCAGGGAACCAAGATCGCACCACTTGTTCTCCAGCCTGGGTGACTGAGACTCCATCTCAAAAAAAAAAAAAAAGACTACAAGTATGAAACAACTTCATATCTCTACATAAAGAGCTGACTTCACAAAGGTAAAGTGATTATCCCTGAATCACCACTCCCACCCTCCCACCCGCACTCCTATCCCACCCCCAGGTAGCTGGCTTCTCCCAGCCACAGTCTCTCAACTTCAGCCAAGAAAAGTTGCAACCAAGTTCAGTAACAAGTTCCTAAGGAAAAAAGCGTTCAGAAAAATCTCCGAAATGCCATTAGTTTAATCTGATTTGACTTATCGAATCAAGATACATCCATCCATCTCTCTTGTTCTCTTTCTTGATGGTGCCCAGCATTGCAGCCCCCAGATTTTCAGACCCGTAGATTACATTATGGCAGAAACAAGAGTGTCTGGGAGGGCCAAGAATAGGCAAAACCTCCCTGCACGGCCCCCTGGGAAGGCCCAGGAAGGGATGGACATTGACAGTGAAGCAGTATCATGCATATGAAGGGTTATTCACAGCCTGCCTACCATGGTGACAGAAAGACTAAAGCCAACTCAGATGAGTTATCAGAAATCCTAAGACTACTTATCATGGTACCAAATATTATAATACCATGACAATCCTTCCCACCAAAATTGATATTTTAATTCGTTTATTTTTCAATTTTTAATTTTTTTTTGTAGAGACAGGGGCTTGCTATGTTCCCCAGGCTGGTCTGTAACCCCTGGGCTCAAGTGATCGTCCTGCTGTCGCCTCCCAAGGGAAGGTGTGATTACAAATGTGAGCTACTGCACCTGGCCCAAGTTGAAACTAGTGTTGGCCCTCTCAAAGTTCAGAGTAGTGTGGTCCACTTCAGATGTCATTGAAGACAAAGGAGGGACACTCTATAGGTATCAAGTGAGAGGAGTATTGCCCCCAAAGTTGGGAGACTTTGTGTGACCTTAGTTGAGTCACCCTCTGGTAGTAAATATCAATAATAGCAAAGTTTTTGTATTAATATCTCATTAAATCCTTATCGATGAGTAGGTAGTTTTATTGTCTCTTTCTTGAAATGGAAGAGTCTTGGAAAGTGTAACCAATTGTCCATGGCCAAGCAGCTGCCTGGCATTAGAACCCCGGCAGTACAGTGCAGACTCTCCTTTCTAAGTATCACCCTTCATGGCTAACCCTGGAGTGGCAACTTGTACATGGAGGCCCTAGAGCTTCACTACTCTAATTCCATGGTGT
This sequence comes from Colobus angolensis palliatus, assembly GCF_000951035.1. NCBI lineage: Eukaryota > Metazoa > Chordata > Mammalia > Primates > Cercopithecidae > Colobus > Colobus angolensis. The sequence continues at coordinate 6,665,038 of NW_012111808.1, read as the reverse complement.
TACCTGTTTGCATTAGTCAGTGTTCCCCAGAGAAACAGAATCTACCAGATGTGTGTGCGTGTATATATATAAATTAATGAGGGCAGGGGAGAGAGAGAGAGAGATTAATTTATTGTAAGGAATTTGCCCAGGTGATTATGGAAGCTTGACAAGTTCAAAATGTGCAGGCTAGGCACACATAGTTACAGTTCAAGTCCAAAGGCAGTCTGCTGGCAGAGCTCCTTCTTGCTTGGACAGGTCAGTCTTTTTCTCTGAAAGCCTTCAACTGATAGGATGAGGCCCACCCAAATTATGCAGGGTAATCTGCTTTACTCAAAGTTTACTAATGTAAATGTTGATCATCTAAAAAACACCTTCAAAGAAACATCTAGAATAACGTTTGACCAAATATCTGCATGCTGCGGCCTAGCCAAGTTGACACATAAAATTCACCATCACACTATCTCTTCCTGCTATTGAATTGGGGCAATTACTGTCAATGCTGCCATAGCCCCTGTAGCATTCTGCATTTCCACTAGGTGTTGGGAAAACACCACTTTCCCTAGAGTGCTGCTTAAACAAAATTGAAATTTTCTAGAAGGAATTTGGCTGGGGACAAAGGAAGCAAACAGAAAAAACATAAAAATGGAGATATAGACAGACTTAAAAAATATAAATAAACTTTATTGAGGTATAATTTACATATTAAAATGTTCCCATTTTAAGGGTGTACTCTGTTGAGTTTTGACAAATGTATACAAACACCACAATCCAGATATTGAACATTCCTGCCATCTCCGATAGTTCCCCCCAAGTTTAGTAAATCACTAATAAGCTTTCTGTTACTCTAGATCTGTTTTGTCTTTTTTAGAATTTCATATAGATGGTCCTCTAGTGTATGCAGTCTTTTGTATCTGGTGTCTTTTATTTACCACAATGCTTTTGAGATTCAGAGCAGCAGTGGCATGTATCAGATATCTGTTCCTTTCTGCAGGTGTTCTATTGTGCAGCTATCCCTCAATTTGTTTGCTTATTCACCAGTCAACAGATAGGTGGGTGTTTCCAGTTTTTTTGTTTTTGTGAGTTTTTTTGATTTTGCTTTTTGTTTGTTTGTCAGCTAGAATCTTTTCCTGACACAAAAGTCAGTGCTCTGTGTTTGGAGAAGTCATCGAGTTATTTCTCCATGTTTTGGGGGTGCCTCTAATTCTGACTTTATGTACTGCACAGAAATGCCTGGTGGACCCTTATTCTAGGGAATGCTCAAACTCCTCCATGTGTGCTTGCCCTGGCAAAGGAGCTTTCCAGAACCTGCTCCGACAGATTTTTGATTTCAGTTCCTTTTCATACACTCTACTGAAAATGAACAACGAGAATAGCACATCTTATCCCCCTACTGGCTCACGCTTTGGCTAGAATATGTCAGCTGCTCAAATCAAGACACTGCAGGAATCAGATTGCTTGGTTGAAGAAAAGAGAGAAAAAGATACTATTAGCAGCTTACCCAATACCCACTTTTCCTTTCTTCCTTGCAGAGAGCCCCAGGCCCAGGTTCAGGCAATGGACCATGGTTCAACTCAATCACGGCAGTCCTGTATCCTGCTTTCCCAGTCTCCCCCTGAACAGCAGTGGCCATGTGACCTAGTTTTGGCCAATGAGACTTAGGTGAAAGTCAGCCTGCAGTGGGTTCTGGGAAAGTGTTTGCCTTTGTGATCAAGGGAATAGATACAGATGGCACAGCTCTTCTACCTTCTTCCTGCCTTGACTGTAGACATTCCACTGACCTCTAGCAGCCATCTTGCTATCTTGAGAGAACGGCCAAGAAATACACAGAGACTTCAACCTTGGCATTGTTGAAATGGGAAATCATTGCTACTATCTGTCCACCACTGTGTTCCTAGTTACACGTGACAGATAAGCGCATATTTGTTTAAGCCACTATTAAGGATTTTGTTACAGCCAAATAAATTCCTAGATGATACGGGGAGGAGCATATTGGAAGTATATGCTATCTTTCTTTCTCTAGGGCTGATCTTACCTACAGAGTTCACCACTCCTCAAATCTGCTAGGACTCTCCTAGGTTTTTTTCAGATTCCCTCTACTGCTGTTTGTTTCTCAAAGAACTTGAGTTGATAATCCCTACCCCTTCTCTGCCATTGGCTGTGTGATCTTGGGCAAAACACTTAACCTCTCTGTGAGTTTTCTCATCTGTACAATATGACTAATAATATCTGGTTGTTGTGAGGATTTTTCAAAGCTAAATAAAGTTCTTAGAACAGAATCTAGCATGTCAATAGGAACTCGGTGAGTGGTGGTGATGATGATGATGATGACGATGATAGAACAATGACGTGCAAAGCACTGAATCACCTTGTACCCATATTAGGATACAAATTTCACCTGAATTTCCATTTTCCTGCAGCAAAACTCTATAACTCTGACCTAGGATGGCAGGTCTATAACACCGACTTGCTTCTCCAGCTGCAAAATCTCCTTAAAGACACAATCTGCTAAATTCTTAAGTCAACCTTCCAAGGTGTGTGGGAGGAATGCCAAGTTTCCCTTCAGCTTATCCACCCCACCCCAGCCTCCCTCTGTGTGCTATCTGATTCCTCGGACCTTCAGGTGTAACCAAGCCTGACCGTGTCATATTTTCTTTGTTCATGTTAAATTTCATCTTACTGAGTTCTGACCAAGGTTCTCAAATATTCAGGCCCTTTGGTAATTTTAACTTTAATTTATCTTTTGCATTTGCCACTTCTCACTCATTTTGCGTTATCTGAAAATGTAATCTAAGTCAAATTGACTTTCTCTTCCAGGTTGTTAATGAGCACTGCATATTGGATAATACAGTTTCCGGTACTGAGCTCTGTGGAATGCTTCTTGATTTTTATTGACATTCAGATCTAATTTAAGATGCCACCAATTATTACTTGTACTGACCATTTGTCAATAAAACCCAGAACTATGCTACCGTCAAATCTTCCAGGCCCTATCCCTTTAATTGATTATGAATTGCTTGGGTCAGAAGTTTCACATCAAATAAATGTTTCAATGATTTCCCCTGAATTCCCCTGTGGGGTTTCAAGTTCATAATTGTGTTCAAAAATGGCTGTGTCTGTGTTAGGGAGAATAACTGGAGGCTTTTGAATCTGCCTGGCTTGTTGCTCATTAGATTCTCTTTCCTCGTGTGCAGAGATCAATTTTCTTATTAAATTTCTTAACTTCTTACCTGGAAGGGCTGGCAGACCACGAGAACATTCATTTCCTGAGTTATCATGTTGATGAATATTCCTCTGTCTCTGAGTTTGGGATCATGCCAGATCCCAAGATTTCTGCTGCCTCCATGGTTTGTGCTGTGGCTTTCATACCTGAAAGCCTGAAATGTCCCCCACTTCTCTTGAAGCACCGAATTTTAAATACTCCAGTGGTTCTCAACCTTGGCTAATTTTGTCCACATACCTGGCCCCCACCACCGCCAGGACATTTAGCAATGCCTGGAGGCATTTGTGGTTGTCACAGCTCAAGTAGAGGGGGACAGTGCACTGGCATCGAGTGGGCAGAGGCCAGGGCTGTTGCTAATCACCTTACAATGTACCGCACAGCACAGCACCCACAACCAAGGACTTTCTGGCCCAAAATATCAACAGTGCTGAGGCTGAGAAACTCTGTCAAATTTCAGGCCTTCTCAAAATCACCCCTTTCCCTCTCCTATCATCACCACCAAGAAAGAGGAAATAATTAACCTGATTGAGACATGGAGAACTGCCCCCAACTGGCTGTTGACTTTACCTTTCTGGCCACAGCTCCCTCATTGTTCAGTCTGAATGGGGATGAGAATTGAACTAGAGGTACTAAATTTCTAAATCCCATTTATGTTCTCCCTCTCCCTCTTATTCTCCCTCCCTCCTCCCTCCATTTCCTCCTTCCTTCCTTCTTTCCATCTATCTTCTCCTTCCTCCCTTCTTTCCCCCACTTTTCCCCCTCCTTCCTCCTTTCTTCAACAAATATTTACTGTGTTTGAACCATGGACCAAGCACTTCCATAGACACTGTAGATGCAGAAATTATCAAAACAGAAAATTTCCTACCCATAGGGAGCTGATGTTCTAGCTGGGCAGTGAGATAATATGCAAGGGGAAGAATTTCAGAGACCAATGGGTGCTGGTGTTGCAGTACTTTTCCTTAGTTCAGCTAAAGACAGGGTCCTTACACCACAGCCACAAAAATATAGGCTCACAGACAATTTGAAGCTTGAGTAAAACAGGGTTTTATTTGCTGAAAAGAAAAAAAAAAAAGTGGTGGGGGGGTTGGGAACAGGCCAGAGTTCCCTGCTGCTGCACTTCCTGCCTCACAGTTTGAATCACAGGAAGATCTTCCATACAGGAAGAGGAAGGGCCAGGCTCCTCCCAGCTGCAAACTGCACGAGTTTCCCGAGGCTCCACCCCAGTGCGCAGGCCTGCTGGAGTTTTACCAGGGACTCCTTACCCACTGTAAAGAAGTACATCTAGCTGCTGTTAAAATAAGGATAAGGATGAAAATAATTCTTATTTTTTCCCCCCCGAGATAGAGTCTTGCTCTGTTGCCCAGGCTGGAGTGCAGTAGTATGATCTCAGCTCACTGCAACCTCCACCTCCTGGGTTCAAGCGATTCTCCTGCCTCAGCCTCCCAAGTAGCTGGGATTACAGGTGCACGCTACCATCCTGGGCTAATTTTTTTGTATTTTCAGTAGAGATGTGGTTTCACCATGTTAGCCAGGCTAGTCTTGAACTCCTGACCTCATAATCCACCCTCCTCAGTCTTCCAAAGATGAAGACCAATCTTAACTGCTTCCTGCTGACTGGAAGGCGACAGGGGTGCTGTTTTGGGGAAATGATAGTCAGATCTCAGAGACCTATTTAAGAGTTTCCAGCAGAAGGGGCCATCCTCAGAGGCTCTGGTTGCATGACCGTTTGGAGTTTGATGGCCTGATGGCAAGAACAGATAAAATGAATTATTAGAAAATATTTATCAGAACAAAACAAGGGGGAGGTAAGGACAGCTCAGAAATCCCAAAGCCTTTTACCAGTTTGCCCAGGAAGATAGGGGCTAAAAGCCTGACTGATACAAAAAAAAAACTTGACCCTTTTGCTGGCATGTTGGACTTCTGGATTCCCTCTCCCTGAGCCCAATCTTAAGCCAGCCAGTTGAAGGTTTGGGAAATTAACTCTTCCTGGTTTGGAGGATGTATCTGAGGGGAGTATCCCGTACAGAGACACAATTATCTATCAATGAAGAGAGGACAGAGGAAAAGAAAGCGAAAAAGAAGGCACCTTTTAAAGGAGTCCCAGGGGTTCAGGATGCGTTCAAAAGGGGTACAGACTGAAGATGAATGGCTACCCATCTAGACAGAGGGGAGCAGGCATCACTGGTTCCCTTTTCTTCCTAGCAGATACCCAGCGTATGTGAGGGAGAGAGGGGAGAGGATCCCCTTTCCTCTTCCGTCCTCACATTCCGGAGTCCCAGCAACATTGGCAGGCACCACCATGTGTGCCAAAGCGGCTTGCATCCATGAAGCAGGGAGGCCTCGGGGATGGGAGTCATCCACTCTTACCCACGTACACCCTATCTCCCCTGCTTTCAGTAGCCTTGAATTCCCTAGAACTCATTTATGCCATGGATACTAACATGGCCTTTATCCATGAAACAGGAAGCTTGGGCTTGTCTTAATTGGCAGGAATCAGCTATGCTTACCTGCACTGTGCCTTTTAACCTCTGTTATCATCTGCCTCTGGATCCCTTAAATCCAGTTTTCTTTCCTATGGCTTTGGCCTGAAGCTTGGAATTGAGTTTGGGACAAAAATATGTCTCGGGCGGTGGGTGGGGGGTGTTGCATAGACTTTTTATCATAAGACAAATGCTAAGGTAAAACTGTGGAACTGAGTCCTCCTCCAATATGGGAGAGAAAAGGATGTCTTGTGACACACCCAGAAAACTAGTGGTTATAGTTATGCCTGCTAGGATTTGGATGTGTTGTGCTTGGCTTTGGTTAGCTCCCTTGGTCTTATTTTCTCAAAAAGGAAACCTCCAAATTATGGGCACCCTATTTAATCCCATCACCCAGCAGGATTTACAGGATAATTGCTCAGAACTAGATTTTTTTCTTTTTTTTAATTTTAGATGGAGCCTCACTCTGTTGCCGAGGCTGGAGTACAGTGGCATAATCGTGGCTCACTGCAACCTCTGCCTCCCAAGTTCAAACGATTCTGCTGCCTCAGCCTCCTGAGTAGCTGGGACTACAGGTGCATACCACCACACCTGGGTAATTTTTTGTATTTTTGGTAGAGATGGGGTTTTGCTGTGTTCGCCAGGCTGGTCTCAAACTCCTGACCTCAAGTGATCTGCCCGCCTTGGCCTCCCAAAGTGCTGGGATTACAGGCGTGAGCCACCACACCTGGCCAGAACTAGAATATTGATCCAGATTTTTACATTACCCATCCCTCTTGTTCTTTCTGAGCTGCAGTTGGAGACTGCTGGTAGGTTCACAGGAACAAGCAGGGTTAGTGTAAAATGTAGGCAAAATCTTAAAAGCAACTAGTGAGTTTAGAATTTAATGACAGATGTATGATAAGTTTTGAAACATAATTTCTCTCTCTCCAGTCCTCATTTTTGCTGAAAAAACATATCATCATAGGACTGAACGATTTGAAAAATAGACTTTCGTTTTATATTTGGCCTGGTTGTTGGCATAAAGTGCAGCAAGAATAATTACTTCTGTATAAAAGCCTTTAGGATTGGCTTTGATAGAACTCTGTTCCCCAAGGAACCTCAAATAAGACCTTTTAAAGCAGAGTCCAACCTGCGAGTTGGGTGATCCTTTCCTCCTAAGGTCCTAAGATAAACTTGGAGTTTCTGAACCTGTTAGACGGTGACATTCTTTACTGACTACAGGTCAGAAACCACGTATAGGTACTGTGTTGGCAAGGGTATGATTCCAGTTTCCCCACTGGGCTTTTATTGTCTCTGCAAATCAAGACTGACTCCTTAAAGGGAAGCAAACCCTTCCAGTCAAAGCCTCAGTAAAATAAACACTTTCTCCAATTTTGTTCTGTTGCAAAAGAAAAATGGATTATCATTGCACTGATGTAAACAAATATATTGCCATAAGAATACTCACAGATAGTTTCCAAATTTTAGAGGAACCAGACAGAGAGAAACAAACATGCTCCAAATTTTGTTCATAGGCATATACCTTACTCAATTATTAAAGGTCATAAATAGTTCAAAGCAAGTTTCCTTGACTCTGAAAAACAAAACAAGGATCAGCAATAATCCAAGCAAAGTCAAAAGGTTGCTTCAGCTTTCTGAGTTCAGTTCATTTAGTTAACTCTTGTTTTGCTTGATGTTCATGACCACTTCAGCTCTTTATGAGTCCTGTGCATGTTCCTTTACTCCAATGTTACAATCCCCAAAGTTATCGGAAGCCTATATTTGAGAGCACATGTTAAAGGCCTATAGTATTGTAGACCATCTTTTGAAAGGGATTAAAAGAAGACAACTGTCTGTGAATAGCGAAATGTCCAGGGTAGTTACAGTTAGAAACACAATTGACAAAGAAGTTTGGTTATCTCTGTAGTTTATAATAACTTAATGTAACAACCCTAATTATGATTGGTAGCATATACTTAGACATTATAATTTTAGAAATCCCATACAATTTTGGCATGTATATTAGCATTATTTACCAAGATGTAACCTAAAGAAGACTGAACATCATTTTGGCAATCCCATGTTCCTAAACATGTCAAGTAATCCCGTTTACCTCTCTTTTCTGGATGTCTCAGGGGCCTTCTGATTCATTTGAAAAGCCAGATGTCAGGAAAGACAATTTTGAATCTGAAGTTTGATTTTGGGAAGCCTCTCAAATATGTTTGAAGCCCTTTATATTCTGAAATAGAATCCAGATTACCATAAGTTATTTATTGTGCCAAAATGATGACTCAGAAATTTAAAGAAACAGAAACCTTTTATAACCTTTTTGAATTTAGTCAATATGTTCACATAGAGAACCCCTCTGCAAGATTAATTTCCACAATCTTTCCACCACTTGTTTAAACCTTCAGCTTTTCCTAACTCAAAACAATCCTTTAATCATAGGCAAAAATTTACATTTCCATGCCTTTTTGTAACCTTTTACTAAAAAACACATTTTACTGTTCTTATACTCTTTGCATGTAAATCTATTTTCAGCAGTTTCAATTACACATTATAATGGTAACTCCTAGAAATTTTTAACTTTGGGGTAAAACCCGCTTTTATTGTGTGCTAAGTGCAGCCAAGGTTGTGGTTAGTTCCACATGTCCCCAGGCCCTACCAATTGTGAAGCTGGCAAGTCAAATAGTTTCCAAAACTCAAAAAGCAGTTTGTAACCTCAAAACATTTAGCAAACCTTGCATCTGACCTGTGTTTTACCAATAGTCTTTAGGGCTGTTTTTATTTCTCAAAGATTAAAGTCACGTGAACTGAAAGGTACCACAGCTTCTAACTTCCCTTAAAAAAAATACTTGATCCAAGCACTCATTTTTCTTTAAGCCAAAGTAATAGAGCTCTTTTTACAGGCATTACACACAATATACATACTGACAGGCAGAAGAAAACCCAGTCCCCACAAGATCCTTTTTCACAACCAAGACTTTACAGAGAATATAAACAGGAGTGCTTATCATTCCTAGGCTAGCCAAACTTCTTCTAAAAGAAAAAACCTTGCTAAATGGTAACTGCTGATGGGGTGGAGAAGGCGAAGGAAAAAAAAAAAACAGTTTAAAAATGCCTGGGAAAGAACCTCTTATTCTTATGCAACTGGTTTCTTCACAAGGAGAAAAGTTTAATTACTATCCAATGAAGTAAAATCCCTTGGCTGGGGAAGAGGAAGGCTGCATGGCACATGGTTGGGAACCAGCCACCTGGCTGTGCGGGACCCTTGGGCCATGGGTCCCAGCCCCAGCAAGGAGCAGGGAGCAGTGGCAAGCCGGCTGCTCACCAGGTCCATCCTGAAAAAGGAAGGAAAGGCCATGAAAAGGCTCCTAACCCCTGGGTGCAACAGGGGATGGGAATGTAGTTTCCTGTAAGCTCAGAACTGCAAAGATGAAAAGGCTCCAAAGAGAGAGGGGAAAAGAATTCTTGGTTTGTATCTCACTCACCGCTTCTCGAGCCCCACGTTGGGTGCCAAAAATGTTGCAAGACTTTTCCTTAGTTCAGCTAAAGATGGGGTTCTTGTCCCATGGCCACAAAAATGTAGGCTCGCAGACAATTTGAAGCATGAGTAAAGCAGGGTTTTATTTGGTGAAAAGGAAAGTAAGTGGGAACAGGAACTCTCTGCAAGGCCAGAGTTCTCTGCTGCTGCAGTGCCCACCTCACAGTTTGAATCCCAGGTTCTACACAGGAAGAGGAAGGGCCAGGCCCTTTCCCACTGCAAATGACATGAGCTTCCAGAGGCTCCACCCCAGTGTGCAAGCCAGCTGGAGTTTTGCCAGGGACCGCCCCCCACCCCC
>NW_012111808.1:6640849-6655482 GCF_000951035.1 Colobus angolensis palliatus | reverse complement strand
GGCCCCCCAACCTGGCCATCTCACTAGGAAGAAACGAAGGCAAGGTTCTGTGATCTGTACTATGGTCACCCATTTCGGTGGCCTGAAACCCAGCTTGGGGAAAAATAAAGCTGAGTGTTTCACCACAGAGCTGTGTGTCATTCTTATTGTTTTAGTAATGCCATTGCTGTGCCATATACTAAGATGTAGTTACTTTCCATGGAAAGAAAACTCTCTAAAATAAACAATAAATTTCAGCTTTACTTCATTTGCACAGCTACAAGGCTTTTTATCCGAGCCACACAAAAGCTTCTGGAGAACGGGGACTCTGGAGTTTGACTCCTAGGTTTTGTACTTATGAGCTTATGTGTGACCTGGAGCAAGTTTCTTAATCTTTTTGATGTATGAATTCCAAGAACATAATAACACCTACCTTGGAAAGTTGCTCTAAGAATTCAATACAATGCTGTATATTAAGAGCTTAGCATATTTTTCAGTACATTGCAAAGTACTCAATAAATAAGATTTTTCATATCATTCATATGAAGGAAAAGTCCCTCTTGCACATTTCAGTTGTCTTTTGCATAATGAGCACCTCTGCCCTCTTCTTCCCCTGGTATTTACAGGGAGGCAGAGGTTTAGTAAATGTAAATACCACTTGGGTAGATGCCAAATCCTCCTTCATGGTCCTGGCCTTCCCAGGGACCAAGTCCTCCTTCATCAGTGGTGTCAAAGAAAAACAGCGGGACAGCTGTTAGAGGTGGCAAGATTGATTTTATTCAGACTACTCCAGCAGGGGAGAGAGGGACTTCAGTATAAAACCAAACTCAAATCCACTGAAATAACAGATGGGAGACTATTTATTTGCTTTTTGGAAAGATGGGATCTCACTGTGTTGCCCAGCTGGTCTTGAACTCCTGGCCTCAAGTGATCCTTCTGCCCTGGGCTCCCAAAGTGATGGGATTACAGGCATCAGCCACTGTACCCAGCCTAGGCTTTTTAAACCGTAGGTTGGATTGTGCTAACGGAAAAGTATCGAAGAATGTAAAAGTGGGGCAGCGGGGTGGTCAATGTGATTAGCAATCTGTGTTTGCTAACTGGCGCTTATCTGGAGGAGAAACAAATGTCTCATATCTGTATGGCAGGAGGCAGTTTTGCAAATTGGAGCAAGGCACCCACTGAATTTGGTCCCTCACCCTCCCATAGAGACTGGCAGACAAGGGAGCTATCTCCCTAGATGTTTGCATTCAAAGACATGGTTCCCAGGTCCTCAGGAAACATTTCTGGGTGGATGGAGATTTACATCTCAAAGGGGCAGAGAAAGGATTTATAATTGTAAGTTTTCTAAAGTAACTGCTCTAAACATAGGGAGGGCAGTGGCCTATAGCTGTTTTAGTTGGAACAAGCAAATTCTTCAGGCACTATTTGAGCCTTCTCAGGCAGGCACTTTAAGAGGGACTGGGCTCACAGTCTTGGGCTGATAGAAGCCATCCTAGAGTTTGGTCAAGTGTCTTAGTGTGGGGAGGTTGGATGGAGTCATTCCTGCCTAGAGTTTTGCAGTTGTGAGTGGACATGGCTTCTTTGTGGACCAAGGCCTCCCTCTCCTGGGAGGAGAATCTCAGGGCATCTTATGGGCCCAATTGGACTGACAAATATCTTCACCCTTCATTAATCCTCATCAATCACACTGAGGGTGTGCCAAGAGTAGTTACCTGTTAATAGATGGCTTCTAGTTTTGAGACAACATCTTTTCAAAAGTCGGTTTAAGCATTTCTGTAAAAAATATAGTCTGAAAGGGAATATGGAAAAACTTAAAGTTCCCCTTTCCTTCATGTCTGACACCCTAGAGTTGATCATTACTAATGGTTTGTCTGATATTTTCTGAAAGTCTATCACATGCCAATGAGGCAGATACTCTTATTATTTCCATTTTACAGAAGTGGACACCAAGGCCTCTTTCACATGTCCACGGTGACCAGCTGTAAGTAGCGGAGCCAGGACTCAAACCCCACAGTCTGACCACGGAGGACCTGCTCTTATCCACAATGACATGTGTGGAAGCTTTTATTTTTTTCTCTTTCAAGTCAGATCACCTTCTATTCTTTTTTTTTTTTTTTAAACAGAGCCTCACTCTGTTGCCCAGACTAGAGTGCAGTGGCACAATCTTGGCTCACTGCAACCGCTGCCTTCCAGGTTCAAGCAATTCTCCCACCTCAGCCTCCCGGGTAGCTGGGATTACATACGCGGGCCACAACACTCAGCTAATTTTTGTATTTTTAGTAGAGACAGGGTTTCACTGTGTTAGACAGAATGGTCTCGATCTCTTGACCTCGGCCTCCCAAAGCTTCTTTTTTCTTTTAAGAGATGGAGTCTCACTCTCTTGCGCAGGCTGAGGTGGTATGGAGCAATCACAGCTCACTGCAGCCTCAACCTCCGGGACTCAAGCAGTCCTCCCTCCTCAGCCTCCTGAGTAGCTGGGACCACAGGTGCACACCACCACATCCAGCTAATTTTGTTTATTTTCTGGAGAGATGAGGTCTCACTATGTTGCCCAGGCTGGTCTCGAACTCCTGGGTTCAAGTGATCTCAGGTGATCCTCCCTCCTTAGCCTTTCAAAATGCTGGGATTACAGGCATGAGCCACAGCACCTGGCCATGAGCATTCTTATACATGATCTTTGTACACATTAGTGAGTATCTCTGCATGCCATAGTCCTAAAAATGAAATTGCTCTGTCTAAATATGTGCACATTTAGAATTTTGCTGATCATTTCCAAACTGCCCAGAGGCCACCTTTAAAATGGTGCTATGTGACTGCACTTGGTGGCATCTCAGTTGTTTCACTTTTGCCTGAAATATTTGATCTGTCACCACGTACTGACTTCTCAGGCAAAATAGCTGGTTAATGACTGTTAGTAAATTAGCGTGTTGGGTCTATTGCAGCTGGGAAGGCTCTCTGGAGTACCTGCCTGTGTTGATAATTTTGAATTAAAGTTGATAGTTAATCCTCATGAACGGAGTAGGTTTGATAAGCCTGGCTTCAGCTCAGGGTAGAGGGTGTCCCAATCACTTTCATAATTGATAAATACAGGAATAAATTTTATCACAATTCAGATTCTAATTCTCCCATTGTGTTGAGTTTTTATTCTTTATTTGAGGCATAAATATCCTAACATAACAGGTTGAATTAACAGTGAAGTTGGTCATGAAGAATTCTTTCATTTGAGCCCCTAAAATCACCTTTTAACTTTCTTCTAAAGAAATTAGATACACCGATTTTGAACAACTGAAAAATATATTTTTAATACCAAGGAATATCCCCTTATTTGAAGGAAGGTGCTTTACCGATTTGGTTTATTTTTCAACCTCAGGCAAAATGATCCAGGGATGAGTTTGGGGCCAGGAAGACATTTATGCCAGTAATCTCATTGCTTTGCCATTAAAGTAGTATGTATGGGAATGACAAGAATGAAAGAAGAAAATTGCCACGTATTTATCATCAGTCAGCTTATAACATGGTGGCTACAGTGTCTGCTAAGGACAGTGCTGATAAAGTCTAAAAATACTTGAATCAGGCACTAGAGGACAGGGATGTCTACACATGCTTGATGCATTTGAGGCAAATCTAGAAAACTGAGTTAAAAAACATACCGGCTTGAAGTCTTCTTTTGCCTTCTGCCGTGTGTAGACTTGTTGCCTGATTTCCCAAAACTTTATACTTTCCATGGAGCATTAGATTAAGTCTTATTTTTATTTGTAGCAGAATTTGTTGTCCCTTTAAACAAGAAATGAGCAAGCAGGAAACCTCCCACCCAACTCACCACTTCCCCAAATGGAGGATCTTCCCTAACTCAGGTGCCACTGTCACCTGGCTGTACCCCTGCCACATTCCCCTGACACATTCCTCCCGCCCCATCTTCCGCTTGCCTTGCATTTTCTAAGATGGTTCCCTCTGCTTGGATACCCTACTTTGACCTTCCCGCCCTTCCCTGCCATCAATTCTGCCCCATCGTCAGGAAATCGACATACCTCCCTGGGAACCTGAGTCTTTGAGCTGCACACAATAGAACCTTCCCTACCTGTGACCTCATTTTGAACTGACCAGCCCCCTGCCACCTTTGGCCACAAGTCCTTCATTCCAGGGAAGGCGGTCTCCCTCTTTTATCCTTGCTATTCTACCTGCCAGGAATTTTCTTTCCACTGGTTCTGGTTATGCACACCCTGCTATTCAAGGCTCAGCCCAAAGTACCACGCCTCCAGGTGGTCCCCTGGCCAGCCCAGCCCTGGGCTCTGCTTCCAGTGCTTGTTCTGGCCCCTTCGAAGTTCAGGTAGTCATCATCTTCTGTTCATTGGTACTTAATCGCCTCATCCAGACTGTGTATGGCTCAAGGGCAGAGACCAAGTCTCAATCTGGAGGCTATTTAATTAGCAATTGACCTGGCAAGAAGATGTCTTTGCCCAAGCCAAATAAGCACAGGAACAGTTTAAAGCCAGGCTACCTGCTTCAGTAACCGGCAGGATGATAACCCCTTGCTGAGCGTAATCAAAGTCTTCCATCTGCTCATGGGAACCAAAAGCTGGTCCTGGCCAAGATTATAAACCTGTGCAGTCCCTTGTCTTCAGCCCAGCCTTCGTTGTTTTTGCTCCAGGCTTTTCTTTCCTCTTCTTTCTCCCTCTTTGATCCTTTCATTATCCTCAAGTTCTCTTTGCTTGTTCTCTTACATAAGTAGAAATTCTATCATTTATATGTTGATCAAAGAACCTTTCACATTTGCATGGATGGACTCATAATAGCTGCTCTTTATTGATAGTTTGCAAACATGACTGCATAAAAGACAATCGCCCTTTTAATCCTTAAAAGACCCCTATAAGGAAGGTGTAGATCTCAGTCCCCAACTTACAGATTAAGAAGATGAGAGTCTGAGAGTGATGGAAACCACTTAAACAGCAAACGGGAGAGCTGGGACAGATCTCAGGCCCCACCTAATTTCAAAGCCTACACTCCAAACCTCCACTTGGTATCTTCCCCCTCAGTTTAACCTGTTGCACTTCAGGTCTTATTTCATTATGGTTTTTTGAGTGTAATAGGCATCAAGTTTTGTGATTTGGGTATAATTATGGTTTAAAAATATTTCCCTTTGCTGCAGACATTTTAGGTATTGGCCCCGAAAGAGATTATCTTTTTATGGGAAAGGAAAGAAATACCTGAAATAGTGGCATAAAGAGGTCCCTGAAACTGTTAGCTGCTAAGGTTTGGGAGATGCCTCAAAATCCCATGCATCGCCAGATCCTCTTGCAGACAGACCCCTGACACACAAAGTCTGTCTATGACTAGGAAAGCCCTCCTCCTGGGATGACGGGGGAGCCTGTGATTCTTTTCATGACCCCTGTCAGTGCCTGGGACCCCTAAGCCACCCCATACTTTCTACCCACTTTCAGACCCCACCATTAGAACTCCCCTGGCAACTGGTTCAGAAATTGAACCCTTCTCCCACCTTAATCCCAAACCTCCTTTCCATTTGTCCCCAAGATTCCTGGGTACCAAATGTGAGTGAGTGTGTGTGTGTGTGTGTGTGTGTGTGTGTTTCCATATTTAACGATTATTCCTATAGTTCCTAATATACAAACACACTCTCTCCCCTTCATTTCCTCTCTTCCTCCTGTCCTATCTTAAAATCCCTTTGGCTAGGGCATTTCTAAAAGGGCACAGTGCCCTGACAGCACAGCCTGCTCATCACCCTAAGAGCCTTTGCATTTCTCTTGGGTCTCCCACAGCAACAAGTGGAGAGTGGAGTACAGGAATCGGGCAGAAGCTCAGTGAATAGCTGCTGGCAGTGTGGCTGCCCACTAGCTCAGGGAAAAGCAGGTCTCTGTTTGCTGCCAGCTGCATGAACATAAAGCTCACACATACAGCCCTGGAAGTTCAAAGGGAAGCAGGAAAAAGCCAGTCAGGAACACACACCTCATTAGCTGGCTTCGAGCACACTAGGCTGTTGTCCTGCCCCTTGCACACGGCCCAGGCCAGGTGAGTTGGTCTCTGCTCCAAGCCATTTTAGTTGCTGCATCCATGAGAGCCCCCCTCTGCTGGTGTCTTTGGAGGGTAGATTTCTGGGTATCGATTACCAGCCTTGCAGCTGAACAACTCTCATTTCTTTTCTGTCTGTAAACACCATCTGCTTGGGAGAAAATGGTAACAGGAAAAGGAGAGGGTACTAAGTAATTAGAAAGAGTCAAGCTGTGTGTGTGTGTGTGTGTGTGTGTGTGTGTGTTGGGTGGTGGGGGGGGGTCTACTTCAGTTAAGAGGAAGCTCTAAAATGAGGAAGCTGGGATAGGATTTTCCAAGCAACGGGAAGTCTACTGGTGAGACAGAGGTGGGGAAAAGCAACGGCGTTGAATAACCTTCATGGTGGCCTTGAGCATGGTCTGTAATGAAATAGAATAACGATTTTATGTCAGGAAGATGTGGGAGATGTCTCTACATGTGTCTCTCTCCTTCCAAATTCCTCAGCCTCCCACTGCTGTATGGAGGGGATATATCTCAGGGCGGGGTGGGGGAGTGGTGATGACACTCACGCTGCTCCCTCTCTACACACCCATGGTTGTCACAGTCAAGATGCAATGGTGGCGTCTGAACATATAGTCTGCCATCATATTTCCTCAGGAAGCTGTACTGAGAATCTGTGCCCTAGGGCTCCATCTTCAGTGCTGTGCTTTCCAGCAGTGTGATCAACAGCTCCATGATGAGAACAAGCACGTGCATAGCAAAAGTGGCTCATGCCTGTAATCCCAGCCCTTTGGGAGGCTGAGGCAGGCAGATCACTTGAGGTCAGGAATTCGAGAACAGCCTGGGCAACATGACAAAACTCCATCTCTACAAAAAAAAAATACAAAACTTAGCCGGGTGTGGTGGTGGGCGCCTGTAGTCCCAGCTACATGGGAGGCCAAGGCAGGTGTATCACTTGAGCCCAGGAGGTGGAGGTTGCAGTGAGCCAAGATTGTGCCACTGTACTTCAACCTGGGTGACAGCAGTGAAACTCTGTCTCAAAAAAAGTAAAAATAAAAAGTATGAGTGGTCTAGTTCTTATGGGAGCTGACACAACATTGGGTGAAACAGGGATAGTTCAAAATACCCCCTAACCTGGTTAGAACTGTGGGATTGGGCACATTGCGAGGGAAGGAAGAGGGAGTTTGATAAGGATCAATGCAACTCTATGACACAAGGAAAGATATGTTGTCGCAGCAGTTTTCACAAAAAAAAAAAAAAAAAAAAGGAGAGAGAGAGAGATTTGGGGGTAGGGAGAGTACTTTCTAACAGAAGCTACATAAGGCAATAGTGTCATGATTGCCAAAGAGGCTAAAGTCATTTTAGGCTGTGTTAATGAATACTTAAATCCAGATTAATTCAGGTGGGACCAGTTCTTCATGCTGATGAGATTCCGGATTACTGTGATCTTAGTGCAACAGAAAGGACTGATGTGGAGTGTGAAGACGTGGGTTTGCATCCCAGTCCTTCACCGAAGGGTCAGTCGGTTTCTTCAGGCAATCCACCACACCGAGCCTCAGTTTCCTGGTCTGTTGTATGTGACTTTTTTTCTTTTTTTTTTTGAGACAGAGCCTTGCTTTGTCTACTGGCTGGAGGGCAGTGGCGTGATCTCAGCTCACTGCAACCTCTGCCTCCTGGGTTCAAGTGATTCTCCTGCCTCAGCCTCCCAAGTAGCTGGGATTACAGGTGTGCACCATCACGCCCAGCTAATTCTTGTATTTTTTTCTTAGTAGAGATGGGGTTTCACCATGTTGACCAGCCTGGTCTTGAACTCCTGACCCCAGGTGATCCACCGCCTTGGCCTCCCAAAGTGCTGAGATTACAGGCGTGAGCCACCGTGCCCGGTCCTCTAATGCCTTTGCTGCGTATCTCAAAGGAAGAACAAATAAGCTAAAATATTAAATTGATGCAAAAGTAATTGCGGTTTTTGCCTTTAAAGTAATGTTAAAAAGCATCATGTCATGTCCATTTCTCAGCATCACATCTTAGGAGGTGCGGGCAGAACATGGAGGAAGTGAAGAAAGCAGGGAGGGCTTTGGTGTCCCATAAGCCTCCATGTTTCAAAAGTCCCACAGAGTAGCAGAAAGTCCGTGGGCTCAGTTAGTCTTGGTTATGTGGCTTTGCTGCTTTTCCAGTCTTCTAACCTTAGGTGAAGTCACTTACGTGCCCTGGGTGGGCCTCCATTTCTCTATCTGTGCTGTAGATAATCATAGAAAATTTGAAGATTATATAAAACCCTATGTAAGCACCAGGCCATATATAACAGGTATTCAAGAACTGGCAGAGTCTTTTCTTTTTGAAAGAGCTGAGGATGTTTTACCAGGAGCGGGGATGTCTGAAGAAGGACCAGATTGTTGTTTCCAAACATTGATTTGAAGGGCTGTCATGTAGAAGTGAGTAGACTTGTAATGTGTTGCTTTAGAAGCTAAAAGCAGTGAGTGAGAGCCACCAGGGCTTCTCTCAGCAGGAGCTGAGCACCTTGCATGCCCGCGTGCAGAACACACTGAGCCGTGGAATGAGCACCCGTCACCATCAGGTGTTAAAGCAGGGCTTCATTCACCATCCGTCAGAGACATTGTAAAAGATACCCCTGCCATGAGAGAGAGGATGAACAGGAGTTCCACTTTAAAGCTGTACAGCCAGGAGCGGTGGCTCACGCCTGTAATCCTAGCACTTTGGGAGGCTGAGGTCGGGGGGATCGCCTGAGGTCATCAGTTCGAGACCAGCCTGGCCAACGTGGCAAAACCGCGTCTCCACTAAAAATACAAAAATTAGCTGGGCATAGTGGCGCATACCTGTAATTCCAGCTACTCAGGAGGCTGAGTCAGGAGAATCGCTTGAACCCAGGGGGTGGAGGTTGCAGTGAGCCAAGATCACACCACTGTACTCCAGCCTGGGCAACACAATGACTCCATCTCAAAAACAAACAAACAAACAAAAATATGCCTCTATGATCCATAATATGATATTCCTTTAATTTCCTCATATACGTTTTCACTCACAAAGATAAAACCTACGAAAGCAATCCCTCAGAGGGCTATGAACAGTGCCTTCAGTGTACGCATGGCTCTAGAAAATAACCCCCGCAGCTCTGCTTCTAGGAGGATTGCCAAGCAATTTGGGGACATTCATCCGCCACATTCTCTATAGCAAAAATAGAAACTCCGAAGTCTCCTGAGATTTCCACTGAAAAGCTAAAGCCTAGACAGATGAAGTGTGGTGTCAATGGCCATTGAGAACTTGGGGCAGACTTAACCTTAGGCAAAATTGCCATCTATACAAAAGTCCTTTTTAGTACTCCCCCACCCCCACCACTGTTTTAATTTTTAAAATACAGAAAAGCACAGAATAATATTATATATGATTACATATCATGTATATACTATGCAGACTTAACAAATCTTAATTTGTATCATATTTGCTTTAGGTCTTTAAAAAATATATATCGCTGATGCCTCTGAAGCTTACTTTGGACCCTTCCCCAATCCCATCCCACTTTTCTGTGTCTACAGGTAATAACTATCCTGATATAAAAACATCCAGGCATATTTTTCTCTATTTTTATTATACATGTATGTATTCATAAGTAAGGTATATGTATTAGTTATCTATTGCTGTGTAATAAATCACCCTAAAACACAGTGGCTTAAAATAATAGTTTAATAATAACAGTTTTTTCTCCTGGTTTCTGTAGGTTGGGAATTCAAGAGCATCTTAAGTGAGCCACTGTGGCTTGAGGTCTCTGTAAAGTTGTTATCAGATGGTGGCTGGGGCTGCAGCCATTTGAAGGCTTCACAGGGGCTACAGGAGCCATTTCCCAAGCAGCTCACTCACAGGACTGGAAATCTGGTATTAGCTGTTGGCAGTAAGTTTTACTTTCTTTTCACATGGACCTCTCCACAGAGCTGTTTGAGTGTCCTCATGGCATGGTAACTGGCTTTTCCCAGAGCAGGCAGTCCAACAGAGAGAAAGAGAGAGAGCAAGAGAGAGAAAGAGAGAGAGAGACATAGCATTACTTCCTCTCTACCCCGTTGGTCAGTGTGGTTCCAACTGCTCACTCAGATTCATGGGAGGAAACATAGACCTGAGCTCTTGGTGAGATGAGTGTCTATCACACTGTAGTTAGGAATGTTGGACTGGATTTATACTAGGCAAATTGCACCCTACCCACCCCTGTCTACCTTGCATAAAAAGACCCAGAAGACACTTCCTCAACTAAAGCATTGAGAAATACGTAAGTGAGGGGAGAACCTGAATCCTTGAAGAGCTTTGTGGTTGCTCTTCTCTGTAGAGCAGTTATGACAATGGTGGACACCACCATTGAGATGGGCTCCATGATTTCAAAGGGGATAAAAGAAGCAGAAGACAAGTGGCTGCATTTAACCACCAAAGTCATGGTGGGTGCATCTACTGTAAAGGGATGCAGAGATGCACTGGTATAAGAATTCCTAGACTTTCAAAGATGTTCAATGGTGGTTAATTGATCATAGTGTCCATGAAGAAAGCAGAATACTAGAGTGCTTCTTGGTGTATTTAACAGGAAGACTGTAAGTCTGGTAGCCCCAAAGCTGACTTGAGTCATCACAGTGGAGAGTCATGATCATTCACTGAATTTCCAGACATAAGTCAATTAACAGACCCACAATCCATTAATTGAAGCTAGCTTGGGTCTCTTTGAGGAAGTACATGCGTACAAACACACATAAAATTACATATAATAAATGTACAAATGTTTGATGCACATATTATAAATCTTCCTCAAATTTCCCCCCAAAGACTTGGGAACATTTCTTAGATAAACAATGTTTGGGTAAAGGAAACTACCTGGACTTTTTTGGGAATTGCTAGACACTGGCTCTGAATTAATTCTAATTCGTAGAGACAGCAAATGCCACTGTGTCCCACAAACAAAAGCAGGAGCCTTCAGAAGTCAAGAGCTATTTGGAGCCTTAGCTTAAGTTCAACTTACAGTGGCCTAGTTAGTCTACAGACCACTTGGTGGTTATTTCTCCAGTTATTGAATGTAAAATTGGAGCAGACATCTTGGAAACTGGGAGAATCCCCATATTGGCCCTCTGACATATGGAATGAGAACCAATATGTCAGGAAAGGCTAAGTGGAAGCCCTTGAAACTTCCCTTCCCAACACAGGTAGTAAACCAGAAACCATATTACATCCCTGAAAAAATTATAAAATTACACCATCAAAGCCTTGAAAGATGCAGAGGTAATTATATCCCTCACATCCCCATTTAGGTTACCTGTTTGGCCTGTAGAAGCTGAATGGATCTTAGAGAATGACTGGGTACTGCCATAAACTTAATCAGGTGGCAGCTCAAATTGCACCTGCCATCCCAGATGCATCCTAATATCTTTACTTGAGAAAATTAACACATGTGGTATGCAGCTATCGACCTAGATGAAATGTTTTTCTCTATTCAAAATTACGAGGATCTCCAGAAGCAATTTGCTTTGACCTGACAGGGCCAAAAGTTCACCCTCACAGTATTGCCTGGGGGCTTTGTCAACTCTACTGCCCTCTACCCTAAGAGTCCGTAGACAGCGTGGTCATCTCTACAGTCCACAAAACATTACACCTGTAGACTATGTTGACATTATTCTGATTGAATCTGATGAGCAGGAAGTAGACAGTTACTTTAGCTGCCCTAGTAAGTCGTACGCAAGCTAGAGGGTGGGAAATAAACCCCGCACATTTCAGGGGACCACCACCTCATTGATGATTCTGGGGGCTCAGTGGTTTGAATCACGTCAAGCTATTCCCTTCAAGGTGAAAGATAAGTTGCTGCACTTCGTACCATCTACCATGAAAAAAAGAGGCATAATGCTTGATTATCCCTTTGGGGTTTCAGAAACAACACATGCCACATTTGAGTGTGCTGCTTTGACCAATATACAGAGTCTCCCACAAAGATGCTTGTTTTGAGTGCAGACCAGAAAAAATTAAGGCATTGCAGCATGTTCTGGCTGCAGTGCAATCTTCCCTACCATTTGAGTCTTATGATCCTGCAAATCTGATGATGCTAGAAGTGTCCATGGCAAATGGGAACATTACATAAAGCACCTGGCAGGCTCCAATAGGACAATTATGGCGCAGACCTCAATGATTTAAAAGCAAATCTATGCCCTCTTCTGCAGCTACTATTCTCAGTAGCAAGGTTTTGCCCTGTTATTGGCTGTGCTTTGATAGAGACTGAGCACTTAATCATGGTTAGGCCTGAGCTTCCTGTAATGAACTACATATTGTTTGATTCATCAGCTTTAACGGTTGGCATGTGCAACAGAAGTCAGTCATGTAGTGGAAATGGTATATGAGGGACAAAGTGCAAACAGGTCTGAAAAGTACAAGTAAGTGGCATGAGGTGGTACTTGTGATTCCTTCAACACTTACTCTTGTATTTCTTCCTCTCCATCAATCTACATCTGTTGTCTCCTGGGAAGTGCCATATAATGAATTAAGCAAAGAGATAAAAAACCTCAAGCCTGGTTTACCGATGGGTCTGTATGGTGGGCTAGTACCACCCAACAGCAGACAGCTTAGGCACTGTGGGCTCACTCGGGGAAAACTGTGAAGGACAGCAGTAAGGAAAACCCTCCCAGTGGAAAACCATTTTGCAGTACATTTGGTTGCCCAGTAGATTTGGAACAAGAGATGGCCAGACATGTACTAATTTGTGGGGAGTTGCTAATAGTCTGGCTGGATAGTAAGGGACTTGTGACAGAGGCAAGAGGCAGACAAATGCCTAGGCAGATAGGGAAGGGTCCCTGGTGAAACCTCACCTTCAAGCCAAAAAAGCCTGAAAGCTGAAAGACCAGACTGTTGGTCCCAGATGAAACCCATGACCCAGAGGGAGGACTTCTGCCCCGGTTTGCCTGCCCTTTCCTGATTGATTCTTTCTGAATAATGCCTTCAGGCTCTCGAATGTAGCCTTTTTTGATACTATCTATGGCTTGCCTGGGCATGCCTGCATGTGCACTGGGGTAAGAGGGTAGAGCCACCGGGAATTCACACCTATGCAGGGGCAGAGCCTGGCCTCTTCAGCTAGTGTGTGGTAGCCCTGGTGAGGTGGAAACCTGCTTGCAGGACCTCTCTCTTTGCTGAGAGCTTTCCTTTCACTTAATAAATTCTGCCCTCCTCATCCTTCAATGTGTCTGCAAATTCTGAAGATATTTGTGTCCCACGTGAATGTTGACCAAAGGGCACTGATATGGTTTGGCTGTGTCCCCACCCAAATCTTATCTTGAATGGTGGCTCCTGTAATTCCCACGTCTCATGGGTGGGACCCAGTGGGAGGTAATTGAATCATGGGAGCAGGTCTTTCCTGTGCTGTTCTCATGATAGTGAATACGTCTCAAGAGATTTGATGGTTTTATAAAGGCCTGTTCCCCTGCACACGCTCTCTCGTCTGCCACCATGCAAGACGTGACTTTGCTCCTCCTTTGCCTTCAGCCATGATTGTGAGGACTCCTCAGCCACGTGGAACTGTGAGTCATTTAAACCTCTTTCCTTTATAAATTACCCAGTCTCACGTATGTCTTTATTAGCAGTATGAGAACAGACTAATACAGGCATCTACTGCAGAGGAGGCTCTGCAAAATAATCTGCAAAGTGATGGGCTCTGAGGATATCAGTCTCCCTCTTTCCCTAGCCACCCCAGTGCTTACTCAATGGGACCATGAACGAAGTGGCTGTGGTAATAGGTATGGAGGCTCTGCATAGGCTCATGACAGGGACTTTCCTCTGCCAAGGCTGATCTAGCTGATGCTCCTGATAAGTGCTTCATCTTCCAACAGCAGAGACTACATTGACTCAATATGGTGCCATTCATTGGTACACTGGACCTCTCCTATCATGGGGAGGGCAAGGATCTGTCTAACTTGAATAAACAAGTGTTCTGAATATGGATGTGCTTTCTCGGCCTGTCGTGTTTCTGTCACACCATGCTCACAGATGCCTTATTCACTGTTATGGAATAGCATTGCCTCTGATGGAGGAACCCAGTGCACAGCAGTGGGCTCATGCTTGTGGAACCAACTACTCTTGCTTCATACCCTACCACTTAGAGATGACTGGCCTGATGGAAAGCCTGAATGTTTTCTTGAAGACTAAGTTACAGCACCATTTGGAATATGGCACCTGGAAAGTATGGTGTTCTATCTTAAAGGATATGTACGGACTTTGAATCAGAGACTAATATTAGGTCTATCTCTCCCAGATCCAGAACTTTTGGGCCCAGGAATCAAGGGATAGGAGTGGAAGTGACTTCTCTCACTATTACACCTAATAATTCATTCTCTTTTCCTGTTTTCTGAAAAAGCTTGTAGAATATATAAATTATTGGTTCCTGACTATGATGTAAAATGCACTTATAAAACTATCTGCACCTATGGGGGCAGAGGTATTTGTCTGGTTATTTAATTTTTAAAATTATTTTTGTTATTTATTTAGACTTTCTATTTATTCTTTTTATATATATAGTTTAAGTTCTAGTGTACATATGCACAACGTGCAGGTTTGTTACATATGTATACATGTGCCATGTTGGTGTGCTGCACCCATTAACTCCTCATTTACATTAGGTATATCTCCTAATG
>NW_012111808.1:6638555-6639468 GCF_000951035.1 Colobus angolensis palliatus | reverse complement strand
AGAATTGGAAAAAACTACTTTAAAGTTCATATGGAACCAAAAAAGAGCCTGCATTGCCTAGACTTTCTATGTGTTCTTAAGTTAATTTTGATAATTTGTAGATTTCTAGAAAACTATCTGTGGTATTTACTAATTATTTCAAAAATCTGCTGTACCCGTTTTCATCCCTTACTAGTTTTGTTTCAATCATACAGTTAATTTTGTTCAATCTTGCCAAATATTTTCTATTTTATGTGTCTTTTTAAAGAACCACCTTTGATTTTGTTTGACCTTCTCTACTGTTTGTTTCCTATTTTATTAATTTTCTCTCTTAATTTTATTATTATGTTTCTCCAATGTTCTTTGGGTCTTCTCTGCTATCCTTTTCCTAGATTCTTAAATTTAACAATTCGTATGTTTTTCATCTTTATTTTCTTAATGTAAGTGTAAGGCTAACTATTAAGACAAATACCTAATGCATGTGGGGCTTAAAACCTAGATGACAGGTTCATAGGTGCAGCAAACCACAAGGGAACATGTATACCTATGTAATAAACCTGCACGTTCAGCACATGTATCCCAGAACCTAAAGTAAAATTTAAAAACATTAAGTATAAGGCTATAAATTCACCTCTAAGCATCACCAGTATATGTTGCAATTGTGGTTCACCATATGTGAGACTGCTACTGACATCAGTTCTAATGATCTTGTCCTTTCCATCACAGAGTGATGTTTAAGCCATTAGTTCTTTAGGAGTGCATGCTTCAGTTTCCAAATATGTGGACATCTTTACTTGATTTTCCAGTTAATTTCTTTTAACAATAGTAATAATAGAAACTTGTTTGAAAATTGACTCCTGATATGTGATTCTTTTCTTAACGTTTCAGGTGTTCTTTAAAAGAGCATATATTTTCTCTTTTTTTTTTTTTTTTT
>NW_012111808.1:6531418-6636649 GCF_000951035.1 Colobus angolensis palliatus | reverse complement strand
GTGCACGCCACCATGCCCAGCTAATTTGTATTTTTAGTAGAGATGGGGTTTCACCATATTGGCCAGGCTGGTCTTGAACTCCTGACCTTTTGATCCACCCACCTTGGCCTCCCAAAGTGCTGGGATGACAGGCTTGAGCCACCACACCTGGCCCTAGCCCTAACAGATATTTTTCCAGCCCTTTGAAAATTTTACTTCATGAACTTCTAGAATAGACTGTTGTGGATAAGTCTTTTTTTTTTTTTTTAAGCTGGAGTTGTACCCTTTATGCTCAGGCTGGAGTGCAGTGGCGCAATCTCGGCTCACGGCAACTTGCTCTGCCTCTCAGGTTCAAGCTATTCTCCTGCCTCAGCCTCGTGAGTAGCTGGGATTACAGGCACGCACCACCACGCCCAGCTAATTTTTGTATTTTTGGTAGAGATAGGGTTTCACCATGTTGGCCAGGCTGGTCTTGAACTCCTGACTTCGTGATCTACCTGACTCGGCCTCCCAAAGTGCTGGGATTACAGGCATGAGACACCGTGCCTGGCCAAGAAGTCATCTTTTAACCTAAATGCCACTTTGTAGGTAACAAGTCATTTCTCCCTGATGACTCAAAAGATTTTTCTATCATTGATGTTCTTCAGTTTCACAGATATGTCTAGGTAAAGATTTAATTTTACTTAGTTTTCTCAGTACATAGAGAATATCTTTATGGTGAGGGCTCATGACTTTATTCAGTTCTGGAATATTCTGGAATAAGATCTTCAAATAATGCTTCTCTGGAATTTCCTCTTTTGTACTTTCGTGACTCTTTATTGGTGCATGTTGCAGTCTCTCACTCTAGCTTGTGTCTACCTGTTTCCTTTTTTTTTCTTTCTAAGTCTCTTCGTTTCTCTGGCCTACATTCAGGAGCATTACATAGTATTACCTTAAATTTATTAGTTATCTCTTTACCTGCATCTAGTCTAGTATATCCTATCCCTTGAGTCTTTAATTATTATTAGTGTATTTTCATTTCCTGATTTCAAATTCCTTGTTTTTCATACACTCCTGTTTTTCATCCATTTCTGCCTACTTATTGTTGATTTTTATAGGTGGTTTTCCTTCATTTGCCTTTAGCAATCTTAAACATAATGACTTAAAATCCTTTAAACTTTGTTACATTATTTTAATTTCCAAGGGAGTCAGCTAATTAAATTGATCTTCCTGATATTTATTTTCCCGTTCAAGTTTTGAATCGTGGGTTGTAAGTTCATCTTTTCTAGGAGGCTTCTCTCTCTCGTGGCTTTGCTGCTGTCCCCACCAACCTTCCACATCCCCAGAGTAAAGAGTCCAGAACCAGCTCTTATAAAAGCCTTGAGATACTGCAAAGCCAGACACAGAATCAGGCAGCAGCATAGCTAAGGTCCTGTGAGAAAGGATGTGTTTAAGTCCTGCTACCTCCCTTTTTGGGCATGCAGTTTTAGAAAAAACAGAACCCTAATCAACTGCTGCTACAGCTTTTTCCAGCCTTTTTATCCACATGCGGGAAGCTCACTCCTGCTTTGCATTCAGTCCAAGACCCGGATTCCATTTCCCTATCTCATAGCATTCTTCTTTTTATTTTTTATTTTTTGAAACAGACTTTCACTCACTCTCTCACCCAGGCTAAAGAGCAGTAGCACCATCTCGGCTCACTGCAACCTCCGCCTCCCAGTTCAAGCGATTCTTGTGCCTCAGCCTCCTGAGTAGCTGGGATTACAGGTGCACACCACCATGCCTGGCTAATTTTTGTACTTTGAGTAGAGACAGGATTTTACCATGTTGACCAGGCTGGTTTCAAACTCCTGACCTCAAGTGATCTGCCCGCCTCGGCCTCCCGAAGTGCTAGGATTACAGGGGTGAGCCACCGTGCCCAGATGGATTCATTTTATTTTTTCACTTTTTGAGACAGAGTTTCACTTTTGTCGTCCAGGCTGGAGTGCAATGGAGCAATCTTGGCTCACCGCAACCTCTGCCTACCAGGTTCAAGCAGTTCTCCTATCTCAGCCCCTCAAGTAGTTGGGATTACAGGCATGCACCACCACACCTGGCTAACTTTTTTTTTATTTACTTATTTTTTATTTTTAGCTGGGATTACAGACATAAGCCACCACACCCAGCTAATTTTGTATTTTTAGTAGAGACAGCGTTTCTCCATGTCGGTCAGGCTGGTCTCGAACTCCCAATCTCAGGTGATCCGCCCACCTCGGCCTCCCAAAGTGCTGGGATTATAGGCATGAGCCACCGTGCCTGGCCCGGATTCATATTTTAACTTAAAGTAGTATTTATTATTGTTGTACTCATGAGTAGTTTTTGGCTCCAACAAATTAAACTCATGCGTGTATATCACAAACATCACCCAACAGTGGCCAGAGAAGAAGCCCTGAATCCATCACCGAGGATCCCGAGGCCTCAGGGTGAGTAACAATAGAGAGTTACCTCAGCATTCTTTCAGGTCCACATGTTTTTCACCAGAGCTTTTCATAAGTCGGTATAAAGTATATTGATTTGAGTTTTATCTCCCTTCACTCTTCTTCTCTCGC
This sequence comes from Colobus angolensis palliatus, assembly GCF_000951035.1. Taxonomy (NCBI): domain Eukaryota; kingdom Metazoa; phylum Chordata; class Mammalia; order Primates; family Cercopithecidae; genus Colobus; species Colobus angolensis. The sequence continues at coordinate 6,634,103 of NW_012111808.1, read as the reverse complement.
CTACATTAGCCTGAAGCAGGTATCACGAAAACTCAAATGTCTGGACCATTTATAAACTGGGTAATAAATTCCTAAATGTGCTACTTACCTGTCTTTGTGTGTGTGTGTGTGGAATTTTAAAATGGAGATAGAGCCAGTGTTTCTGAAGGGCAATAATATAAGGAAATTAGAAACATATGTTAAGCTATCATAATCAAAAAATTCTGAAATGGCCCATCAAAAACGCACTTTTGCAAACTCTGAGGGAAAAAGGCCACTGACTTTCATGTAGACTTTAAATATATATTCATAATCTACAATTTACTGCTGTGCTCTGGCCTCTAAAACTTTGTATTAATCTTCCATTTTTCTTCTGGTACAGGAACATCGCTCTGTCATTCTTAATATTTCTGCTTTACTTTGGGCTGTCAGGAGTAATTTCCTTGTGGTTAGAGATGCAAATAGCCTCAGCCTTCCTTGGAGGGTCGCCTGGGCCCTGCCTAATCCCTTTTGCTGGGGAAGAGGCTTCATGCAGATGAGAGACAGAAAACTCAGCAGCTAAGAAAGACAGTGTTCAGGGAAGAAATGAAATTTAAAATTGCTTTAGTGGTAGCTGTCTTGGTGTTTTCAATATGGAGTCCTGCTTAGTATCTCCTGTTAAATGACACACCGTGTGTGGGGCTAGTGCTAATAGAAACGTACAGTGCAAGATTCAAGCGGATTGTTTTATCCACGCTCACCCAATAAATGTAATTAGTGAGCACCCTCTCAGCTCCAGACTAACAGAGATTGCACCCCTGGAGCTCCAAGGAAACAAGGTAAGAACTGGCATGCAGTGAAAGGGCTGATCACAGCACATGATCCCAGTATAATCAGGTGAGCATGGGCACAGACGGTGGTCTTGACTGGGCAGTCACAGAAGGGCATGGACAGGAGACACCGTCTTTCCATGTTGCCTTTCGGTCGTGGTTGATTTTCTGTGGATAAGCCTCATGGCTCCGTTACCCAGCGAGGAGAAGAAACACTTTTCACCTGGGCTCTTGTCTCAGCGTGTTCTGAGCTAAATCAATACAGCACATCCTACCACGAGTGAGGATCTCAGGTTTCTCTCATTCTGGTACCCTTGCCTGTGAGGCCGTCTGACTCATTAGGTTCAAGTGGAAACCCCAAAACCTCCAGACGAAAAGCAGGAGGGTAACAGCATCCTGGAGCCTTGCTTTCCACGTGGGTCCACTGACCAACAGCAGCAGCACCACCTGGGAGCTTGTTAGAAATGCAGACCGGCAGCCCCATCCCAGAACTTCTGAAGCCGAGTCTGCGCTTTAACAAGATCCCCAAGTGATTTCTGTGCACAGTGAAGTTCTGAGAAGCACTGACTTAGGGGCATTTATATGTGTGGGAACCAAAGTACTAACCCCCCTACCTGCTAAAGGCTGAATGTGTGTGTCTCCCCACATTTGTATGTTGAAATATAAGCCCCAGTGTGATGTATTAGGAGGTGGGGCCTTTGGGAGATGATTAACTCATGAGGACTGAGCCTTCGTGGATGGGATTAGTGCCCTTATAAAAGGAGCCCCAGCGAGCTTCCCCAGCTCCTTCCACGCTGTGAGGACACAGGGAGAGGATGGCCATCTAAGAATCAGACACCTCACCAGACACTGAACCTGCAGGTGCCTTCATCTTGGACCTCCTGTCCTCTAGAACTGTGAGCAATCAATCTTTTCTTTTTCTTTCTCTCGTTTCTTTTCTGACAGGGTCTTACTCCGTCACTCAGGCTGGAGTGCAGTGGTGTGATCACAGCTCAATGCAGCCTTGAACTCCCTGGATCAAGCAACCCTCTTACCTCAGCCTCCCAAGTAGCTAGGATCACAGGTGTGCACCACCAGACCTAGCGAATTTTTTTTATTTTTGTATAGATGGGGTCTTACTATGTTGCCCAGGCTGGTCTTGAACTCCTAAGCTCAAGTGATCCTCCACCTTGGCCTTTCAAAGTGTTGGGATTACAGGCATGAGCCACCACACCTGGCTGAGAAATCAGTTTCTGTTGTTGGTAATCTACCAATTGTACGGTATTGCTATAGCAGCTCCGATGAACTAAGATACTACCTTCCTCAACTTCATACACATACCACTGAGGTGCCCTTCTCAGATTCTCAAATATTGCCTTGCTGTAAGGAGAGAGGGATTTGAGGAGAATGCCACAAGGAGGAAGTGAGTGAAGCAGGTGGCTCTCAGGCAGGAGCCACCTCTGAGGGGACCTTTGCTCCATGTAAAGGTGAGGTGGGTAGAACATCATCTAGAAATTGTCACAGTCGACAGGGCTGGAGATGCAGGGATCATTTGTCCTAGTAAATCCCCTGGAAGAGGAATCCCCGACCCGCTTAATGGAGACCACTTCTCCTCCACCAGAGATAAGAAAGCTGTTTTTATGTTGTGAGGTTCAACCCTGGCTGCCCTTGACAGTCACCTGGAAGCTTAAAAAGATACAATGTCTGCCCCCCCCACCCCCCGCAAAGACTCTTCTTTCAAACAAATTGGGGCCAGAAACCCTTATTATTATTATTGTTATTATTATCATTGAGACAGGGTCTCTCTTTGTTGCCCAGGCTGGAGTGCAGTGGTGTGATCACAGCTCACTGCAGCCTGGAACTCCCGGGCTCAAGTGATCCTCCCACCTCAACCTCCTGAATAGCTTGGACTACAGGAATGTTCCACCAAGCCCAGCTAATTTTTGTATATTTTTGTAGAGATGGGAGGGTCTCACTTTGTTGCCCATGTTGGTTTCGCCTCTTGGCCTCAAATGATTCTTCCTCCTCAGCCTCCCAAAGCACCCAGATGATTCTAATGGGTAGGCCGGGGCTGAAAACCACTGAGGATAGGAAACTCTTAGAAAATGAGAGCTGTTGGAAAATCCTGGGCCCTACTGTAGCTGCTTCCTTCCTACTTCCGGCCTCTTTTCCTTTCTCTCCCCTAACTCCCACCTGGCAAACCTGGAAATGACAAGAGATGGGGGAGGGGCAGGATGACCCCATATGCAAAGGAGTGTCCACCACTGGAGGTCCCAGCAGCCGTCTACTGTACCTATAGGTGAGAGGCGCTTCGGAAGGGAAAGACCATCCCAGCTCCCTGGGAGGCCTGCTTTGGGGTATTCTCCGCCAGTGCTGGGCCCAGGTTGCTCAATTTATAGCCAGGGAGAATTACAGGAACTGTCTGGAGCTCCACTCTTTATCTTCGGCTATTTGTTTTTCAAATTTCCTCTTAAACCCCTTAATCTCCATTTTACATCTTACTGTCATAGTCCTTGCGGTGATTTCTCATTTTGTAAGTTCCTAGCAGTTGCCTGAATGACACAAATTTGTTATTTTGATTTTTTTATTTGACCAATTTGGACTGAAATTTTAAGCTAATCCATGCATCAAAAGCCACATATGTGCCTATACGCAGGGTATGTGTGTGCGTGAGGGTGCAGCCACAGCGTGGATGGGAGCCAAAGCAGTTTCATATAATGTCAATTTCCAGTGGGTGTGGGAAGCCGAGCTTGTTGGCACGGGCCACTGTGCGAGATGCTGTCTAAACTCAGTTAATTAGACAAATCCCTGTGTTCAATAAACGTAAATGTGTGACTCAATGGACCTAGAGAATGTACAGCCCCTGCACCCCAAATTTCCCTACTTTAGCTATCAAGGCACCTGCACTGACCCCATTTGTGTTACCTCCCATGGAGATTGGAGGCAGAGGCAGACATTAAGCCTCTATTCGAGCTCTGTTTTTGCCTATTTGGTTAGGAGCTATGCCTTCAAGGTATGAGACCCAGAAGAGGCAACCTGGGGAAGCCCCACGGGTCCTGTGAGGACCAAAAGACATCTAGAGGTGGGTGGAGAAGCTGCCCAAGGATTTTTGTGTTTTTTTTTTGGCTTCGGCTTTGGCTTTTTTTAAGGGCCAAACCTGGATCAATCCCCACAGCCCCGGCAGAAAGCTGAGAACATAAAGGGCAAGTGAATGACTGGTCAGGAATAAATGGACAGTTACACACAGGACAGGCGTGGAGCAGTGTCCCAGTGTTTGAAGGCTCTGGCTGACACCGCCCCCCTGCCCATCTCCTCCCAGACTCTAGACAGCACCTTGTGGGTGCAAACACCAGGGAAAGCCTCCCTGCTCCCCCGTTTTTGCCTCCAGGCTGATCTGCCCAGGCTTGTCACAGCTGTGCATTGAGCCTTGACACCCAGTGCCCATATCACTTAATTATCAGGACTGAGACAGCCTAAGCAAGATAGGGCGACCCTGTCTCCACAAAAGAAAATCGTAAAATTAGCCAGGCCTGGTAGTGCACGCCTGTAGTCCCAGCTACTTAGGAGGCTAAGGTGGGAGGATTGCTTGAGCCAGGGAGTTGGAGGCTCCAGTGAAGTATGATGATGCCACTGCACTCCATCCTGGGCAACAGAGTGAGACCCTGTTGCCAAAAAAAAAAGAAAAAAAATTAAAAATGATAAAAAGTTGTTTAAATGGACCAAGAACTGAGGCCACCTGTGTCAATGTGGCTTAAATGTTTTAGGAAATGCTTCTGGGAAGAGAAGGGGCAGAGGCAGGCTGAGCTAGAGGATTTTATCTTTCAGGCCCTCTTGCTGCTTAATTCAACAATTCTACATGACAGAAGGAACTTGTTTTCTTAGGAACCAGGGCTGCCTGGCTTTCTCAGGAAGCAGAGGAAGAGACCTCAGACATGCTGTGGGGCAGAAGGAGCAAGAAAAACAAAGAGTAGCTGAGAACAGGATCTGGGTCAAGACACAGGAACCCAGGGTCTAGAAATCTCCAAGTTTCTACTGGAGGAATGAAGCTGGGTGCTGCAGACACACAGATGCAGGTGGTTTGTCTTCCCTCCATAGTGAAATCATTTAGGGTTCTGCAGATGCTGCTTTCAAAGATCTGCAGAGGCTCCCAGGAAAACTGTTTCAAACTACTATCTACTTTAGAGATTAATAATTTAAGTTGTCAAGAAGATAAAACTTTTTTTTTTTTTTGAGACAGCGTCTCGCTCTGTTGCCAGGCTGGAGTGCAGTGGTGTGATCTTGGCTCACTGCAACCTCCGCCTCCCGGGTTCAATTGATTCTCCAGCCTCAGCCTTCCGAGCAGCTGGGACTACAAGCACATATCACCATGTCCAGCTAATTTTTGTATTTTTAGTAGAGACAACGGGGTTTCACCATGTTGGCCAGGATGGTCTCGATCTCTCGACCTTGTGTTCCGCCCGCCTCGGCCTTCCAAAGTGTTGGGGTTACAGGCATGAGCCACTGTACCCGGCCAATAAAACATTTTTAAGAATAGAATTGCTCTCATAGATGAAAGCACAGTTTCAAAAGATGGATCTATGAGCTTTAAGCAAAGGAAGCCTTGTACATGGAGAGGAGAGGGGAGCCATGATCTTACGTGGGCCCAGGCTGGGGAGGTTACATCTCTGCTGCCTAAGAATTCGCATGCGTGAAATAAAGCGTTTTGTTTTGCTCTCAAGAGCAGGCCTGAGTGGGAAGCTGCTAAGAACTCACTACAGAGGATGCTGGTCATGAGAGAAGGGACTTGGGCTGTCATCCTAAGGAGGTGGCCCCAGTGACTGCTCTTCTACCAGACCTACATTTATAGTCACAGAGGGCGTGAGAGAACAGCCTGAGATGTCCCACAGTCTGGCAGTCGAGGGCATTTCTTTGATGTTCCTGAATTATGGGGAAGCCTAGAAGAGAGCAGAGGGAGGTAATGTGACCTCTGTGCCCTGGGAGCCTCTCTATTTCACAAGTTTGTTCCCAGGTCCGTGGACCAATGTGCAAAGGGCCTGTAGGCATTACTACCCTGGAGTTATTCTGAGCCCCATACTGAAGGGTGCGGGTCCCTCAGAATGTCCGACAAAGTAAAGCGAACTTCCTGGAGTCCGTCCTTGTTCTCTGGACTTTGTCTTTTCTACCAGAAACAAGCCAGACAGATTCAGCATAGTACGAATGTATCCTCCATTTCCTGGGTTAGCAACTTGAAGCCCATCGACAAAGTTCTGGACTATCCTCAGGAACACCAAGAAAGACTCAGTCGTGTTCTCTGACCTTCACAGATAATAGTGTCTCTAGCTAGAGGAAGAAAGCCACTGAAAAGGAAACTGGGTACACAGGTACAATTAGACTGCACAGAGGTCACGAGACAATAGAATGGAAAGCACTATCCTCCTTTTGTGCATACCCATGACCCTTCATAAAATAGTCACAAATCTCTCATGATGTTGTTATTACACTCTCATTATCTGGAAGAACAGGTCATGTGTGTATGTATGTGCCATGTGCCTCATTATTGGAACCTGTCCCTATGTCTTCCTCTAACTCTACCATATGAGTATCAGTGGGAGGTAGAGACTTCCTCCCACTATAAAAACTGAAAATCTGAGATATTTTCTCAGCCTTCCTTTCATCAGGGCATAAGCATGTCACCAAGTCTCAGTCAATCATATGTAACCCATCTAGACTTTTTGTCTCTGAAGAAGCAGAGAAAGAAGATGGCCAAGGCACCCATATCTCGTCTCCAGAGACCCTGTGGCTGCCATGCCTCTGACTGCACCCACTGTCCAGAGCTCATGGTTACTGACAAAAGTACAAGAATCATGTGATCTAAAGTGGCAGACACAGTGTATTCATAGGACTGTTAGTAGCCTGACCTTTTTTTTTTTAAATAAGGTTATGAAAATTTAACCTCCCTCTCTTCCTCCATTTTCTGAGACTGGATCTGTTGCTTCCATGGCAATTTGGTGAGTTACTAAAAACCCTTCCAGAAAATTGTTTTTCTGGTTGGATGAGAATTAGTTTCTGTTATTTGCAACTTAGACTGGATAGATATATCACATAAAATACAACAAGTTAAAAAGTATTAGGTGGTGATAAAACTAGGATTTTAAAAAACAATTTCTACTTCTGAACAAAGCAAAGTGAATAGGAGCAAGATTTGTCCTCTCACTTTAGGCCAACTAGAAAACTGGATAAAATAATGAAACAATATCTTTACACACTAGACAACAGGTAGTGCAAGCCTGTAATCTCAGAAAAGGAATAAGATGAGCCCCATTATTGCACAAGCTTATTGCCTAGAGGCAGTTTCCAGCCCACAGCATATGGAGGAGAAACCCAAAAAGAGCCCAATAATCTTGAAGACTAGAAAAGATAGGTCTCATAGTTCAGAGAGGTCAAGATGGCTAGAATGTGTGGGACAGGGTACTAGAGAAAAGAGAGCTGCACAGAGAGAGCTCTGGAAATCTGTAGAGGGGTCCTCTTAAAGTTTTGACTGAGAACTAACCTGCATATACATGAGAAAAAGACCAGGGAAAGAACCACCTAAAAGGAGCAGACAAAACAATTAATGAAGCGCAGGCAGGAGTGGAATAGCCTGTACTCCCTCCAGCCAGAGTGGAAAGACCTTGTAAACACGGGCCATCATTCTGAATCCTCAGAAGGGCATCATCTTAGCAGTGGGGTTACATTAGCCCTGGGCCAACAGATAGACGAAAACCACCCTAACAGAGCTTAAGAGCAAGTCTCAAAAGAAAAAATACATACATTCAAAAGAATACAGCAAAGTCTAGTGCCCAGAAACAAATTCAAAATGTCTGGTACCAAATAAAAAATTCCCAGGTATGCAAAGCAGCAGAAAATTATAATCAAAAATGAAAAGAAGGCCGGGCACGGTGGCTCAAGCCTGTAATCCCAGCACTTTGGGAGGCCAAGACGGGCAGATCACGAGGTCAGGAGATCGAGACCATCCTGGCTAACACGGTGAAACCCCGTCTCTACTAAAAATACAAAAAACTAGCCGGGCGAGGTGGCGGCGCCTGTGGTCCCAGCTACTCGGGAGGCTGAGGCAGGAAAATGGCGTGAACCCGGGAGGCGGAGCTTGCAGTGAGCTGAGATCCGGCCACTGCACTCTAGCCCGGGCGACAGAGCGAGACTCTGTCTCAAAAAAAAAAAAAAAAAAATGAAAAAATTCACAGGCCCCCAAATGGCAGACATAATGGATGTCAAGGACATTAAAAGAGCCTTTATGAATCTGTTCCTTATATTCAAGAAGGTAGAGGAAAACATTGCCATAAAGGTGACAGAAATAAAATACATGTTTAAAAACATATCTAGAGATTAAAAAAAAATGTTTAAAAACATATCTAGAGATTAAAAAAAAAACAATTAAAAAACACATTGGATGAGATTACCAGTAGATTACACACTGCAGAGGAAAAGACTAGTAGTCTTGAAGACATAGTATATAAATTACTCAAAATGAAGCACAGGAAAAAAAGACAAATTAATAGAGCATCCATTACCTGTAGGATGTTTGACATATGTGTGATTGGAGTCCCAGAGAGGACAGAGAATGAGACAGGAAAAAAATGGAAAACTAATGGCCCCAAATGGTCCAAACTTGACTACAGGTTCAAGAAACCCAACAAACTCCAGTGAAATAAATAAACCCATGTCAGAGATTGTCACATGCAAACTGATGAATACTAGTAATAAACAGAAAAATTTTAAAGTAGCCAGAGGATAAAAGATACATTATGTTCAGTGGAACAAAGATAAGAATAACGGCAGACTTTATGTTCGAAATTATGTAAGCCATAATGTAATGGAAATATTTTTTAAAAACTGGAAACAAAACAAAACAAACAAACAAAAAAAACCATACCCGTCAACCTAGGTTTCTTTATCCAGCAAAAATATTCTTCAAAATCAAAGCAAATGAAGACTTTCTCAGCAAACAGAAGCTGAAAGAATTCACTGTAAGCAGGTTTGCACTACAAAAAAATAGTTAAAGGAAGTTTTTTCAGGCATAAAGAAATATCTACATTCATTCCTTTGATAAACGCATCCAGTTTTATGACTTTTAAATAGTATCATTAACCTAACAACTGCTAAGTTTATATCTCCAGCCTCAAACTCATCCCTGAACTCTCTATTGATGCATACAACTGCCTGTTCAACATCTCAACTGGAGTGTTTAATAGCATCACAGACTTGACTGTGTCCCAAACTGAATATCTAACTTCCACCCACAATCTTCACCATCTGGACAAATGACGTTATCCTTGAAGTGTCTCAGGCCAAAAACCCTTCAAAGTATATCCTGAATCTGACCATTTCTTTATGTTTTAAAAAATTTTTATGGATACATAATAGTTGTACATATTTAGGAAGAATATGTGATATTTCAATATAAGCATATGATGTGTAATGGACAGGGTAATTGGGATATCCATCACCTCAAATACTTACCTTTTCTTTTTGTTAGAAGCATTCCAATTCCAATCCTCTAATTATTTTGAAATATACAATATTATTATTAACTACATTCACCCTATTGTAATACCAAACCATAGCTCTTATTCCTTCTATATAACTGTATTTTGTAGCCATTAACAAAGCCTTCTTTATCTCCCCCCAGCCTCTTGTGACCATCGTTCTACTTTTTACCGCCACAAGATCAATTTTTTTAGCTCCCACACATGAGTGAGAGTATGTCATATTTGTCTTTCTGTGCCTGGCTTATTTCACTCAACCTCATGTCCTCCCATTTTATCCACGTTGTTGCAAATGACAGAATTTAATTCTTTTTATGGCTGACTAATATTCCATTCTGTATATGAACTTTTTTTTATTCATTTATTGTAGACACTTAAGTTGATTCCATATCTTGGCTGTTGTGAATAATGCTGCAGTAAACAACGGGGCACAGATATCTCTTTGACATACCGAGTTATTTTATTTCGGCTATATACTCAGCAGTGGAATTGTTGAATCATTTAATAGTTATATTTTTAGTTTTTTGAGGGACCTCCATACTGTTTTTCACAATGGCTGTAATAATTTACATTCTCACCAACAGTGTATGAGCATTCCTTTTTCTTCACATCTTCACCAGCATCTGACACTTTTTGTCTTTTGGCAAAAAGCCATTTTAACTGAGGTGAGATGATACCTCATTGTGGTTTTGATTTTCATTTCCCTGATGATTAGTAATGCTGACCATTTTTAAATATACCTATTGGCCATTTATAAGTTGTCTTTTGAGAAATGTCTGTTCATATCTTTTGCCCATTTATATATATTGTTTTTTGCGATTGAGTTGTTTGAGTTCCTTATATATTCTGGTTATTGGTCCCTTTTCAATTGAATAATTTGCAAATATTTTCTCCCATTCTGTAGGTTGTCTCTTTACTTTGTTAGTTGTTTCCTTTGCTGTGTGGAACCTTTTTAGCTTGATGTGACCTCATGTATCCATTTCTGCTTTGGTCGCCTGTGCTTATGAGGTTTTACTCATGAAACCTTTGCCCAGACCAATGTCCTGGAGAATTACCCCAATGTTTTCTCCTAGGAGTTTCATAGTTTCAGGTCTTAGATTTAACTTTTTAATCCATTTTTATTTTATTTTTGTATATATTGAGAAATATGGGGTCTAGTTTTATTCTTCTGCATATGGACATCCAGTTTCCCCAGCACCATTGATTGAAGAGCTTGTCCTTTCCCCAATGTATGTTCCTGGCACCTTTGTCAAAAATTAATTGGCTGTAAATATGCAGGTTTATTTCTGGGTTCTCTATTCTGTTCCATGGGTCTATGTGTCTGTCTTTATGCCAGCACTCTGCTGTTTTAGTTAGTACAGCTTTGTATTATGTAGGTAACACGATACCCCAGCTTTGTTATTTTTTTAAATCAGGATTCCTTTCACTACTTGGGGTCTTCTACAGTTCCATATAACTGTTAGGATTGTTTTTTCCTTTATGTTAAGAATGTCATTGGTATTTTGACAGAGATTGCATTGAGTCCATAAATTGCTTTGGGTAGTATGGACACTTTAACAATATTATTTCTTCCAATCCATGAACATGGAATCTTTCCATATTTGGTGTCCACTTCAGTTTCTTTCATCAATGTTTTGTCGTTTTCACTGTAGAGATCTTTCACTTCTTTGATTAAGTTTATTTCTAGATATTTTATTTTATTATCATTATTATTATTATTTTTTAGAGATGGGGATCTCACTCTGTTACCCAAGCTGGAGTGCAGTGGAGTGAACCTTGAACTCCTGGGCTCAAGCGATCCTTTTGCCTCAGCCTCCTGAGTGGCTAGGATTACAGGTACAATCTATGGGTCTGGCTCTTTTATTTTATGTGCAGCTATGGTAAATGGAATTGCTTTCTTGGTTTCATTTACAGATAGTTCACTGTTGGCATATAGAAATGCTACTGATTTGTATGTAAATTTTGTATCCTGCAATTTTATTAAATTTACAGTTCTAATAGTTTTTTGGTGGAATCTTTAGGTTTTTCTAAATATAATATCATGTCATCTGAAACAAGGATAATTTGATATCTGCCTTTCTAATTTGGATGTCCTTTATTTCTTTCTCTTATTTAATTGCTCTGGTTAAGACTTCTAGTACTATGTTGAATAAAAGTGGTGAAACTGGACATCCTTTCCTTGTTCTAGATCTTAAGGAAGGTTTTCAGTTTTCCCTGTTTGGTATTATATTAGCTGTGGGTTTGTCAAATATGGCCCTTATTGTGTTGAGGTATATTCTTTCTATATGCAGTTTGCTGAGAGCTTTTATCCATTTCTTCTACTTTTTCCAACTTATTGGCATATAGTTGCTCATAATAGTCTGTGATGATCCTTTGAATTCCTGTGGTAACAGTTGTAATGTCTCCTTTTGTCTATAATTTTATTTGGGCCTTCTCTCTTTTTTTCTTAGTATGGCTAAAGGTTTGCCAATTTTGTTCACCTACATTTTTTTCAGTTTCAAATTTTATTTCATTAACTTAAAAGGCAGACAAAATGTTTATTTCAAATCGAATTGAAATTTATCTGAAACAGGTAACTTATTTCAAGTAACTTATTGTACATTGTCCATTTAAAAATATTTTTTCTTCCAAAAAACTGCATTGAAAGACTAAAAACTTCTTTTATACTGCATAAAAGCGAGATGCAAACTTCTGATGTAAATTTATTTAACTGTCAACTTCGATGATAAAGATGAGAGGTTCCCATCTTTCACAAGGGTTCAAAGTTCAGTTAAATGATATAAAAAAAGCTTCTGTTTTCCTCCGATACAAATTCGAAGCCTCCATTCATGTTTCTGACAGCAGTACCACAAACTCGATGCGGATACTAGGTTACTTCTTTTTCTTTGCTTTCCCTTTTCTACTTCCCTCTCCTTGTTGAAGACTTTGGTCACCACCTCCTGTTTTTTGTGTCCTTCTTTTTAGTTTCGGTGTTATTTCTGCTGCAAACAACATTACTGACTTACATGACAGGAACTGTGCAAGGCAGAGGCCACCATCTTCCTGTTTGAGTTGGACCCGGACTCTGTCTCTGTATTGGACATCATGATTCCATTCTCTAGAGTACATTTTATTTTTCTCAAGAAATACGTTAAGTCCAGCTTCTGAACACACATCTTGAATCTCTGTAGCTGTAGGATTTTCAACAGCCTCACTTATGGGGATTCGCCTTCCCTCTGCAATGGTCTTACTACTTAAATAAGCAGGATAGATACAAATAAACCTGTCCTGGTTGGCCGGGAACCATGAGGCAGTTCAAGCCATCTTCACAAGAGTCCAAACAGCAACCTTGTTTACCTATTTTTTTAAAAAAACTTTTTTTCATTGATCTTTTGTAATTTTCTCTACTCTCAGTGTTTTAATTTCTGCTCTGGTCATAAATTTTTCTAGTAATTTTGCCTTTGGTAATCTTGCTTTTCTAGTTAGGTTATTTATTTGAAGTCTTTCTGTATTTTTAATATAGGTGTTTATTGCTATAAATGTTCCTCTTTATATTGCTTTTGCTGTATCACAGGTTTGGGTATGGTGTTTCCATTTTCATTTGTTTCAGGAAATTTTAAAATTTCCTTTTTCATTTCGTGACCAGTGGCCATTCAGGAGCATGTTTAATTTCCATGTATTTGTGTGGTTTTCAAAGTTCCTCTAGTTATGGATTTCTATTTTTATTCCATTGTGGTCAGAAAAGATACTTGATATAATTTTAATTTTTAAAAATTATTTGAGACTTGTTTTGGGACCGAACATATGGTCTATCCTCAAGAAAGTTCTGTGTGCTGAGGAGAAAAATGTGTATTCTGCAGCTGTTGGATAAAAATGTTCTGTAAATGTCTATTAGGTTCGATTTGTCTGTAGTGCAGATCGAGTTCCATCTTGCTCTGCCGCCTACGCCGGAGTGCAGTGGCGCCATCTCGGCTCACTGCAAGCTCCGCCTCCCGGGTTCACACCATTCTCCTGCCTCAGCCTCCCAAGTAGCTGGGACTACAGGCGCCTGCCACCTCGCCCGGCTAATTTTTTGTATATTTAGTAGAGATAGGGTTTCACTGTGTTAGCCAGGATGGTCTCAATCTCCTGACTTGGTGATCCGCCCGCCTTGGCCTCTCAAAGTGCTGGGATTATAGGTGTGAGCCACCGCGCCCGGCCGAATATGATTGTTTAGTAAGATAAACGCAGCAGGTGTCTGGGCTATCAAAATAGAATAGAAAATTGCTGCCATATGTGTAGGATCAAAACCAAGGCTGGTGGCTTTAGCACCTTGCATACAATGCTCAACAAAATGTTAATGTTGATCAGCCTCTGACATTATTCACTCTTCACCCCACCCAAATCTGACTTCTGCCCCTCCATTAAACCAGCTCTCACCCTGGTCACCAGTGAGATGCTTTTTCTTTTTTCCATGATCTCATGGCTGCATACATAGATCTCTCCCTCCCTGGGTGATATGGAGGATGTTGAGGAGTCCATATCACCCCTCTGATGGAAGAGTCGGTACCACCCCTCTGTCCTGGATTCCTCCTGCAGCTCAGCCACTTCTTATCGTGCTCTTTTGTGGACTTCTCCACTCACCCTTTCAATGTTGGCGTTCCCCAAAGTTCTGTCTTCTTTGCTTCTGAGAAACAGGAAATTATTGTGGATCACCCCAGGTCATTCTCTAGTGTAATACCTTGAGAAGTGTTCTGGGTGTTTCTGCTAACTGAACCTAACAGATTCCCATATCAAAATGCATTTGGAAAGTGAGAAGGCATTACGTATTAAACATCAGGCATCCACAACTCCCTAGAAGTTCCATCACTTCTTTGGACTTTATAAGGATCCTCTCATCTAAATTTTCCACCTTGAGGATCTTACTCAGTCTGGAGAAAGTCTAGAAATGTGTAAGAGAAGCTTCTTCTCTTCTCATGAGAAGCATGTGGTCAGAGAGGTCATCTTGGAAGCAACAGACTGAAGAGGTTCTTTGAAAGCAAAATTTAGGCCAGGTGCAGTGGCTCACACCTGTAATCCCAACACTTTGGGAGGCCAAGGCAGGCAGATCACCTGAGTTCAGGAGTTTAAGACCAGCTTGGCCAACATGGCGAAACCCCATCTCTACTAAAAACACAAAAATTAGCCGGTGTGGTGGTGCATGCCTGTAGTCTCAACTACTCAGAAGGCCGAAGCACAAGAATGACTTGAACCCGGGAGGTGGAGGTTGCAGTGAGCCAAGATCATGCCACTGCACTCAGCCTGGGCAACAGAGTAAAACTTGGCTCAAAAAAAGAAGAGAAAAGAAAATTTAAAGCTGGCGTGGTGGCTCACACCTATAATCCCAGCACTTTGGGAGGCTGAGGCAGGTGGATCACTTGAGGTCAGAAGTTTGAGACCATCCTGGCCAACATGGCAAAAACCCCTTCTCTACTAAAAATACAAAAATTAGCCAGTTGTGGTGGTGGGTGCCTGTAGTCTCAGCTCCTTGAGAGGTGAGGCAGGAATTGCTTGAACCTGGGAGGCAGAGGTTGCAGTGAGCCGAGATTGCACCACTGCACTCCAGGCCGGGCAACAGAAGGAGACTCCATCTCAAACAGGAAAAGAAAAGAAAATTTAAAAACACAGAGGAGGGCATTTTCCATGGGAAGTGTTTTTCCACTTAGTTTCTTATAGTCGACATTACTTTCAACGCCTTTGAGTGCAGTAGCCTGCCTTGCTCCTGATGGCCAGGGAGCAAATAAAAAGCCAGCCCTTTGTAAACTATGACTTTCTACACACATGTCAGGAAGCTTTTGTATGGACCATTGCTCAGTTTAAAAAATATTTAAAACCCTTTTTTTATTCACTTAGCCATTAAAAATCAGAGTAGAGACTGGGCACGGTGGCTCACACCTGTAATCCCAGCACTTTGGGAGGCTGATGCTGGCAGATCACGAGGTCAGGAGATCAAGACCACAGTGAAACCCTGTCTCTACTAAAAATACAAAAAATTAGCCATGCACGGTGGCAGGCACCTGTAGTCCCAGCTACTTGGGAGGCTGAGGCAGGAGAATGGTGTGAACCCGGGAGGCAGAGCTTGCAGTGAGCCGAGATCGCACCACAGCACTCCAGCCTAGGCAACAGGGTGAAACTCCGTCTCAAAAAAAAATTAGAGTAGAAAACATAACATTTTAGGGATAAAAATAGGAAAAATGGTATTTCAATGCTCTTTTTCATGTTTGTTTCCCATGTTAATTGAAAAGGCATCTGGCCTATGAACCATGTATGAAGTGGGACCATGAGGTATGAGGGACTAAAATGTACCATCTGAAGGATGATTTGTGAAATTTGAGAATGAATCACAGGACTCCCCTTGGGTCTTTAATCCACTATCAAGCTCCAGTTGACTATTCCTTGTGTTACCAGGTAGGAGGAGTTCTATCTAAATGGCAGGCTGATTCTGTTAGGCTGTGTTCCTTTTTTGGTGAGAAGTCAAAATCAATCCATCTGCCTTTAAATCCACTGATCGAATCAAGAGAGCTTGAAACTGATAACCAAGAGGGAGGGGGAATGTATACCCAGACGCAAGAAATTAACCAGATGCTGGAAAGGATATCAGGCATGTCCAGTGAAACAGAAAAATAACAGAGGAAGCTCCCAATAATTTTCAGGGAGAGGAAGAAACTCAGGCGTTTCTATACCATTGCACAAATCAAGGCAAGCAGATAAAAATTAAATTGAGATTTTTAAAAAGAGAAGAATTCTACCTCATAGATGGGGTTGAGAAATGAGACTCACAAAGGAATATGGCAATGGAAGTTTGCATGTTTTCTCCAGACATAAACACTTAATAAAAATGCTACCATGTGGGTATAGACAAACGAATTCTAAAGTTTATAGAGAGAGGCAAAAGACCTAGAATAGCCAATACAATATTTAAGGAAAAAAATCCAAGCTGGAAGACTGACACTACCCGACTTCAGGACTTACTATAAAGCTACAGTAATTAAGATGAGGTAGTGTTGGTAAAAGAATGGACAAATTGATCAATAGAACAGAATAGACAGTCCAGAAATCCACATAAATATAACCAACTGATCTTTGACAAAGAAGTAAAAGCAATCGAGTGGAGAAAAGATAGTGTTTTTAACAAATGGTGTTGGAAGAACTAGACATTCACATGCAAAAACACTTAATCTAGACACAGATCTTACACCTATAGAAATTAACTCAAAATAGATCACAGTCCTAAATGTAAAACACAAAACTATAAACTCCTAGAAGATAACATAGGAGAAAATCCAGATAACCTTGGACATGGTGATGACTTTTTAGATATAGCCCTAAAGGTATGATCCACTAAAGAGATAACTGGTAAGCAGGACTCCATTAAAATTAAAAACCTCTGCTCTGCGAAAGACAATGTTAAGGGAATGAGACTAGCAACACACTGGGAGAATATACATGGCGAAAGACACATCTGAAAAAAGGACTATTATTCTAAATATACAAGGAACTCTTAAAACTCAACAGTAAGAAAATAACCCAATTTAAAAATGGGGCCAGGCATGGTGGCTCATGCCTATTATCCCAGCACTTTGGGAGGCCGAGGCAGGCGGATCACTTGAGGTCAGGGGTTTGAGGCCAGCCTGGCCAACATGGTGAAACCCTGTCTCTACTAAAAACACAAAAATTAGCTGGGCGTGGTAGAGGGCGCCTGTAATCCCAGCTACTTGGGAGGCTGAGGCAGGAGAATGGCTTGAACCCAGGAGGCGGAGGTTGCAGTGAGCCAAGATCATACCACTGCACTCCAGCCTGAGTGAGACTTTGCCTCAAAAAAAAAAAAAAAAAATGGGCAAAAGACCTGAACAAATACCTCACCAAAGAAGAAGGTATACAGACGGCAAATAATATGAAAAGATGTTCAACATCATATGTCATTAGGGAATTGCAAATTAAAACAATGACATACCTATTAGAATGGCCAAAATCCAAAACACTGAGAACACCAAATTATGGAGAGGAAGTAGAGCAACAAAAGCTGATTCATCGCTGGCGGGAATGCAAAACGGTACACCTGCTTGGGAAGACAGTGTGGCCGTTTCTTACAAAACTAAACACAGTCACCGTATGATCCACCAATCGTGGATTGTTTCTTGGGATCTGCCCAAGTGAGTCTGAAAACTGATGTCCGTACAAAAACCTGCACCACTGAGGTTGCGCCACGGCACTCCAGCTTGGCTGACAGAGCAAGACTCTGCCTCAAAAAAAAAAAAAAATACATAGAGAAAACTTAAATATACATTGCTAAGTGAAAAAAAAAAAAAAGCCTACCTGAAAAGGCTGTATACCATGATTCCAACTATATGACATACTGGAAAAGGGAAAACTCTGGAGACAGTAAAATAATCGGTGGTTGAAGGTAGGGAGGGCTGAATAGGTGAAGCACAGGGAATTTTTTTATGGCCATGACACTATTCTGTGTGGTGCTATGATGGAGGATAGATGTCATTACACATTTGTCCCAATCCACAGAATGTACAGCACCAAGAGTGGATCTCAATGTTAACTATGGACTTCGGGTGATAATGATGCATCAGTGTAGGTTAATTGATTGTAACAAATGAATCACTCTGGTGGGGTGGTAAGTAGTAGAGGCTGTGCCTGTGTAGGGGTAGGAGGTATATGGGAAACCTCTATACTTTCCATTCAATTTTGCTATGAACCTAAAACTGCTCTCAAAAATAAGGCCTATTACAGAAAATATCCTGCAGTACGGCAGAAGCTAAACACTAGTAGGGAAATCACTAAACCTGAGAAGAGGCAGATGACAGAGAGTGTTTGGGTGATGGGACTGTAGAAGAGAGCGAGGCCAGAGGGAATCCTACAAAAGGAGGCCTGGCCACAGCACATGTGTAGGTAGCGATTTTTCCCCTCCTGGCACAGAACTGGTGCAGAAACAAGACTCAGTGTAAAAGAGGTTTCTGTCCCCCTGCACCATCCTGAAGCTTCATGCAGCTAAAAGCAAGATCCCTGGGAAAAAATGTGCCTGCCATAGGATATGTCTGCAACAATCTAGGCAGGGAGACTTAAAATTCAGAGAAAATATAGGCAGAATTTTATGGCCAAAGACAATAGAGAAGAGTGTTCAAGAGGATTGGGAGGCTTTAATTAATTCTAAGTACTCAAACTCAGTGATCTTGAAGAAGAAATAGTAAAGCTGTTTGATTAAATCCAGGCATCCAATAAACTCTTGACCTGACCTGATGCTAATTCTGGAGATAGGGAAACTGAGTCTGAATTTGTTAAAGATTTCCTGTTTGGTAGGTTGAGGCAGGGCTTAAATCACGGTGTGACTCCCAACTCCTCCTTCTATCCTACCCCACCCCATACTCTTCGTTTGAAATGAAGAGAACCTGGCCGGGTGCAGTGACTCACGCCTGTAATCCCAGCCCTTTGGGAGGCCAAGGCAGGCAGATCACGAGGTCAGCAGATCGAGACCATCCTGGCTAACACGGTGAAACCCCGTCTCTACTAAAAATATAAAAAATTAGCCAGGCATGGTGGTGGGCGCCTGTAGTCCCAGCTACTCGGGAGGCTGGGGCAGGAGAATGGCGTGAACCCGGGAGGCAGAGCTTGCAGTGAGCCGAGATCGCACCACTGCACTCCAGCCTGGGCGACAGAGCGAGACTCTGACTCAAAAAGAAATAAAGATTACTTGATGAACACAAGTGGTAAAGGATGGATCTCACCCCAGAAGCTCAGGATGAGACTAAGTTGATCGCCCAGTGCCCTGGGCCAAAGGCTACTTTGTAAGATGAGGGCTCACCTGGAAATCAAGTGGCCGTCCAGAGAGGTTAGCATCATCTTAGTGGGGGAAATGGTAGTGAGAGGATGACACATAGATGCAGTGTGTTTCTGGTTTCTTATGCAATCTGAAAATAACTTCATGAAGCCGAGAAGGAAGATATGAACAGTCAAGCATCCTAATCACATTTATTCTCAACTAATGTGTGCAGACATCTGTTTCTCAGTGGTTCTCAATACTGACCACACATTAGTCACCTAGGGAGGTTTTTTTTTTTAAAGACCAGATGCCCAGGTTTGCTTCCTCTAAATTAGAAATTCTCCTTCCTTGCTAACTTAGAAAGGTTAGGCTTCCTTCTCTTCCCAACAATGTTTCATTTGCCCAAACTTGCTGGGACAGTGGCAGGTCCAGAATCTCAATAGAAGAGCGATTTAGTGCCCACAATCTAGTTGTTGGAGTATTTGTGCATGTCTGCAGGAGCTGTTTTTCTAGCATTTGCATAATGTTAACATATTGTCAAGGGGGAAAGGGGTGGAAGAGCAGGACTCAGGCCTGTGGCTTAGGAAATCAACCACAGGTTCCACCACTCACCTCTGAAAAAACTGAAGCTCACCCTACCCCGTAGTAGAAACTTTCCAATCTGGATGAAAACCTAAATTGATCTCAAATGCAGTATGGCAAATGCCATTTAACTTCTTCCTAAGTGTCTTCTTATAGCACAGTGTCGCCTTTGTGGATACACCAGGCTGCTTCCTGAAATCCTTGCATCTGTTTTTTTATAGTTTGTATTCTTCCTTCTCAGTGGGTATTACCTGTCTGGCCATTGTCTACCAGAAACCCTCTACTCTGATGCTTCTAAGCTGTTGCAAAGTGGGAAAGCAGTTGTGTAACCATGTGAGAAATGTGTCACATGAACATTGAAAAGCTCCCAATAAGAGGTTCTACCTGAGGAATAAACTGCAAGCAGCTTGGATGTTCTAGTGCTGATTTTGTCTGCTCAGATACATCCTTGGTTCATGTTGATATGTTCCAGACACTGAGGTTACAACTGAGACCCCCAGACAAAAGAACTTCAATCCAACACTAATTGCCATCGCTCCCATTTTATAAGGACCAACAGCATCAGGGCGGTCAAAAGACATCTTTGTCACTAAAATCCACAATTCAATGGCACTGGCTGAGCCCTGTCAGGGTTCTTAGGTGTCTTTGTAAAGTTCACTTCAGAATGTTAGGCATGTTCAAAGAATTACCAAAAAGCTTAGCCATGGTAAGAGTTTTTTAAAAATTTACAGAAGCCCAAGAAGATGATAAAATAATACGATTTTGACCCAACATTTTAAAATACCAGTTTTAGGTAAGGGAAAAAAATCCATTTTTTCTTAAGAAAACAATTTATTACAGGGCACAAGGGAATAATGTTTTTAGAAAGTATTCTGTAAATCTTCTTTTATTTTACTTTGCCGATTTCAATAGTTCGAGGTCCATTATCGTTGCAATAGCCTATTTTAGCAGAGAGAAAGGATTAAAGGGCAAGCTGTCCCCAACAGATCACTCCCGCTGGTCCTTACCAAGCCAGGCACTCACTCAGGAAAATTCACCATACAGGTGTGACACAGGTTTGCACTGAAAGGTAAAAAATGAGCAACAATAGGGAACATCTATCGAGCGGATACTGTGGATGTGTCAAGGACCATGCGGCTTATTGCTCACGACAGCCCCATTCGTTAAGTGCAGTTCTTATCCTCCATCTGAGGCTAAGGGAAGTTAACTCGCCTGAGGCCACATAGGTGGTTAAGTGACTTTTAGGGCTTCTAAATTCTTAGATCAGAATTGAACAAATGCAAAAGAATGAGGTAGATTTGTAAGTCCTGATTCAAAGGATGTCAACATCATTGTGTTTGGTGAAAAGAGAACATTTTAGTAAAACTGAAGAGTGCATTTTAAAACATCACTGGCCTCCTTTTGATTCCTCTAATATTTCACTATGCGAGGTGGGCACCAGCTTTGGTGCTGGGCACTAGCAGCATGAGCATCCCCTGGGAGCGTGTTAGAAGTGCGTCAAGTCAGACTCACCCCAAACCTCCTGAGTCCGCATCAGCAGTGAACAAGACAGGTGGCTGTGTACTCCTTAAAGTGTGAGAACCCTCTAGCCCGCCAGCAGCACTCCCTTTTCTGCACTTGGCTACGATGCACTTCCCGGGATTTACGTGCTCCACTCCCTCTCATTTCTTTCAACTCTGCTTAATGTCACCTCCTTAGAGAGGTCTCCTCTGACTTCCATCTGAAAAGCAGTGTCGTCTGTCACCCTCTATCTGCTTAACATGCTTTATCTTTCTTCATAGCAATGACCAGTAGCTGAAATCACAGGCTCGTGTGTTATCTGTTCCTCCTACCCCAGTGTGGGCTCCGTCAGGGCAGGGACTTTGTACCTCCAGCACATCGGGCAGTGGCTGGGTAAAAGCGCTTGATAAATACTTGCAAGAGGGTCTACTTTCTCCGCAGGACTATATAGCGTGCAAATATCTAATTTAATGGTGGATATCCCTGGTAAGCGGAAAGGGAAGACTGGGGAAAGAGACCTTTTGTAGTTTTTGCAATTTTCAACGTTTACCCTTCTGGAGTTTTTGCAGTTTTTCAAAGGTGTATGCACCATTTTAAATAATTTATTAAACACATTTCAAATAATATAACAAACTAGCTCAAGATATATCATACCACAAAACAAAGCAGATTACACCCCTTCCTTCTAAAAGATTTTGGCTTTCTTAGTTTCTCAGATTATACTTTAATAAGAAACTATGTCCTTTTAAGGGCCTCTTTGTTTCACCCCAGAAATGTCATTATATTAAGAATTTTACTTTTGAAACTCAGACATTACAACTATACATGTGGACCATGCCTTGCCCCACTAGCAGGCCAGGCCCTAAACAGCCTGCCTGGTTCTTGAAGTGGTGCAGACCCTCACACTCAGTGTAGAGTTTCCCACAATTGGCAGAGAGATTGAGCAGATTCAAATCAGATTCCACAAAAGAAAATCATCTTTACTGGTGAGTCTTTTATTTGGACAAGACAAAAACATCTCCACACTGTTCCCTTTTATACAGAAAATGGAACATCTCAAATATATTAGTTTTTCTCTTTTTCAACAGAATTCATTTCAATCTGGTCCCAGGAACTGCTTCTCATTTTAGGATTCACGTTTTAGTAACACATATGCACCCATTATAGCCAAAAGAGCATACTGGAAAGAAAACACAATGGAAAATCACTGTGAGGTCTACAAAGAAATTTGGTCTGTAAATGTATTCAGATGAAGTCCATTAAATACTGGGCTGAGGACAGACTCAAAAGATTACCTCTTCCCCCATGCCTTGTTCTCTAAATGAGCTGTTCATTGCCACATTATGATCAAAAACCCAAATATATACTGATGGACTGAAGATCAGACAACGAACAAACACAGCAAATGCACTGCTTACTCCTACGCAGGTTTCCCATTGTTTGTCAAGTGATTTTTAAAAAAAAATATAGATACACGCCTGTAATCCCAGCACTTTGGGAGGCTAAGGCGGGCAGATTACCTGAGGTCAGGAGTTCGAGACCAGGCTGGCCAACATGGTGAAACCCTGTCTCTACTAAAACTACAAAAATGAGCTGGGCGTGGTGGTGGGCACCTGTAATCCCAGCCACTAGGGAGGCTGAGGAAGGAGAATCACTTGAACCTGGGAGGCGGAGGTTGCGGTGAGCCGAAATTATGCCACTGCACTCTAGCCTGGGTGACAGAGCCAGATTCCGTCCAAAAAAAAAAATACATATATTTACACACACACACACACACACATTTACATATATATGATATATACACACACATATATATACACATATATAGAGAGAGAGAGAGATACCATTTTTGTTGAAGTTGAGAGGTAAGCATTACTAGTTTATGGGACTACTTTTGTGTGTGTATGAAAATTTCCATAATAAAAAGCAACAATTAGATAAATGCCATTTTAGAACATGAACACACGGGGAAAGTAGCTATTTTAAATAATTAATTTAAATGTTACTACTTTAAATGACTACATTAATTTGCGGTTAACTATAGATATTCTGCAGGCCTATTAATGGCAACATGTTTTAAGAAGACTGCCTCTTTACAGTTGCACAAGTAAAAGCTCCAATATTTAACTAAGTAAATAAATATAGACACAAATAAATTCCTACCTTGAATTTTGGATAGTCATTCATTATTATGGTGACCATACCAACATATGGTAAAAACCTAAATTGTGGGATAAAAAGCAAGAGATATAAAAATTGTTTATAACATGATGATGGCAACATCTGAAAATACTATAAATCAGTCTTAGGAAATGAGTCGTACGTGGGAATGCCACTGACCGGGGCTGTAAGGATGTATTCAGCCCTGTCTCAAACAGCTTTATTAGTAAGGAGCATGAGCACTGGCAGCCAGGACAAGTTTTCTAAGTAGGCACTTGAGTTGAGATAGTGATGCTGGTTGTCTTCACTTGCTACAATTAAAATAGTTAAGCCGCTTATACAAAAAGATGAGGCAACTTTCACAAATCTAGTTTTTATTTAGAAGAGAAGATTCAGAGAGCCTATATAAAAACTGCTGTTAGATAAAGCTTTCAAAGCACATGAGGAATGAGTTTGTAATGCAAATAATTATTTTGATTTCCCAGTGCTTGTCAGATATAACAAATAAATGTATTGGGTAGCAAATACAAATGTGAATACCATAACTTATACTCAAATATGATTATGATCCCAGAGAGAGGAGGTTCAGTGCAGAAACCAGCCAATGGTTACGCTGACAAAATTAACAGCAATATGTCATCAGATGGACCCAGGTCTCAATCACCTCTGCTCATGGGAAACCAGGTAACACACCCATAGTACCTTCCAGTCCTTTATAAATTAGTAGCTCCATCCTCTCTCTTATCCAAAGTCTTTCACCAGAGTGTCTAGAAAGACAGGATGGACTAACTGGAAGTCCTCCTGGTCCCCCCGGAGACATTCAAGTGAAAACGCAACAAAGAAAAATGGTTAAAGGAGTAGGAAGAAGCCATAAGCCACAATCTGATTGATAATGCTAAATCTTACAAAATGGTAGCCAGTCTCTCCAGCCTTAAAAAGCTAGTGAGATTTAGGTAAGATAAAAAAAACATTTCTACGTCTGTTCAACATAAAACGGGTTGCTGAGAGGGGAAGGATTCCCTTTTTTGGTTTTTAATGAGGACACATTCTCTGTTATGTCAGTCAGAAGCAGAACTCATTGCTGGACAACTATACAAAGATGAATACTAAAAGATGTATCACAGAAATGTTTCTAGTTACGAAAAATAGGAAATAATCTAAGTGTCCACCAAAAGGGGATTGGTTAAATAAATTTTTATTCACAATAAAACAGCTTGTAGCCACTTAAAAAGATACAGATGTAGATTTGACATGAAAAGCTATTTCCAACTTCCTGCTGGGTGAAAAACCATCAAATTCTAAGTGAAATTATATATATGCATAACACACATAACCAGCCCAGAGAGTATCTACAGCATTCCCTGAAACGTTAAACAGTGGTTATCTCTGGGAGACTTTCTTGTCATGGTTATTTAAAATCCGCAAATAACTAATCTCTCAGTGAGGATTTCTTTTCATTCATTTTTTTAAGAACAAATTTTTTTAAATTTTTATTAATAGAGATGGGGTATCCCTATGTTACCCAGGCTGGCCTTGAACTCCTGGGCGCAAGTGATCCTCCTGCCTTGGCCTCCCAAAGGTGCTGGGATTACAGGTGTGAGCCACTGCGCCTGGCTGGATTTATTTTTAAACAGATTTGAACCCATCATATAGATAATTGGGCTCCGTTTTAGATTTTAGGTCTTTAGGAATTTATAAGTTGTATTTGTCTTCACAGGATAAACGACAACTGCTTAGAATTCTCCTGATATGTCATATTTGTAATTAATGACTCAGCCTATCCATTTAATTTCTTCATTTCTAAGAGTTTTCCATAACCTTCTATATAACTTAAAGGTGAATTCTCACCCTCTTGCTCTTCCCACCACGTCCTTCTTTTCCAGCCAGTTCTGGCCTTCTTTGTACAAGCCTCTATCGTCAACTTCATTATTATCTCCTTTAGTCAGAAATTTGATGTCTCCATTATCTCTGGAAAGCAAAATAATGTCCTCTCAAAAATTATTTTCAGCACAGCATCATTTACAAAAATATTAGTTTATCCAAGACTTTACTGTCAGACAGGAGCATTTAGAAAAACAAAGATAACCTGACCTTCTTTTAGTCTAAGATGACTGCTTAAGACAACCATTCAACTGAAGCACAAATCTAATGACAATTTTGTAGACTTAAATTCCAAAACACTCAAGTAACCGTGACAACAAAAACCATGACCAAGCACAAGGGCAACAATTTGCTTCCAGCACAGCACACAATGAAGAATTCCTTCTCACCACATGGCTTCTGGGAATGACGAATATACTAGGACCTAACATTTTTTTAACCTGCAAACAAGTGTATTCGTGTCATTCATCAGTGGATAAAATCATGTGAATCACCACTGTGCAATTCTTTCAAGTCCAGATTCATAATACACAAAAACACTATTGACAAGGAGCTTTTCCAGGCTCACTTCATTCACTGCCAATCAGAACAGGTCAGAAGTCAGGACATGAAGCTGGTTTAACAACCTGTGCTGGACTTGAACTGTTTTCATTCTTAGACCTCATGGAACAATTTGGTTTTTTGTTTGTGTGTTTGTCTGAGATGGAGTCTTGCTCTGTCACCCAAGCTGAAGTGCCATGTGCCTTCTCAGCTCACTGCAACCTCTGCCTCCCAGGTTCAAGCAATTTTCCTGCCTCAATCTCTGAGTAGCTGGAATTACAGGTGTGAGCCACCACACCGAGGTAATTTTTGCACTTTTAGTAGAGGTGGGGTTTTGCCATGTTGGCCAGGCTGGTCTAGAACTCCTGACCTCAAGTGATCCACCCGCCTCGGCCTCCCAAAGTGCTGGGATTACAGGCATAAGCCACCGCGCCCAGCCTCACAGACCAATTTGTTAACATGGATGATATTCCTCTTCACTCTAGATATAAACTTAATCCTAGATCACACAGATTTGAGCACAAGGTAATTTAAATGCAAGTGTGCTCTAGGCTGTCCTCAGATGTCCTTTTCCTTGCCAAATGCACAATTTGTTACTGCATTATTTCCTTCACCACTGACCATGGTAGTATAAAGTCAAATTTGCAGGGAAACAAGAATCACAAATGGCATAACACCAGTGTGTTAAAGTGACATGTGGGACCCGTTTTAAGCATTCTAAACTGGTGCTCAGATAGCCTTGACTCTAGAAACATAATATTGTAGTATTATGGAGCTGTAAAGAGGGTCTTCTTTCAATAAGACAGATGAAAAAAGAATGCACTATTATAATGCAATAAAACGCCAAAAGCCCCCAAAGATTTGAAACCATATTAAAAAGAGCAAGCTGATTTGCAGACATGGTTATAAAGGAAATCAGGATAAAAATCCTGACAGTCTCTCATAATTCATGCAAATTAGAGCAAATAATCATTTCCTCAACTTGGAACAATTGATCATCTTTAGAAATTAATTGTAAGTCAGTGTAAGTACTGTCACATCATGACTGAGGATGCTTCTTCCTCAGGAATCTAACAGGTAGGCATCAAGTAACCGTTAGCGCAGGACCAGTGTATCAGCACAAGTTGAAACTGGATTGTTTTCATGTTTAGAGTAATGTGAAGTGAATAAATATCAATATCTGTGGGGTACACTTGTGAAGAAGCAGTAAATGGGCCGGGCACGGTTACTCGCGCCTATAATCCCAGCAATGTGGGAGGCTGAGGCGGGTGGATCACCTGAGGTCAGGAGTTCGAGATCAGCCTGGCCAACATGGCGAAACCCCATCTCTACTAAAAATACAAAAAATATAGCCAGGCATGATGGTGCATGCTTGTAGTCCCAGGTACTCAGGAGGCTGGGGCAGGAGAGTCGCTTGAACCTGGGAGGCGGAAGTTGCAGTGAGCGGAGATCACACCATTGTACTCCAGCCTAGGCGACACAGTGAGACTCCATCTCAAAAAAAGAAGCAGTGAATGGAATGGGAATCTAATACCAGATATGTACAAGTAGTTACTTCTCTCACTCAAACACACACACACATACAGAGTAAGAAATGCTCCGTTATTAAAAAATATACCTAGGCATACCTAAATTTAATTCTGACTCATACAGATAAAAATCCATACTAAGCTGCATAAAGGTAAATGAATAACCAAGTATATATGAAATGTAACACTTCTACTAATCATGTGAAGTACTCTCTCATGAGAACTTTATATATTTGAGCAAGAAGTAAATGTTTCCGGTTCCAGAAAAGGATCTTAATAAGTAAGTCATGGCTGGTATTAACAGCAAGGCTGTTTGGGGAGTGGGGGATGTGGCAATGGAAAATTAATGCAGAATATGCAATGACTAAATCATGAGATGAGTTGGGAAAGGAATTTTTATCCATCCAGGACTAATATTACTGCTGAAAATGCCACTTTGGCCAAACACAGAAAAACAGCTAGTTTTTTTGCATTTCAGATTCATATCAAAACCATCCTCTGTTGCGGTGTGACTTGATTTTCTTTGAACTCCTTCAAATAACTACCATGTCATAATATACCACACCTTACATTTGTGCAGCAATTTAAGTTTCTGAATTGCTTTAGTAAACATTAGTTCACTTCATTCTCATAATCACTCTGTGAGTTACTGTGGGTTTAACGACCACAACTCTCATCCTACAGAAAGAGTTACGCTGTTGGTCCAAAGTCACCCAGTGAGAAAATAGCAGAACTCACGACATAATCCTGTGCTTTTACTAGTTTCTAATTAGCCATGAATCTACCAAAAATTTACAAAACAAAACCAAAAAGAAATAAGCCTCTTTACTTTTCATGAACTTTGATTACTCTGTGAACTATTGGAATGTCTCGTCCTTCAACTTTAAAAACAACTATTTCACCAGCTCTGATTGGGTCTTCCCGGAAATTTGTGAGGAACAGGAGGTCTCCTCTGTGAAAGGCCGGCTCCATACTGCCACTAGAAAGAAGCACAAAGTCAGTATTAGCATTACCCTGTGTCCAAAAGGTGATCAGAATAAACATGTCAGAGGTGAAACTCAATAGTCAAGTAGGTCTCAGGAGCTATAAAACAAGCCACTGCAGCTTCCTTCTGACTGCTCAAGGTAGTAACATGTGCGAAAGGAAATGACTTCTACTGACATTTATGTGTCATGAGCACTGGCAGAACCCTCTGCAGTTTGTATCAGGTAGAAAAGAAACCAGGATTAACGTCAACTCTGAAGTAAAAGCTACCAATTTTTAGCTTTCAAAAAAGTCCTGCATTTACAAATATAGTACCGTTTTCCTCCAGAACTGCAGACTTACAGCTAATCATCTAGGGCAATCCTTTCGTTTTAGAGCAGATCCCCAGCACTTAGGATACTGCAATACTTACTTAAGAAATGAGCCGGGCGCGGTGGCTCAAGCCTGTAATCCCAGCACTTTGGGAGGCCGAGACAGGCGGATCACGAGGTCAGGAGATTGAGACCATCCTGGCTAACATGGTGAAACCCCGTCTCTACTAAAAAAATACAAAAAACTGGCCGTGCGAGGTGGCGGGTGCCTGTAGTCCCAGCTACTCAGGAGGCTGAGGCAGGAGAAGGCGTAAACCCGGGAGGCGGAGCTTGCAGTGAGCTGAGATCCGGCCACTGCACTCCAGCCTGGGCAACAGAGTGAGACTCCGTCTCAAAAAAAAAGAAATGAGGAACACATGAAAGCACTTGGGGAGCACGACCCACCCTGATGCCAAACTGAAGCTGGGACAAAATGGGAACCCAAGTCCTTTGCCTCCTGCAGCAGCAGGAGAACATGGTGGAGAATTTCACCATATTCTACAAAAGCCCAATTCCAACAAACATGGACTGGGTTATTGTGGAAGTCAATAAACAATTCCACATGATACCAATTTAAACCTGTGCCAAAATCTTTGGTGGATTCAAAGTAAATTGCAATATGCTGGAAGCTAAAATTTGAAAAGTTCATTTTATATATATATATAAAATATATATATATTATATACACACACACACATACATATGTGTGTGCTAATTCTTTGCTTTAATACGTGAGAGAATAAGACCTAGAAACACAGGGGGCTGTGCAACCAAGGACGAGTAACGGCTGCTGAGCAGGAAGAACCTGAGGAGAATGAACCACTGAAGCTCCGTGGAGCTCTAGCGGAAACAAAGAAAACCCTCCCAACAAGAGTTTGGGAAGCTCGCCCTCCTTCCCTCCAGCCTGGCGCACCTCGAACATCTCGGCAGGTGCAGAAGGTGGCAAGGAGAAATGCAGCCTGTCAAACCAGTGCCACTAAGTATAGTCATGGATGAAGCATTCAAAATCAGCCAATCTGAATGCCAGGGGAAAAGGGCTAGAAATACAACTGACTTAAGAGAAAACATCAGAGTCAATAAATTTGAGTTTGTTCTGTCCCCCAATATGAAATTCTGTTTTGTCTTCTTCTGAAAATAAAACGTAATTGTTTCAGGGTTAAAAAAAAAAAAAAAAAAGCTAAAATGCTTAAGATAATTTCTTCATCTGTGGCCTCATCTTTACTCCTTCAACAAAATTCCTGAAGATACAGTGGGAAGATGTTGACAGAAAAGTAACGGTGTAAGAGAACTGCAGCTGGGAAAAGATCCCTGCACAGACGACAGAGGCCACAGGTGTCCTGAGGGTGGACATCAAGGGTCACTCTCATGTCCTATCAGGAGAGCAGTTCTTTTCAATGTTTCACTAATATCAATGTCTACTTGCTTTCCTCATGGGCCAGATTCCCCGAAAAACCACACATCCCTTAGGGATGTCATTGGTGTATGTTGACAAACCAAATTGCTTTAACATTACAAAGGATGCTTTTAAAAAAAAAAAAAAAAAAAAAAACAGTCCCTAAGTGCAGCAATCTCACACTAGCTCCTGTGTGAAAGTGTGTCTGTGAAATCTGAGGAGGGCCAGGAAATCTCAGATCTAGTGTTGGTTCTGCCAAAAGTTACTGGGAGATGCTTGAGGCCTGGCCTCATTGGGCCTCAGGGCCTCAGGTTCCTTGTCTGTTAAAGGAGAGGGTCCATCTAAATTTGAGGTTTTAAATTCCTTCTTCTTTAAAAAAAAAAAGCCTTAAAATCCTTCCTTCACATGAACTCTTACCAGGAAGTGTAACCACATAAAACACATAAGCGTGGAACTGTTACATGTGAAGCAAGGCTAAGGTTTCCTGAATCCATGAGTGTACTTCCCTTCTCCCCACTCCTAATCTACCCACCCCAACGCTAGGGGCCTCCCTAAAGCACAGTGTGAACACGAGTGGGTCGGAGGTCCCACAGCTCTGCTGTGAGCTAGGCTGTCCTCAGTCTTCTAAATTCACGAAAACTCCATCTCTAGAAGTGTGCCCCTTGGCCAAGCACATGAGGGCGGCCTGGTGGGGCGTGGATCATGGCTATGGCCCCACAAGGTGGTGGCAAGGCCCGGTGGAGGGAAAGGGCACTGGTATGGGAGCTAAGAGCCCTATGTTCTGGCCTCGGCTCCTGCACTGGTAAGCTGTGACTCTGCCCAAGTTACTGCCACAGCCCACCATGCCACCTTGAAAACAACAGATTTGATGACCTAAGACACACCAGACAGCATCTTGAAGCACCTACTAGTTCCCAAACACGGCCATTTGATTTCAAATTGATGTGAAGTTTTTCCCCTTGGATGGCTTTATGGCTGTGTGAAGTTAACTCTAGTGGTAACTTTTCTAAAATAAACATGCTGTACTTTTATAAGCCTCATAGTCTCAAGAAGATAGTAGCCATCAATACACCAGTATTACTGAAGAAGCTTGAAAAAAATACTAGACACAATGCTACGCACTGGGGATACAGACGCCCTGCCTGTTTGGTACGAAGAAAATGAAGTAACATTTTTAGTTGTGTTTAAAAATCAATTTGTATAGAAATAATGCATGAATACCATATTATTAAATTGTCATTTGAAATGGATTAGGTGCACGAGCATCAACATGGTTAAAGCTCTAAAATGTCTACTAAGAAAGATAAGATTTTTCAAAAGCCAGAAAAAAAGAAACATTCTCAAAATAGGTATCAATAAAGACTAATAATTTATCCAATTAAAATCTTGAATTTCAGCTGTCATACAGGTTTTCACTTAAGGCTGCCCCGCTCCTCAGACCCAGGGCAGCCTTGTGATGGAGGCTTTGGCTGGAGGCCAGCCTGGGGGGACCTACCTCAGCACCACCACGATGGGGCTTTCGCTGCCGGTGAGCACGATCAAGCCTTTCCATATCATGAGGGCAGAAGACACAATCATGGCGAAGTTTAAAACCTGGTAATAGAGCTGGAATGAGAAAGAGGAACCACAGTGAAAACCAATAGCAGAAGACCCACCACCCTGAAGGTGGAGATGCACTTATCAAACTTTTCCAAAGACACGATTTTAGGACAGGAAACTAACACAAGGTACAAAATTCTGCAGTATTTCAACTTTTGTCCCTGGAAAGAGCCTGGCAAATCTCTCTCCTTAAGTGAGAGAGAGGGGAGGAAAAAAAGAGCAAACTGTGAGGCCTGTCTTATTAAAGCCTCAAGGAGGCCCTCATCACCTCTTCGGGATTTCCTAGCGCCTTGTACCCTAGAGAGTTCCGCTACTCAAGGCCTGCCACCAGAGCCTCCCGATGAAGACCATTCCCAGACACAGTGCAGCATGGTGAGCACAGGTCTCACCCAGATCCGCACACTGTGGATTCACCTAGAACTACCTTTAGCCTCAAACGGAAGCTTCCGAGTCCTATAGTGCTTGGCAATGAGATCATCCTGCATCTAAAAATGACATTTTAAAACCAGTGAACAGAAACTCTAAACATCTTAATGTTTAAATTTTTCATAAATGTTTTAAAAGGTAAATAACAAATATTTGGTTAAGAGCACAGGTGGGGCTGGGCACAGTGGCTCAGGCCTGTAAACCCAGCACTTTGGGAGGCTGAGGCAGGCAGATCACGAGGTCAGGAGATCGAGACCATTCTGGCTAACACAGTGAAACCCCGTCTCTACTAGAAAATAGAAAAAAAAATTAGCCAGGCATAGCGGCGGGCGCCTGTGGTCCCATCTACTTGGGAGGAGGCTGAGGCAGAAGAATGGCATGAACCCGGGAGGCGGAGCTTGCAGTGAGCCGAGATCGCACCACTGCACTGCAGCCTGGGCAACAGAGCGAGACTCCGTTACAAAAAAAAAAAGAGTACAGGTGGGTGGGTCACACAAGTTAACGCATAAGCACTAGTTATATAGCTCTGAGAAGGAGGTAGAAGCCCACCCACTCTACCTCAGACCACTGCGTTTAGACCCACTGGGCTTGCCTCGCTCCTTGCAGCATGGCACAAGCTGAAGCACAGGCTCTTCCTTGCTGACAGCTGCCTGCTGCACCTGCCAACTCCTAGTGACTAAAGGAGAAAACAACACCTGCCCATGTGCCAACACCCTGTCGGGCTGGAGCTGACCTGTCAGCCCAAACATCTGCCTTCCTTCCAGGCACAACAGGGACTAACGCTGCTGTGGCTAGGACCACTCAAAATCAAAGCCCCTCATGGCATCGCCAGCACCGCCCGCCAGGGAGGCTCCTTACTTTGGTACCTGCCTCAATCTTCCTCTTCACAACCCCTGCAGTTGTTGGGGTGATCTGCAGAGCCAGGTGGGTGGTCCATCAACACTGTGCTATCTCAATTCTTGGGCCCCCATCCACATCTCCAAAGATCTTCCCTCCACTGGGGCCACCCACTCTCAGCAACACACGCTGGAACCAAAATGGCTCTATCCCCACGTGGGTCTATCCCCACTGCTTCAATGACCCCCTTCCACCGGGCCGCAGGTGCCTATTCTCCTGGCACCTGTGCTCACCTCTGTGTATACCTCAGGACCCATGTTCTGTCAGGTCCTTCACCCCTCATTTCTGTTTTTCTACCCTCAGCATGCAGTGTGCACAGTCACTTATAGGGTGGGAGCCACAACCCTACCAGGCCTGGCAGCCCTTCCTCCAGAGATTTCTGTTCCCCTCTCCAAGGAATGAACTCCCAAACCTCTGCTGAGGAAGGTGAGGCCTCTGGATGGAAGACAGGAGAGCGAGGGGTCTCACTGCTTCTATGCTTTTCTACCCAATCAAATTTATTTCAGCCCTATCTCCCCTTCGCCTCCAGTTCTGGGGACACCAATTCCTGGGCCTCTGAGGACTCTCTCTGCCTCACAAACCTGAAGAGCCACAGCCTCCCCCAGTGCCGCTCAGATCCTGGCTTTCTCGGGCTGTGCCAGTTCCCATTCTTCCATCTGTTTTCCAGCTTCTAGTATTTGGCTGATCTTGTTTCCTTTCCCGGGCATATCCTGGAGTAACTGATAACTTCTAAAACTTCCTTGCTATTAATATAGTTTTAGTGTTTTGGAGGCAGTGATGTTAGACAAGTTAGATCCTACCTTAGCTCCCTACCAGCTTTCCAGAACATCCTTTTGAATTAAGTTTGGAGTGAGGACCTGGATCACATGGCTCTGGGCAACATCATTTTCCTCCATTATCCAAATTTAATTTTAACTGAGATGGAATGTGGTGGTATGAACTCTTTTTGAGCACTGAGTACAATTTAAAATACAGTTTTAAACACAGTTTAAATACAGTTTAAAATACAAAAGGCCGGCCGGGTGCGGTGGCTCAAACCTGTAATCCCAGCACTTTGGGAGGCTGAGACGGGCTGATCACGAGGTCAGGAGATCAAGACCATCCTGGCTAACACGATGAAACCCCGTCTCTACTAAAAAATACAAAAAAAATTAGCTGGGCGAGGTGGCGGGCACCTGTAGTCCCAGCTACTCAGGAGGCTGAGGCAGGAGAATGGTGTAAACCCAGGAGGCGGAGCTTGCAGTGAGCTGAGATCCAGCCACTGCACTCCAGCCTGGGCGACAGAGCGAGACTCCATCACAAAAAAAATAATAAATAAATAAATAAATAAATAAATACACAAGGCCTGGAAAAGTCAGGCTGAAAGAGACACTCAGGAAGTTCAAATAGAGACTTCCCAGGTGGTTCTATGTGGTTCTGACTTCTGGGTGTATGGACCGTTCTTTACAGCAGCAGTGTGCAAGCATCAGTGTGCACTAGGATCAGCTGGCGATGCCTGAGGACTGCACTTCAGACACATTCCCAGGCGACAGGAAAGCTGCTGGCGTGGGAATCACAGCTGAGAACCACTGCTCTATACCATTGGTTCTCAACCTTGGCTGCACCTTAGAATCATCGGGGAAGCCCTGGAAAGTCCATGCCAGACCAGCTGGATCGCTGGGAGGGGTGGGGGTGATTCTGAGGTGCAGTGAAAGTTGAATCATGGCTCCTCCTCCCATCAGCTAAAGACTCTCCCATCGCAAACCCTTCCTCCACCTCACATCCTCCTCCAGCTTTCACACTCTCTCTTCTCCTTCACAGCTCTTCTCAAAACAGTGTCTACCCCAAGTTGCTCCCCTTCTTCACCATCTATATTCAGTCCTCAACCTACATAATCAGTCACATGCTCACTAAATCCAAAGGGTAACTTTCGGCCCTCACCTTACCTGACCCTCCAGCAGCTCTCAACACACATGATCATTTCTTCAAACCCTTGGCCCCTGCCTTCCAGGATGGCATGCCATCCACTTCTGACCACTTTCTTGTCTTCCTGCCAGTTGCTCTTCCTCCACCTGAACCTCCTCCTCTACCTGAATGCTGGCATTGGTCCCATCATGCTAACTACTCCCAATTCAGAGACTTCCAACTGCCTACCTGATGTTTCCACTCAGATGTCTTTAAAGACACCTCCTGCTCAACATGTCAAAATTAAACTTACCTTCTCCAGAAGCTTTCAGTGCTAGTGATCCTTCTCTCAGCAAATGACATTATTCGCCCTGCTGTTTGGAGCCACCCCATACCCATTCATTCTATACATTCTGGCTTTCCAAACATGTCTGGAGTTTGTACAGTTCTCTCTATTCCCACTGCCGCCACTCTCATAATATCACCAACGGGGCCCATCAGGCTGCTGTGACAGCCTCATGACAGGTCTCCTAATGCCCATGCACACCTCTTCCGATCCATTCTCTGTGCTACAGTCAGGGCAGTCATGCGCCACTTTATGACAGACACATTCTGAAAAATGCATTGTTAGGTGATTTTATTGTTGTCTGAACATCATAGAGTGTACTTATACAAACCCAGATGGTGTCGCTTACTATACCCCTAAGCTATACAGTGTAGCCTATTGCTCCTAGGCTAGAAACCTGTACAGCTTGCTACTGTATTGAATACTACAGGCGACTGTAACACACTCCTAAGTATTTGTGTAACTAAACAGAAAAGGCAGAGTAAAAACATGGTATAATTTTATGGGACCACCATCGTGTATGTGGTCCATCATTGACAGAAACATCGTTATATGGTGCTTGACTGTACTGGTTTTCAAATGCACATCTGGTCACCTGGTCATGTCTATGCCCTGCCTAAAGCCCTTTGATTATATCCCACTACTCTGAGGATGAAGACTAAACTACAGTATGGCCTCTAACGCCCTGTCTGATATATCCCCCCAGCCCCACTTCAGCTGCTGAAGCTCACCTCACCCCAGCTGCACTGGTGGTACTGTCCATGCTTCCACCTCACATGCTTCTTTCCACCCCAGGTCCTTCATCCAGAAGGCTCCCTCCCTGGACCCCTCAGTTTACCAACACTCACCTTTACATCCACCTTTAAATGCCAGTGCCCAACAGAACCCTGCCCTGACCGGCTAGACCAGAAATCAGCAAACTTTTTGTGTAAAGGGTTAGACAGTAAATATTTTATGTTTACGGGTCACATAGTCTCACTGAAACTACCAGCCCTGCCAATGTAGCGGGAAGGCAGCCATAGACAATATGTAAAAGAAAGAGCATGGCTGTGTGCCAATAAAACTTTACAAAAACAGGTGGTGCAATGGGGTTTGCCAACCTCCACTCTGGCCAGCCTAGGTCTTCCTATTACATATTCTCACTGCATCCTGTATTTCTTAATATCGTTCATCAGCATCATAATTAAGCATGTAATTACCTAATGTGTCTTTTGCACTAGACTTTACATTCCACAAAAGTAGGCATCATTTCAGCCTTGCTCATAGCTGTATCCTCAAGATTCAACACGGGCTTGGCAAAAAGTTAAGTATTCAATTTGTTGAATAAATAGTGGTAAAATAACCATCTTTAATGGTGAGTGCAGGTTGAGAATTATGGCCCGAAGACATTCATTACAGTCTTAATTCTAATAATGTGGAAAAGGCAATAAATGAGCAACAATAGGGAAATAACTGAGTAGAAAATGGGGCCAGGTGCAGTGTAGCTCATGCCTGTAATCCCAGTACTTTGAGATGCCGAGGTGGGCAGATAATCTGAGCTCAGGAGTTCAAGACCAGCCTGGCCAACATGGTGAAACGCCAACTCTACTAAAAATGCAAAAATTAGCCAAGCATGGTGGCACATGCGCCTGTAATCCCAGCTACTCGGGAGGCTGAGGCACAAGAATCTCTTGAACCTGGGAGGTGGAGGTTGCAATGAGCCGAGATAGCATCATTGCACTCCAGCCTGGGTGACAGAGCAAGACTCCATCTCAAAAAAAAAAAAAAAAAAGAAAAGGAAAAGAAAATGGCAGATTAGTCCACTATTTAAAACAATGCATAAAGAACTTAATGGGAGTGGATGAGAAAGTGGGTTGGGTTAGGGGAGGAAAATAAAAAGAAAGTTTAATGACATGACCAAACACAGTATGTTGAGTGAAAAATGTAAGCTGCAGTAGGAGCTCACCAAACGATAAAACAAACACAAAGAGATGCCCCAAGACGCTGAGAGGCTATTTTAGGATAGTGAAATTATGAGTCATTGACTCTTCTTCTTTAAACTATTCTCTATTCTGAAAACGTATTCTGAAGGATACAACTGAAAGTGAGGACATGAGTGAATTAAGATAATTGTTAGTGTATTTGGTGCAATAAATCAAAATAGGAACATAAATATAATTCAACATTAAAGTTACACCCTTTTTTATTTTTTATTTTTTGAGATGGAGTCTCACTCTGTTGCCCAGGCTGGAGTGCAATGGCGTGATCTCTGCTCACTGCAACCTCCGCCTCCCTAGCTCAAGCGATTCTCCTGCCTCAGCCTCCCGAGTAGCTGGGATAATAGGTGTGCGCCACCACACCTGGCTAATTTTTATATTTTTAGTAGAGACAGGGCTTCACCATGTTGGCCAGGCTGGTGTCGAACTCCTGACCTCAAATGATCCACCCGCCTCGGCCTCCCAAGGTGCTAGGATTACAAGCGTGAGCCACTGCACTCAGCCTACACACCATTTTTTAAAGCAACTTGGCTACTGTGTCAATAGCAAATTATGAAACTATCATTATATTCCCAGGAGACTGAAAAATGAAAACTGGAGTGCTAAGCAGATGTTGTCAAAGTGTTGGGCTATAATACGTTAAACCATTGCTTCTTCTGGTTACATGGATTAAGTTTTTTAGTGGTCGTTTCTAAGATTTTAGTGCACCTGTCACTGGAGCAGTGTGCACTGTACCCAATATGTAGTCTTTTATCCCTCATCAAATGAAGAATATTTACCAGAAAGTTGCCATGAAACAATCAAAGTCTTTACACCATTTCACCGTAAGCTCAAAGAGCATAACGGAAAAAATCAAAAATCACAAAGCAAATATTTAAGAATGCAAAGAAGTGAGCATTTAGAAGAGATAAAAAAAATTCATGTCTTCATTCAATAAATATTGAGTGTCCAACAACAACAACAACAACAAAACACTGCTTCTAAAGTAAAATCAGCCTTACAAGTCACGTCACACTAAAGCAGAAGTTGTTCACTGGAATTCACATTCAAAAACCTCCCCAGCTGCTCTGCCTGACTTAAAGGACTTGATAAATAACCACTGTTTCATAATGAATTACATATCCAATTAGAAAAGCCCCAAACCATGGTTTTAAACAAAGATTGCTGTTTTTAAACAAGGTTTCAAGCCATCTGGCTCCACCCTGATAAAAGCAAATTATAAAATCTTGCCACTTATCCAGTAAAGACCTCGTACCAAGAATATATTTTCCCGTATAATTTCCCAAGCTTGAAAAGTTCAGTAAGGGGAAGCAAAATCAATTCCTCAAAAAAACTTCCTTTGAGCAAACCATCTACCTGCTAAGGAAATGCCCAAATACACAAAAATCTAAAAATCAAACTAAGAAACCACAGACCATACTTGCAACACCTTAAGAAACCTACTATTCAGATTCTAGGCTTAAAATCCTGGAATCCAGAAAAGTAATTTTGACTGAACTCCTGACAAGCTGACTGGGGTCTAAAAAAACAAAACCACCACCATGTTTCACAGGTGCTTTTGTTGTTGTTCACCTTTGCCTACCAACTTTGTATGCTCAGCACTTAATGAGCATACAAAGTGTAGAAGTAAGTCCACACTCAGTCATTGTCAACCAAAGATGAAACAGCCAATGTCTAAGAGTCTTAAGCAAACATTTCAGACCAAATATTCTGGCTGACAGCAGCAGCACTGCCAGTAGCTGTATTTCCTCCTCTCTTCCTCACTGCAGAAACAAAGAGCCCTTGTCTTGCATGTGGGTCCTGCTTTAATAGTAAGCAGGGGCAGCAGAGAAAGAAGGTCCTGCTTTCAAGACTGGTGGAGCATGCAGGCCTGACAAGGTGTCGTAAGATGCTATTTTGGAGGGAAGAAGAGGAACAACAACAACAAAAAAGGCAAACGGACAAAGCTTTTTTAAAAAGTACTGAGAAGCAGTAGATTTGAGCTTGCTGAATTTTAATTAGAAGACTAGCAAAACAGGCAATACAGCCAGCTACTGGCAGGCCTTATCATTGAGAGCAAAAAACACACTCATCTTTCAAAGGGCAAAGTGGTTTAGGGATCAATACACTCATCAGAGGGCCTTTTCTGACAGTCTGCAATTACAGCCATCAGTAGTCAGTACTAATTTTAGAGACATTTTAAAAACCCAGCCATTAAGTCTAAATTTTTAAACAAAGCTCTGCTTCCTGGAGGGTATTCTTGTGAACAGCATCAATGCTCAGGACATTAGCAGTTACTTTTTTAAGCTGGTGATAATCTCTACTACAACTCATCTTCCAGAAACAGGAGTATATCAGCTGTGCACACCTAGACACTACCACATCCTAAACACGGTTGATGAAATAGAAATTATCAAACTTTCCCACACGACTGCACTAGTCTGAAATTTTACTTGGGGGAGGGGGAGGAGAGTGAGAGGGAAAAAACACATATGCCCTAAGGGAGTAGTTGTGACCTCCCGTGGGCACCACCCCACATCTCAACTGATGGAGCAAATGAAACTGGATGCCCTCAAAATAATGAGGATTAATACCATTTTCAAAGACAATCAAAATCCCTTGGTTGGAAGGTCCCATTTTTCTTAGCACAATGTATTAGTAGTAATAGTGGCACTAGTATCCACCGTGATATTTAGGCCCTACAGGTCCCCCAAATTCTCTACCTAGAAGCTTACATAATCGTATTTTTCCTGACTGAGAGGGCTTCCTTTCCAATCCCTACTCACTCTTAACCTTATAGTGAAGAGATAAGGACCCAAAGACAGTGATGATGGCCAATAAGTGGCTAAGGAGAGAGCAAGAGGAACGTTTTCCTCTGAGGTCTTCTCAGAAAGGAGAGGGAATTCAACCACTCCAGCTGCCCAAAGACCCTACACTGCCTCCTATATTCATAGTGCAGCCAGAATGATGGCTTCCAACATCTTGGAAGTTAGAGAAGGCTTCTGGAATCCCGCTGGAAACACGGGTTGAGTCCACAATGATTGCGCACCGCTTGTGAGCTCTCTAGGCACAATGAGCATTACTGAGTCCCGACCCACGGTCAGGGGAAAAACAACTGCCCAGGTTGGAAAGAGACTGCTTTGGGAGGCGTCGCTGGACAGCTCCCATTGTAGGAAAGTTCTTCCCTCTCAGAGCCTGCCTTTCTGCCACTTCCACCCGCAGGCTGTCAGGCCTCTGAAGCCCCACAGAGAAATCGGTTCTCTCTTCACCGGGTGGCCCTTCAAATACGCGCAAACAGCTGTCGCTCACATAGTCAACTCTCCCACAAGCGTGGCTGTGGCTTTCTCACCCACATTTGACATTCCATGGCACGGGGTTTCTCTTCTCCCCTTTCCTACACCCTCCCCTAATTGTGCTCTTGTCAGGGCAAGGAAGTGCACACCCGTGCCCACACGTGGCCGTAGAACCCAGGGC
The DNA here is from genome assembly GCF_000951035.1 of Colobus angolensis palliatus. Classification (NCBI taxonomy): domain Eukaryota; kingdom Metazoa; phylum Chordata; class Mammalia; order Primates; family Cercopithecidae; genus Colobus; species Colobus angolensis. The sequence goes on along the minus strand of NW_012111808.1, from coordinate 6,593,548 downwards.
CTGAGAGCCCAGCGCGGGAGCTTCGGGTGGCCGCCCGGCCGCAGTCACTGGGAGCTGCCCTTCCCGGAGCCCTGCACTGGAAGCCCCGACTCCCCGCAAGCACAGCCGGTCCCGGCCTGGGCGCGCTCACCACCCGCCTCAGTCACCTGGCGCTTGTTCATCTTCCTCAGGTCCCCGAAGATGTCCAAACCGGACGCGGGGAGATGCGCCCCGACGGCGCCCGCGCGTACCATGGCGGGGTCTCCGGGGACCTAGCGGCCAGCCGGCTCTGGATGTCACAGACGGCAGCTGAGCACCTGCCGGCCCCCGCCCACCGGCCCCGCGTCCTTGCGTCCACGTGACCGGCGACTCGCTTGGGCGTCTGGGAATCGTAGTCTCGCTAGTCTTGGGCACTGGCCAGCCAGGAAGGAACCTGAAGGAAGAAAACTACCACTCCCAGAATGCCGCGGAGCGGGCACCTCGGCCAGTGAAGACCCAGGGCTCCTAGGGAGGGCAGCGACAGGGCTCCGGAGCCTTGTCCGACCCTTCGGAGGGAACGTCGAGCAGCGAGTGACCCCGCATACCTCGGGGCCAACTCGGGGAAGGACTACTCAAGAGAAGCCGAATTTCCCGACTCTGGTCAGGCGCCAAGAGGACACCTAACTCCCGCTCGCAAATCACCTAGCCGTGTATCTTGGCTATTGGATGACTGCAGCGAGGAAAGGTGGTGCCTCTACGCTGGGGGCGGGCTGAACCGAATTGGGGCAGGGCCTAAAGATGGACGTGAGGTGGGCGGGGCTTGGAAGAGGTTGGACTTTGATGCCGCTGAATTCTGCGTTTTGAGTGGTACCACTTGAACGCAAGGAAGTATCTTTGAATGCCTTGACCACAGTTGGGTTGCAATGGATATTAATTAAATGAATACATAACCACCTAATTTCATACACGAGAAAGCAGAGGCCTAGAAAGGTTCATTGACGTGGCCAAGGTTAAGTGGAAATGAGTCTGGAATAGAACTCAAAGTTTTAAATTTAGAAGTCCTAGATCATCACAATTCTGATCCTAGATTACCTTTGGTTCATTCACTCGTTTATGCATTATTTATTGTATTTATTTATCCACAAATCTTTATGGAGCACCTACCATGCACCTGGCCTTGTTCTAGGCACTTGAGAAACATCAGTGAACAAAACAAGCAAAGATTCTTGCCCTCATGAAGCTTATATTCTACCGAAGACAGATATAATAGATAATTTATACAGTACCTAAAGGATGGAGGTGCTATGACAACAGGAAAAGCAGATAAGTTGAATAGGGAGGTCTGGGGGAAAGGATCAGGTTGCAATTTAAAATATACCAGAAGCTGACTTACCATGAAGCTAATGAAAGGTAAGTTTTGGGTCCCTTCAGTTTCAAAGGTGTTTTCCAAGGCGTGGGAGAAACTTAACCACAGAATGTGTAAAATTTTCAAAAACAAGTTATTGCAATTGCCATTGGTCGAGAGTTCTGTTTCTTTGCATTCCAACTTCACCTCTATTACATTTCCCCTCCTGTTGGAGGAACAAGGAGAATTTTGGGGATCCAGCTAAGGAGGAAACGAGTTGGAGATACGTTTAGTTTGAGTTTGGTGAATATATTTATGTGATTCACGGTCTTTCCTGCCATCCTGGTGTAAAAAATGGCTTCTGGGAATACTGCCATCCACTGTGCCACCTCACCTGGCACCGTGGCAGGGAGTCACACTGGAAGTGGCATCTGATATGAAAGTGTTCTGCAGCACCTGGCCTTGGAAGTATGTGGGTAGGAGAGAAAAACTAAGGTTTGAAATGTACAGATTCAGAAGCTAGTCTGTGTAAAATTCTTCCAAATATCAGATGTATAAAATTGTAAGTGGAAGACACAGTGCTTAGTACATGGGAAGATATGGTGACAGTTAACACTGTCACTAATAATTGCTGGAACTAAGGTGGCAGTACTAAAGATTCAGAATCTGGATACATTTTGAAGAAAGAGTCTTCAGGATTTTTTGAAAGAATAAATATAGGGCATGAAAGAAGAAAAGAGATTGAAGCTGACTCCGGGTTTTTAACCTACGGAACTAGAAGGGTAGAGTTCCCCTCAACTGCAATGAGGAAAGCTGTGGGTGGAACAGGTTTGTGGGAATAGAGTAAGGGTCCAAAATGTGACCAATAAACCTAGAACCCAGTGTGATATCTTCAGGTCAGAACCTTTGGCCCGGCTTCCAGGCTCCTGCTTAGGTTGAGCATTGGGTGAGAAGCAACACAGGAAGACATTGGATAGAAGTGCCTGCATATTGTCCAGTCTTAGACCAATTTATTCACCTCCATGAACCCTTTGCTCATCCACCAAATAAAAACTGCATTTGTTACAGCCACTTTGGAATAAAGTTTGGCAATTCCTTCCAAAACTAAGCATCCTCTCACCATATGATGCAGCAATTGCACTCCTTGGTATTTACCCAAATACCAACTTGAAAACGGATGACCACACAAAAGCCTGTACATGGATGTTGTTAGCATCTTTATTCATAGTTGTCAACACTTGGAAGTAACCAAGATGTCCTTTAGTGGATGAATGGATAAATAAACTGCAGGATATCCAGAAAATAAAATACTATTCGGTGCAAAAAAGAAATGTAATATCAAGCCATGAAAAGACAGGAGGGAAGCTTAACTGCATATTACTAAGTGAAAGAAGTCTATCTGAAATGGCTACATACTGTAAGATCCCAACTACATGGCATACTGAAAAAGGCAAGGGATGTTGTGAGAGTCAAGTGAGGTGTTAATAATATGAAAAAAAAAAAAAAACTCCTACCTGACTCAAAATAGACTCTCAGAACCCGTAGGAGGAATTATGGCTACCATTAATATTTTTTTCCTTAATCCAGGACATAAGTGATTAAGAGAACTAGAGTGTTAACTTCATTGTTCTGTCATTGGTGACCTCTTCCCCAGTGAAGTACTCCTTCCCCTGAACTCTAGAGGCAAGACTATGGAGACAGTAAAATGATTAGTGGTTACCAGGGGTAGTGGGGAGAGCATGAGACTATAATGATGAGTACATATCATTATATATTTGTCAAAACATAGACTGTACAACCCCAGAGTGAACCGTGATGTAAACTGTGGACTTTGGGTGAGAAAGATGTGTCAGTGTAGATTCACCAATTGTGACAAATGTACTACTCTGTCAGGGGAAGTTGATAGTGGAGGAGACTGTGCATGTGTGGAGGGCAGGAGTAGATGGGTATATCTCTATACTTTCCACTCATTTTTGCTGTAAACCTAAAACTACTCCAAAAAAACAAAGCCTAAAGATTTTAGGTACAACATACACTGCTCAGGTGATGAGTACACTAAGATCTCAGAATTCACCACTAAAGAACTCACTCACATAACCAAAAACCATCTATATCCCAAAAATTATTGAAATATAAATAAATAATAAAAATAAAGTCTAGTTTTAAAAAGTTTTTCGACTGTCAGTAGCATCTGCCCTGATGGTTATGACAATCACAGGTAGGATATGTAAAAATGCTTTGTAGACTGTAAATGTAATAAATGTTAGATACAAGCATGTAGAGAATCCTGGAAATGGAGGTATAAACCACATTGGCCTACACGGAGCCATTGGAGCATGGGCCCTGCGAAGATGTCTTCCCCACTTTTGTGACTGGTACGCAGCAGATTTGTTTCTCAGGGCTGCCGTAACAAAATGCCAAAGTCAGGTGACTTAAAACAACGGAAATTTGTTTTCTGACATTCTGGAGGTTTTGCTGAGACTTGCTTCCCCCGAATCCTCCAGAGAAGGATCTTTGCTTGCTTCTTCCAGATTCTGGTAGCCCCAGGCATTCCGCGGCTTCTACAGCATAACTCCAGTCTCTGCCTCCATCTTCCCATGGCTGTCTCCACTCTGTGTATGTGTCTTTCCTTTTCTCTTCTAAGGTTAAAGGCCATATTTGTTAGAACCCACCCTACTCTAATATGATCTCATTGTAACTTGATTACATCTGCAATAAAAGACCCTATATCCAAATAAGGTCACAGTCACAGGTACCAGGTGTTAGGACTTGAAAATGTCTTCTTGGAGGACACAATTTGACCCATAACATGTAGTTTGTACACTGGAATAAAGCTTAGCAGAGAGGTTTAGAGCCTAAGCTCTAAGCAAAAGACAGCCTTGGGTACCAATCCAGGTTCTAAAACTTAACTAGCTGTGTGGTCCTGAGTAAGTTATCTCACCTTTCTGTGCCTCTTTTTACAGTGATAATGGTTACACCTACCTTACAGGAGTAGGTTATGAAGAGTCATCTCTATATGTAAGGCACATAGAACAGTGTGTGACACATAGTGCTCATTAAATGTTAGTCATCATCATCATCATCATCATCATTAATTACTACCAGTGATCAGCACAATGATCACCACCATTCGGGTTCATAGCTGAAGTCTTTGCCATCTCTCTGCATGTATTACAGACATTCTAATGGCAGGTGCAGCTTTTTCTTAGTGTAACTCACATACACCTGGTGCTTTCCTGACCAGAGAGACGTGTCATAAACTTCCATTTTAACACAGGTCCTCTAACTACTGAGCTGTTCTCATGTTTGTTTTGCCGTTGGAAAACCATGAATCCATTTGCGGTGAACCCAGAGACGGTCATCAAGAAATAGGATGTGAAGGACAGGGAAGCCACTGAAAACTACATGAAACAGAGACAGCCTAGCACCACTAAGGTGGAAGCCAGCACCAGCCCAGGGCCCGCAGCAAGGAAAGTACGCTTTTCCCTGCCCTGCATCCAGCACCGTGATGAAGCAAGGCTCATGGGACAGTGCTAGGTGGGGAATCCTTTATCAAGATGTCCATCCAGCTCTACACTGTTGCTGGGGGATGAGGAGGGAGACATTAATACCCACCCATCCCCTGGCACATAGAAGGCTGCTCTTTGGTGCAGTCTTTTCCTCCCTGAGGCTGCCCTAATAGTAACTTCAATCTGAATTTCCTGAAATGGGTGGATGGCTCTGGGATAAGTATGCTACCCTGCAGGCCTCTTTCTCAGCTCCTGGTCTGGCCATATTCCCTCTCTTTACCTGATCTTGTTGTGACTTTATGTGCCAGCCCCTGCCCTATGTTCCTTGCAGTCATTTTCTGAGAACTTCCCCTCTCGGAGAGGGTAAGGGGTGCACCCAATGGCAAACAGCCAACCTAGGCACTGCCAAGACTTGATGCCAGGTCCTTGGGCTGGTGCTTTCTCCACCATGAAGTTGACACAAAGCATTTCAGGGATGAATTTTTACCCCACGCTTAGACCATAGTGAGGTGCACTGTTGATGGTGTTCTGGATGCAAATCCCAGTTCTACCATTTACTAACTGGTCACTTTAGGCAAGTGAAGTAATCTCTCTGAACGTCAGTATCTTCTTCAATAAAATGAAGCTAATGAAACTACCTAACAGAGATGTTGTGAGAGTCAAGTGAGGTAATATGTAAAAAGCACCTATCTGACTCAAAATAGACTCTCAGAAGCAGTAGGAAGAATTGTCATTACTGTTTTTTTCTTAATCCATGATGATAAGTAATTTAGAGAACTAGAGCATTCTCTTCGTTGTTCTGTCACTGGTGGTCGCTTCCCAAATGAACTACTTTTTTCCACGAACTCTAGAGGATTCTAAGCCTTTTCGTAAGATTCACTGAGTTGCTCCTCTTGACCTTGGGCTGGGGCTGCCATAATAACTCAATGTCACTATTCTGGCAGTTTTGTGGGGGAACTTATACTTACACTCATGTACAGTTTCTTCCCCCCATCATAACCTTCAGCCTACACTTATATTCTGGAGATTCTCAAATCTATATTCCGGGCAGCTCTTCCTGCAGAGATCTGAACCCATAAATCCAACTGCATATGGACACAACCTCATGGGTGTCCCAAGGACATCAAACTCAACATTTCCAAGATGGAAATTCATCATTGTCTTCCTTTTTAAATCTTCGGCTATTCTCCTTCATTCCCATATCCCTCTTCTTGATTAATGGCACCTCTATCTACCAAGATTTCTAAGCTAGAAACCTGGAAGTTATCCTTGATTGCTCCTGCAATCTCCTGTAACTTTTATCCACATTTAGTTGTTAGCCGGAAAGCCTGTTGATTCTACTTCCAAATATCTCCCGTATCTTTTCCTTTTCATGTTCTGTCAATGTCCTGGCTAAGCTTCCTCTTCTTTTTCTTTAGCTTTATTCATTTCTCTGCCTCTGGTCTCACACCCCTCCAGTCTAACCTCCACACTGCTACTGGACTGTTCTTTTTAATCTGCAAGTGCAATCATGTTTAGCAAGTTGCCACTCAGAATTTTTTAGTGGTCTCTATTGCCTAACCAGTTAAAAGCAAAACTACTTAACATGGCAATAAAACCCTTATTATTTGGCCTTTGCATGCTTGTCTGATATGCAAAGGGCAATATTGTCTGGAAATGAGACTGAGGGCCCACCATGAGTTGCCCAAACAGGCAGCTAGCTGAGACCCAGGGGATCCTCTGGTTCCACAAGAGGGTAACACCCAAGCCTAGCTTCCTACATGACCACAGCCTCCTCCTTCTAGAATAAAAACTTCTAACATCCCACTGCTCCAAATATCCCAGGGTGGAGGGTGTGCTAAGCAGCCTTGTGTATTCTCCTGCTGACAAGAACATTTTCTCACTTAATCCATAAAAACCCAGATAGGCTAAGGCTCCATCTACTGGAGTAGAACCTATGCCGTGTTTATCACATACCCTAGCAGACTTCTCCATGGGAAAAAAGAGAAGACTGGAGAACTACACGCACCTCTGCTTACAGACCTTGGCTTTGTGAGTTTGCACGTTTCCCAGCAAAGCCTGTGTCTTAGCTCATGCCATGTGACTTTGTGGAATTTATCCAACTCCTTTGCATGACAGGGAAGAGTCCTAAACACATACACGTAGAATGACACCAGGTTCATCTTTAATCTTTCCCTTCTTGAAATTTGTACTGCATCATTGTTGAATTACTCATGGTGCTCTGAACACCATATGTGATCATACCTCCCTGCCTTTTTTCCTGCTGGAATCCCTTTTTATAATGCCCTCCCTTTGTCCCAGTTCTCTGTCTAGAAGACTCCTCCACACCCTGGAAGAAAAAAGGCCCAACCCTACTTCTCTGCGGGAAGCCATTTCCCTGGTACTCTCAGATTTCCCTTTTCCTATTTCCCCCGCTGTACATTAGACACCCCTTTTCTTATAGTCATTCTGTATATTTCCTATCTTCTCATGGATCTATGTGATTCCCTAGGGTAGAGATTGTGTTACAAGATCTTTGGGATGTCAGTTTTCTTCCTGGAAACCTTTGTGGCCAGTGGCACCTTTGCCTGAGTTCTTGTCCTGCGTCCAGGAAGCATAAGGTATGCAGACAAGTGAAGGGTGAAGAAGACAAAGAGGAGCTTTATTTAGTTTTAGAACAGCTCAGAGGAGACCCACAGTGGGATAGCTAGCTCCTCTCTGTAGGCAGGTCGTCCTGTCGTGTGTTCATCTCTCAGCAGAGAGAAGCCCTGAAGAGGGTGGCTTGTGTCTGCCCACTGGTTATCCTGACATCTACTGCTCTCAGCAGAGAGGAGACCCTGGATGTCTGCTACTCTTAGCAGAGAAGAGCAACACTGGAGAGGGTGGCTCCTCTCCCAGGCAGATTCTTCAGACATCTCTGCATGTCTCTGAAGATCTCAGCAAAGAGGATAGCCCCTTTCTGAGGTGGTCATCCCATCATCTCTCCATTCTCTGCCCTGCTCTGGTTGTCCTCTCTCCTGCTCTGGCTGAGCCCTGCTCTGGCTGAGCCCAGGGCTTTTATGAACCTCAGAGGGGAGGAAGTATTTGCTGATTGGTCCATGAGGAGCCATGGCCAGGCCTGGAAGAGGCACCGCAAGTCCCTGCTCTGGTCAGCAGGACTGGCAGCCCAGCCCTCAGCCTTCAGGCCCTGGCCTGAACCCTGCCATTCATGGCCCCAGGGCTCTAGCCCAACTGCCCACTCTGAGAGCAGAGCCAGCACAGGGAGTGGAGAGAGGCCAGGCAGCAGGAGCAGACACCCCTGAGCCTGCAGGGGTGTGGGAGGGGATTCCCAGGCCCCCCAGGGTGCAGGCTGGAGAGACACCCGGGTCCTGCACGTCTGTATGTTGCTATTCCAGATCTGTATTTGAGGAACACAGCCCATGGCACTTGGTATACACTGTTGACTTAAACAATGCTTTTCCCCCTCGTATCAATTTATAAGAAGCACCAGAACTAAACCACCCAAACCACCAGCCACAGTTTGGGTGGCTGCAGCAATAAGCAGGGAGCTCTTTCCCCAATTCAGAAGGAGCAGGGCTCCCACCAGCTCCATGGGGTGTGCAGCCCCAGCCACACCTCCCTGCTACAGCTAGTGTGATGGCAGCCGCTGCCATCAATTGGATCTCTTAAATTCTGCATGTCTGGCAGCAAATACCATGCCTGGCAAGTAACAGGTGCTCAATTTTTTTAAAAACTGATACAATAAATACCCTTACCAACTTCTTGCCTCTCAGCTCCAAGTTCATCCTTCTTCATTCTGCTTTGTGATACTGGAAACATTTCTCCATTGTCAGCTGGAATAACTTTAAATGTTGTTAAGCTTTCTCAGTAGATGGTGCTGGCGAGACACTAGAAGAGGAAGGGGCTTCTCTTTCTAGTTCCAGTGGCCTGTGGGACACCCAGGGGTACATGCTTTCCGGCAAGTTTTCCCAGTACCACTTAGAGTGGCTCCCTAGCAAGTGTAAATTATACCTCAGAGGGTGGCTTCCCAGGGAGTCTCATCAGCACCAAAGTAGGCAGTTTCCGCTTTGCCAGTCCCAGTCTGTCACAGTTCAGATAACTAGTAGTCAGGTAGTGTATACCTTAGCTTTTTTCCTAAGCTTTCCCAGTGAAACATGTAGTCATTTATAAGAGTTACTGTACACCGGGGAAAAGGAACTACCCAGATATTTTGGGAATTAGCAGACATTGTCTCTGTATTGATGAACTCCTAGAGACCTAAAATGTGACCATGCTCACAAGTCAAAGTGGAGGCTTATAGCAGTCAGGTGGCAGACTAAGCCTTAGCCCACATCTGACTTACAGTGGGACCAATTTGTCTATGCTCCCCTTCCCCCAGTGGTTTTTTCCTCACCTCTTGGATGTATATTTGAAATTGATATACTTGTCATTCTCAGAATCCCCAAGTTCTTTCTCTGACCCATAGGTAAGGGCCATTGTGGTAGGAAGGACAAAGTAGAAGCCCATAGAAAGTTCCCTCTTCACCAGGATAGTAAACCAGAAGCAATACTGCATTCCTGGGAGTGGAGGAGCAGGGAATTGCAGAAATCAAGGCCACTATTAATGAATAAAATGATACAGTTTGTGATATCTATCACATTCTCACTTAACTCACCTGTTTGACCTGTACAGAATATGGGTAAATATTAGAGAATGGCTATGGATTATTATAAACTTAACCAAATGGTGATTATAATTGTGTTGCTATTCCAGATCTGTATTTGAACCACACAGCCCCTGGCACTTGGTATGCAGCTGCTGACTTAAATAATGCTTTTCCCCCTCATATCAATTTGTAAGAACCAGCAGAATCAATTTGCTTATACCTGGCAGGGCCAGTAGTACACCCACACAATCTTATCTTGGGACTATGTCAACTTTCCTGCCGCCTTCTATAATATAGTTACAGAAATCTTTATCATCTTGACACTCTGGAAAACATCACTTTCTTCTACTACATTGATAAAATTATACTGATTGGAGCTGATGAACTGGAACTAGAAAGTGAACTAGATACCTTAGAAATATGCAAACTAGAAGGCATGAGAAAAAAAACACACACACACAAATTTCACATCTGCCATCTTAGTGATGTTTCTGGTGGTTCAATGGTCTGGATAATGTTGAGGTATTACTCTTCCAAAGTGATAGACGAGTTGTTACGTCTCTAAACAACTACTGCAAGTAAAGATGCACAACAGTTGACAGGTCTTTTTGGAATCTGGAGACAACATAGACCACTTTGAGTGTGTTACTTTAACCCCTCTGTGACTCATAGGCTGCCAGTGACCCACAAGGCTGCCAGTTTTAAGAGGGGAACATAAAAAGTGAAGCCTCTGGTTTAAGAAGGGACCATAAAAAGAGAAGACTCTACAGCAAATCCAGCTCCTGTGAAAGCTACTGTACCGCTTAGATCTCATTATCCAACAGATACAATAATAACTTAAAGTGTGCATGACAAATAAGAAAGCTATATGAAAATTCTAGCAACTACCAAAGGAAAATTGCAGAGCAGATTTTTAGGATTTTGGAGGAAACCTATGCCCCCCTCTCTAGATAACTCTTCTCTTTTTAAGAAACAGCTTCTGTATTGCCATTGGTCCTTGGAGGGACTGAAAATCCAAATGTGGGACCTCAGGTGACCATGCAGCTCAAGCTTCTTATCATGTACTGAGTATTTAATGACCCACCTAGTCATTAGGATGGATGGATGCAGCAGCAATTTGCCACCAAGTGGAAATGGTATATAAGAGACCAAGCTTAGGCAGATCCAGAAGGAATGAATAATTTGAATAAGCGGGTGGCTCAGACTCCTTCAATACTACTGCATTACGTCCCCTCCAGTCCATACCTTCAGTCCCCTTCTGGGAATTTTCCCATCTGCAGTTAACTGATAAAGAAAAAGCTCAAGCCTGGTTTACAATAGGGTCTGCATGATATGCTGGCACCACCTGAAAGTGGACAGTTGTGCCACCTAACAGCCCCACATAGAGGTGATTCCAAAGGACACCTGAAGGAAAAGCATCTCAGTAGGCAAAATTTAAAGTAGTACATTGGGTTGAGAGGGGGCCAGAAGCATGGTTCTACAGTGATCTGTGGACATTTGCTAATTATTCGACTGGATCATCAGGGACGTGGAAGGAACTGTATGGGAAAGTTGGTGACAAGAATGTCTTTGGAAGAGGTATGTGACAACTCTCTCAAAATGGGTGCAAATTATGAAGATATTTGTGTCCCAAGTGAATGCTTATCAAATGCGTATCATACAGAGGAGGCTATTAATAACTAAGAGGGCAAAATTATATTCTCCATGGATATCAATCAGCCTCTTTCCTCAGTCATCCAAGTACTTGCTCAATATGCCTGTAACTAAACTGGACACGGTATCAAAATAGAGGTTATGTATGCGCCAAAACATGGCCTTTCCTTCTCCAAGGCTGACCTGAATAATGCCACTGCTGACTGCCTACTTTGCAGATAGCAGAGACTGACATTGAGCCCCAATATGGCAAAATTTTTTGGTTGGGCTAACCAGCCAGCTGGTCACAGGTGTTGATTACATTGGATATTTTCTATCATGGAGAGGGAAGAGATTTGTTCTCACTGAAATAGATACATATCCAAATATGGATATGCCTTCTCTGCATCGAATACTTCTGCTAGCAACACCATCTGTGGACTCATAGCATTCCTTACCCAACATCGTGGCATTACATGCAGCATCACTATTGCTTCTGATCAAGGAACTAATTTCACAGCAAAGAACATATTCAGCATTGGTTCGTGCCTATGTAATAAGCTGCTTTTACTATGTACCTCATCACTCATAAGCAGCTGGCCTGATTGAAAAGTAGGAGGGCTCCCTGAAGCTTTGATAATGATATCAATTTGGAGATAATTCTAAAAATTTTTGTTTCGTCTTATAGAATGCAGTGTATGCTTTCAACTGATAACAATTATGTGGTGCTGTTTCCACAGCCAGAATACATGAGTCCAGAAATAAAAGAGTGGAGGTGAGATTGGTTCCTCTCACTATTATACCCAGTAATGTACGCTCAAAAAGTTGCTTCCCATTTTGGCAACCTTAAGCTCCACTAGTTGGAAATCTTATTCTCCAAGGGGAAATGCTCCTGCTAAGGACACAGCAATGGCTCCATCAAATTGGCAGATGAAACTACCCTCTAGCCCCTTGGGGCTCCTTATACACTGAATCAGAAAGCAGAAAAGTGGCTGGAATAGCTGATTCTGATTACCAGAAGAAAATCGGATTGCCACTACAAAACGGGGCCAAGGAGAGCCCTACCTGAAACCCACTGGGTACTCTAGGATGTCTTTTAGTTCTTTCATGATCAATAAAAAAGGCTACAGCAGCCAAAAATGTTTTAAAAGACAGAGCTATTGAGGACTCAGACCTTTGAGAAACAAAGTTTTTGGTTACTTCACCATATAAACAATACTTATCAGCCAAGTTTTGCACTGAAAATAAGGGAACTATAGAATGGGTAGTGGTAGAAGAAAATCATCACCTTGACCTTGTGGCCAATTATAGAAATGAGGGCTATATTAGAGTTGCATATTTTTTCTTTGTCTATTATATGTACATATTAATTTTCATGTTATAACCATTTTGTTCTTCTTCCTCCTACCTATTATCCATTTATATGCAAGTTCTTAGAGGTTAACTTTACAATTTAGTCTTTAGGTAACAGAATATTCAGTGGAACTCTGACTGAATTTAAAAAATAACTAATATAACCAGCAAGTATACAATGACTGCATATGTCCTCATTTTGGAGAAAGTGAGAACTTTTTCACTTATTCAAAGGTTAGCTGCTGCTTGTTCATTGAAAATATAGAGTTGTTCAATTGTTGTCCAGAAGTTCAAACATGTATAGGAGGATGCATATGGAAGCTGATTAGCTAAATAAGCGACCTGTGCCTTTGAACAATTTATGGCCTCTCTCCAAATCTACCCTTCCTTGCCCTGCTTTGTGATACAGAGCTGAACCCTGTGAATATTCGTCCTTTGCCAGGTGACACAATGTTAAGATTTGCCAATAGAGAGCACTGGGGCACACCAGAGGAGGGCAGGCTGTCGTGTGCTTTTTCCCCTGTTCCTGTGGTATGTAGATGCCTGTGGTATTTAGATACCAGTGGCCCGCGTGATTCCCAGTGGTGCTCACCCTCCAGCAAGTCGCAATGTTTGCACAGAGGTTGACTCCCCTTTGAGTTTCACCCATGCCCCAGATGGCCTTCCAGTGCATCTCACTGGCATTTCTGTGGGCAGTTTCCTACTTGCCATCCTAGCCCGTCACACCTCAGAGAACTTCTCTACCATCCAGGGGACACAGCCACAGCTTCAAAATCTTATCTCAGACATCAGGAGGCCGATCCTCTTTCAAGTTTGTTCTTTTCTTGGGTATACTGCCTCAGCCCTGTAAGTCGTGGCTACTCCCTGTATCTGCTAGTCCTGTATTCTTTAGAATTTTCTTTACTCCCTTAGTAGTTAATCCACTGTTATTAGTTGCTAGTTACTAACATATTAAATTTTCTCTGTTCAAATTACTGGTGTGATCTTTGTCTCTTGACTGCACCCTGAGTTGTATAACTAATCATTGAAGAAGCTGCTCAAACTACCAAACACAATATCTGACTTAATGAGCTGGGTGGGTTTTTTTCATATAGTCACACAAGTAACACATAAATATTCCCATAGAAAACCCAAATTACACACAAATGAAATCTCCCTTAACCCCACTCCACTCTCAATGCAATCCCAGTTACTTTCCAGTGTTGGAAGTATGATGTGTGTCCTTCCAGACCTAGCCCCTCTCCTCTCCCTTCTTAGTAATTTATTTCTACTTTTTGCTTTTGAAGCAATGTTATGGCGTGTTGGGGGGCGGGAGGTGGTGGTGTCTTGGTAGTTTTGTAAGATAAAATTCCTAGAAATTGGATCACTTAGCCAAAGAGCATTAACATTTTAATTTTAAATTTCCCTCCCAAAAGGATAAACTAAATTCTCATCCCACACAATAAGATTTTAGCCAGTCGCAGTAGCTCACGTCTGTAATCCCATCACTTTGGGAAGCTGAAGTGGGCAAATCACTTGAGGTCAGGAGTTCGAGACCAGCCTGGCCAACATGGTGAAACCCTGTCTCTACTAAAAATACAAAAATTAGCCAGGCATGGTGGCATACACCTGTAATCCCAGCTACTTGGGAGGCTGAGGCAGGAGAATCACTTGAACCCAAGAGACAGAGGTTGCAGTTAGCCGAGATCATGCCACTGCACTCCAGCCTGGGTGACAGAGCAAGAACTCCATTTCAAAAAAAAAAAAAAAGATTGTAGACAGTCAAGGTATGTCAAAGTTAGAAGGTACCATAGAAATCACATGGGTAAAACTTTTTCACGTAACTGATGATGAATTAAGGCTGAGAAAGAGAAATGACTTTTCATCAATGTCATATAAATAATAAATCTAGAAGGCAGGGGGAAACTTAAGTTGTTGGACTAGGCTTTTAAGGAATTACATTCAAAATAATGGTTCGATATTTAAGTCTTGTTGACCCAAAGCAAAGTGGAGAACTGAGGCAACTCTTAGTATAACCACTCTTCCAACAGCCCTATATTTCAAACAAAATGATCTATGTGTCTTGGCCATGGGTGAATTTGCAGTCCAAATCACCCAGCTATTGGCCAATTGTTTTTTAGGATCATAACATCTAAGGCTTCAAAGGGATTTAGAATCCATCCAGGTCAAATTTCTACCTATAGCAGCATCTTCTCTAAAAGACTAGGCAATCCTCGAACTTCTCTTGAAATGTTACTGAACAGCTCCTAAATTCACTAGTGAAAATGGAGCAAGGGAGAAGCACTTACCAAAAATTATCCTCAACACTGTTCATATGGCACCTCCTTAACACTAGGCCCTTAAAAAACAGGAAAAGAGGCCTAAGTGATGAAAGCAAAAAAGCAGAAGCAGTGACACCCAACCACCCATCCTTCCAACCTCACAGCCCTGTTCACAAGGAAGGGTGCACTCTCAGCATCCATACGGTTCCTCAGCATGGATGTGGCTGTGACAGATGTGATCTTGAATATGCCTCTTGGATCACTTCTTGATGCTGCTGGGCCCCTAGTTTTGTCTTCTTGACTTGTGCTTACAAAGGAAGTCAATAAAGTCAAGTGAAACCTCACAGGTTCATCAAGCACCTAAAGAGTCCCCACCCTTTGCTGGGGATCAGCTGTCTCCTTCTCTGTTCTCTGTTCCTAGCTCTTTGTTTTTCCATCTCCAATTTGCTTTGATATCAAATACAGGGTCTTAGCTCTAATTGGCCTGTTCTTCCAAAGACCTATGAAAAGCAGAGTCTGATTGCCGTTGGGTCTGCCAGCATCTGGGGAGATCTAGTTTAGCGTTACAAATCAAGAATCCTCTCTCTGCTTAGGTCCTGGTCATTATAGCATTTTCTTGATTATGTAGTTTAAATCAAAGCATGGTATTGCTTTATTTCTCCCTTTTCCATGGAAAAATAAACAGGTAAATTTTCCGTATGAAATTCCATGAACACAGGCTGACACACGCCACAAACCATCTCTTTATAATTCCTAGACAGCCTTGTTTCCTTCAGGTGAGATAATCAGAAATAGAAATTTAAGAAGTCTTTCATGCAACAGTTTTCTCTTTCTTATTTATTAAATTATTTGCTCCATCTGGCACTAGGAATCCAGAGGTGAATAAGACACTGTCTTTGGATCCAGTTAAAGCTGTAAATGTGCAGGGTGACATCTCTAATGGGATAACAGGTGAACGAGGTAGGCCATCATCAAAGGTACGCACTCTCAGCATACCAGGGTAGCCCTTATGAGTGCGGAGGATGTAATTGCTACAGAAGTAATGCCAGATAACATTTCCTATGTGTTTATTTTGTGTCAGTTAAGTACGTCTTTATATTTACTATCAATTTCATTCTTACCAAAAAAACACTATTTTATAGAAAATGGGTAGTAGTTCTCAGAGATGGTAAGCAACATGGCTGACATCACAGAGCTAAGAGATGACAGTGCCTAACTTGAATACAGGTCTGCCAAATCCAAACTGCCATCTGCTGCACCACACAGCCTCTCCTCAGTTTTTCCTACCCTTAGAAGCCACAAGGCTGCATAAGCAAACCCAGCCTCAGGTAAGGCTTCCAGTTTGTGAGTTCAAGTTATTGCCTATAGACTGATGGTGGGGGAAACCAACAGCAGCTCCAGTCATGAGTGCTGCAGAACCTCAGGCATCCTGTTCTATTTTTTCTTGATTGAGAGAGGTAGAACTCATTCTTCAATGAAGCACAAACAGAAAGACATATGATGAATGACTGAGAATTTGGTCAACCCTAGCAAAAACACTGCAAGCTGTCTGGATAGGAATGAGTTGTATCGTCTCAGATCTGAGTCAGAAGCAGCTGGTTAATGGTGCCAGACATCAGCTCTCTGAGTCACTCCCTGCCTTCTCCATCTTTTGCATCTGTGGAAGGGTATGCCTCAGAAGAACGGCTCTGTTCTCTAGAGATGTCATAATCAGAGGGTGGAAATGTGGGCTGCCTTATCCCTCCTCCTCAGTCCATCTCCCCCACTGCTGCCTAAGTGCTCTTGTCAAAATAAGCCATTTCTCAAATTACCACCCTTTTCTGCCCCAGCTGACTGTTCTGATTGCCTCGCTTTTCCTTGTAGATGCTACAACCAGCCATGTGGAATTTTATGCTAAGAAAAGTGTCAGGATTAATTAAAGAGAGAGAGGGAGGGAGAGAGAGAAAAAGATAGAAAGGAAGATAACGTTTCTTAGCACAAGATGCTTATTTTGATTTTATGTCCCATGCTACTTAACTGTCATGAAACAGTCAAGAGCGGTTAAATTTTGGCTCCTAAGTTTAATTAAATGCTGTATTTTTCTTTTAAATGCTGGGAGACATTTTCTTATACTTGATGTACCAGTGAGACTCAATACTTTCTGCATAAGTTTTATAGATGCAGGAAGGCAGCACCATGTGATACTGAGCAGCCTGGAACCAGAACCAGGAGATCCAGGCTGTCCTGGCTGTGCCCACACATAGTAGTGTCACCTTGAACTACCCTTCTTACTCCTTGGGCCTCAGTTTTCTCATCTGTAAAAACCAAGTGGTGGCCTCTCATGTTCTGTGCCAAGTACAAATTTTGCAATTATGGTCTCCGGGGAACAAAAACGTAACTTTACTTTCCTGTCATTTAGAAAAGTTGACTGGGAGCAGTGGCTCACACCTGTAATCCCAGCACTTTGGGAGGCTGAGGCAGGCAGATCACTTGAGGCCAGGAGCTCGAGACCAGCCTGACCAACTTGGTGAAACCGCATCTCTACTAAAAATACAAAAATCAGTTGGGCATGTGGCAGGCACCTGTAATCCCAGCTACTTGGGAGGCTGAGGCACCAGAATCACTTGAACTGGGGAGATAGAGGTGTCAGTGAGCTGATATCACACCACCGCACTCCAGCCTGGGCAACAGAGGGAGACTCTGTCTCAAAAAAAAAAAGAAAGAAAGAAAGAAAAAAGTTATATTAAACCCCCTTTATCTGGTTGGCAACAACTGAATATCATCATTTTCAGTTTTAAAATTGCGTCTCAGTAATCTCAATAATTTGAAATTATTTTAAGATTCTCTCCTATCCCCATTTTTTCCCCCAACATGACAAGTGAGTTTAAGGAGGTGTAATATGGCCTTCAGGGGCAGCTCTTCGTATTTGGTTCTCCCTCTTGATCTATCTCACTCCGGTTCTAGCATCCCTTGAAGGGTAGCCTGTCTTAGCTGGGCCTCAAGTGTCTTCCACAGTGGCAACCTCCAAGTCATTGGCTCCTGTCCTCACTGTCCCCATTGAAGCGCCTGAGGTCCTCCTGCAGCTGTGGTCCTCACCCCCACTTGCAACCATCAAACATGAAGCCCCAGGCTGCTTCAAGTCCTCTCTCTTTGGGACCTTTCTTGGCTAACATCC
Organism: Colobus angolensis palliatus; assembly: GCF_000951035.1. NCBI lineage: Eukaryota > Metazoa > Chordata > Mammalia > Primates > Cercopithecidae > Colobus > Colobus angolensis. Next base: position 6,575,712 of record NW_012111808.1, on the reverse strand, counting down.
TGAGCCCATCTCTATTCTAATATCCTATGCCACTGTGGCTCAGGAGACACTGGCAAGGCTGTTGACACTCAGAGGTATAGGTGACACACTTCCACTGTGGAATTATCAACCCTAGAAAGGACAGATATCTTCATACATTGCTGCACCTTCAAGACTAAACTGAAAGGGGGACAATGTAAAGACAGCCCTTGGAAACTCTTCAGATTCTCCTCTAACTCTCCTCCCTGTGCCTTAGTCTAGAGTTTTGAAGGGATTTCAAGGAAAAATGGATTATTCCAGATGTCATCCCCATTTAAATCTTTCTGACCTTACATATGAATGGTGATTTTAGCTTTAGAAGTCAAGAATTCACCACTTTAGTGTCAGACATTATAGAGACCTCTTTTTTTTTTTTCACCAAAGTAGGTAGTTCATGTCTGGTTGTCTATACTGGGGCAAGAACAGCATCCTGGGATTCATGTGGCAGTATTAAAAGAATGTACACATGGAGAAATGGAGAGAAACTATCAATACTACATATGACAGTATGATAATTCTATGATTGGATGACTTGACTTGGTTAAGTATCAATTCTAAGTTTTAGGCTAGGTGTGGTGGTTCATGCCTATGATCTCAGCAATTCGGGAGGCTAAGGTGGGAGGATTGCTTGAGGCCAGGAGTTTAAGACCAGCCTGGGCAACAAAATGAGACCCCCATCTCTACAAAAAATTTAAAAATTAGCCAAGTGTGGTGGTGTACACCTGTGGCCCCAGCTACTTGGGAGGCTGAAGTGAGAGTATCACTTGAGTATCAGAAGTCAAGGCTACAGTAAGCCACATTCATGCCACTATACTCCAGCCTGGGTGACAGAGTGAGACTCTGTTTAAAAAAAAAAAAAAGAAATCTAAGTTTTCAATTAAAGGTTTGCAGCCGGCCATGGTGGCTCACACCTGTAATCCCAGCACTTTGGGAGGCCGAGGTGGGTGGGTCACCTGAGGTCAGGAGTTTGAGACCAGCCTGGTCAACATGGTGAATCCCCATCTCTACTAAAAATACAAAAATTAGCCGACTATGGGGGTGGGTGCCTGTAATCCCAGCTACTTGGGAGAATGAGGCAGGAGAATTGCTTGAACCTAGGAGGCAGAGGTTGCAGTGAGCCAAGATCATGCTGTTGCACTCCAGCCTGGGCAAAAAGAGCAAAACTCTGTCAAAAAAAAAAAAAAAGAAGTAAATTAAAGGTTTGCTTCTCTTTGAGGAAACTCACTAAAGTCACTAAAAAGCATATATTTATAAATTCTTACTACTTACATTTTTATAGAAACTGGGGATTCAACTGTGTACAAGTCAAGGTCCTTGCTTGTATGATGCTTTAGTATGGAGAAAGACGGTAAACTAGCAGATGAGAAATAATTTTAGACGTTTATACTGCTGTAAGTAATGAGAAGGAGCCAGCCATTCCATGCTTTGGGGGAAGAGCATCCCGGGCACATGGATTAGCAACTGCTAAAGCCCTGAGAAGGAAAAGAGCCTAGAGTATAAAGATGTCATTTAGAACTGTCTGCAAAAGATGGATAAATGATCAGAACAGTAAAAAGACATTAGTCACATATGGAAACTCAGATAGAATGGTGAATTTCAGCGAAGCTGGGTTGCCCAAAGTTGAGATGATAGTAGGGACATAGGAGCAACCAGAATGTCATTTAGTGATATGTTTATTTGCATCATTTATTCAGGTATATAATTCATTCTATAAGGACTTATGGGGAGTTCTAAGGGTTACAAAACCAAACAAAATCATGGCCTTTGCCCCCCAAAATTTTACAAATTAAGGAAGGAATTGAGACATGTATAAATAATTACATTCAAGGTACAGTGTGTTAAACACACACACACGCACACAAATTTTTACTGCACCATAGTAAGTCTAAAGGAAATGAAAACAGATGTACTGAAGGAGAACCAGCAGTCCTCAAGAATACTCAGCACTTGCTTTTCAAACCCAAGGTTTTGGACCAAAAAGGAAAATAAAAACCATTTCTCTCTTATAGGTTCCAGTTCTTGAAAGCCCAGACTTTCAAGACTATGGTCTCTACTGGGAGTTTAGGAGTCTATAATAACTTGGTCCCCTTCCCATATGGTAGCAGGAGGAACTCCATGGATGCAGTCCCCAGTGGAAAAAAAACTGGTGGAATTTACTTAAACAAACCATTCAAAGTGTCTGGAAATTGTCAAAAGGGCACACGACGAATGAAGAAACATTTACTCAAGAAAGTCTATTGAAGTCACTAAGAAGAATAAGAGTTCATGGCATTTGAACTGCACCCCAACCCCTCCCTCACCCTACCCTAGCTCAGCTTAATGGAAGTTCCACTCCAAGTGGGTATGGCCAAGAAGATGGAGCTCCATCTTCTTATTCAATCAGAGGTTGCCATAACTCATAATGGCGGACTGGCCATCAGCATTTCTCATCCTTTCCAACTACAAGTTGAATGGCTAAATTTCTGATGAGTGCAACCAAGTGGTTAATATACTTTCCTCCTTCCTCTGTCAAGCTCCCATTCATGGGATGGAGCCTCTACCTCAGGTACAGAAGCCCATGAATACTTGGAGCTGGTCACCTTTGCCCCAGCTCACTCCCAAGGCAGTGGTTCCATGATAAAAGAGATAAGCCAAGAAGACCAGAGGCTACTGCTCCTGCTCAGCGACCTGGATAGCAGGTCAGAGATTTTGACAAGTGGAAAGAGGCAGTAGGTGAAAACAGAGAGCTCCAAAATATTCTCCAGAACGACCAACTTTATTTGAAACAGAGTGTGGGGAAGTTCAAGCCTAAGGGTGCTCTTGAGAAAAATATTCCTTTTAAGCAAAAAGCTAAACTATAGGCTCATATCTTAGTCTGTACATGCTGCTGTAACAAAACCCTTAGACTGGGTAACTTTTAAAGGACAGGAGTTTATTTCTTACAGTTCTGGAGGCTGAGAAATCCAAGATCAAGATCACAGCAGATTTAGTGTCTGGAAAGAGCATCAAATTGTATTTTTTAAATGGGTGAATTATATGTTATGTGAATTATATCTCAATGAAGCTGTTTTTTTTAAAGTGCTTGTAATAACTTGACTGTTTGTTATTGACCATAACAGCATGTAGAAAGCTATCACTGGCCAGGCACAGTGGCTCACGCCTGTAATCCTGGCACTTTGGGAGGCCAAGGCGGGTGGATTGCCTGAGCTCAGGAGTTCGAGACCAGCCTAGCAACATGGTGAAACCCCATCTCTACTAAAATACAAAAAAATTAGCCAGGTGTGGTGGCATGTGCCTATAATCCCAGCTACTCGGGAGGCTAAGGCAGGAGAATCACTTGAACCTGGGAGGCAGAGGTTGCAGTGAACTGAGATTGCGCCATTGCACTCCAGCTTGGGCGACAGAGTGAGACTCTGTCTCAAAAAAAAAAAGAAAAAAAAGAAAGCCATCACTGCTTCAGAAGGTTGAGGGGGTGGGGGTGGGTGGGCACAGGGACAAATGGGCGTAAGAAGGAAAGAAAGTCACAGAGTCACAGGGTAACCCATACTCAAGGAATAGGAAAACAGACTCTTCATTATAAGAACAATGAAGAATTGTGTGCATTTTTGTAATCTACCACGCACACCCTAACCTGTGCACTGAAAACATTTTTTTTAATTTCCTTGATTTCACAGCAGAATTCCTTTTGACAAGCTTTTAAAGACATGAGGGTACTTGGGAAGATTTAGGATCTGAATTTACAACTGCCCACTAGAGCGGGACAGCTTACGGGTTCTCAGTGTCCATGGCAGGTCGTGGGAGACAGTACAGGCATAGCTCAGTGTCTACGTGGTAGAAGAGAAGACAGTGGGTGTGTAATGAAGCCTCAACTTCTGGGTCCAACACCTATGAACAGAGTAACCAGACAGACAGCAGAGCTAGAGGAGAGCCCAGAAGAGGTGATGGGGGAAGCTCAGTAAGCAGGCTCATAATCCGCAGGAAATGTCTCAGCAAGGGAAAAACTCATCCATCTAGCAGAGCTTTAAGATATTAAAACCCACTTATGCCTAGTGTTCCATTATTGGAATGCTAAGCATGTGAGAGTTACTCATATCCTACTGCTCAAGGTCATCACTAAGGTCTGATTTTTCACTTATGCAAAAGTTTAAAACATTGCAACTTCCAGCATAAATGGGTTAATATGGGGGCCAGAATCTTCAGCTGATTCTCACAAAGATAAACTCACTAAATGTCTGTAGAGAGTAAGATGGAAACCAGATCTCAAATACAAGGTGAAAGGCAATTCTCAGACTGGGACATTGGGTCAACCAGCACCAGACCAATGGGGTGGGGGCTTTTCCCGCTTTTGGTCAGGATGGCTTCTGGATTCTGCTGCAAGGCCTAACAACACAGCTGTAACAGGAAGAAGTGGGATAGAAACTGGCCTGTGCTCAACATTAGACTAAATCACAAGAACTAAGGCAGTTTCCATGGACTGAAATTGAATATAATCATGAGTGTGATGAGACTACCCGAAGTGAGAGTCATGAGTGCAAATATCAGCTTCAGAATGTCTGCAGCAATGCATCCATTCCTCTCTCAGCTGAGGAGGTCTTCCTGGTACATGGTTTTCAGTACTGAACAAAACGCTTTAAGAGGATCCTTGACAAACTACAGCACATCAGGAGAGGAGTTTTTAAAATGGAGAGGATTGGAATGTAAGAGCACATTAGAAATGTATATGGGAGCTGGGCATGGTGGCTCACACCTGTCATCCCAGTACTTTGGGAGGCTGAAGCGGATGGATCAACTTGAGGCCAGGAGTTCAAGACCAGCCTGGCCAACATGGCAAAATCCCATCTCTACTAAAAATATAAAAATCAGCTTGGCGTGGTGGTCCATGCCTATAGTCCCAGCTACTCAGGAGGCCGAGGCACAAGAATCACTGGAACCCAGGAGGCGGAGGTTCCAGTGAGCAGAGATCATGCCACTGCACTCCAGCCTGAGCAACAGAGCAAGACTCTGTATCAAAAAAAAAAAAAAAAAAGAAAAGAAAAGAAAAACCACACACAGAAGAACTGGATATGGGAAAGTGAAAAGGAGGGTATTCTGGCTGTGAACAAGAAGACATGCAGAAGGGGAAGTAAGGATGGAATTACAACTGCTTTAAACTAGCTCTAGGGGACATCAGACATTACACCCCAGAAGGAAGAACCAGGATCAATGAGTGAAAGATGTCACTTTAGAGAGAAAACAGATCTAACAATTAGCAGTTGGAAAAATGGAACAGGTTTTCCTGTAGTGGTAGTGAGTTCCTGGTCCCTGGACATATACCAGCAGAAACTTCTGGGAAACTATAGAAGAAATTCACGCATTTGATAAAGTGTAGGTTGAGATGGGCTCTAAAGAACCTCATAGTCAGAGACTCTAGGTCTCTGAGACCTAACTGTCAAAGCCATGGATGGCAGAGAACGTTCTGAGCCGGAGTCACATACAGAGGATAGGCTTCAGGAAGAGCAATTCATTGGCAAGTAAAGTAGAATGGAGATATAGGGACTCGGGCCACGTGGCCAGTCAGGTGGTGTAGTGGACAGCTATAGGGTTGTGTTACCCCTAATCTCTTTTTTTCTGGGAACTTACCCCTCCACTCACTACCCACATAGCTGCAGAAGCAACCTCATATTCCAACAGGATATGGCCAACCCCAGTCATAAATCCTGGCATAGATGCCTGACCACAGCTGCACTGAGCACAGTGCCTATTGCCATGACCTTAATGCCAGTCTGGGTTGGGGGACCTGACTCAGCTTGCACAGTGAGCTTTTTCCCAGCATCTAGGGACATGAGGGTCTTTCCCTCGGTGGTTGAGGCTACACTACCTGCTGTCATGTTTCCTCCATGAACCAGAGAAGTAGAGACAATGTGTTTGTAGAAAGAGGGAGAAGGGACCATGAAGGTATGAACAGGGAGGGATGGAGGTGAGAAATGGAGAGTGAACCCTGACCCTGCTGAATTCCACGTTCCAAAGATTCTGCCATAACCACATTCCTGTCCCCGGTTCCACAAGACCCCTAGGTATCCTCATAAGAGTCTCCCTTTCGTTTAAGCTGGACTAAATGAGCTTTCTGTCACTTAGTATATTGGTAAATATAGTCTTAGCCAATTCAAAACCTCCTTACAATTGTCAAGGTAGAGCCAGATAGAAACAGTGGGAAGGGAAAGGCCATGCAGGTTTCAAATATGGAAGGAAATGATGGACCATAGCATTCTTCCCTTCGAACCTTCCCGCCCCTTCTCCCCACAGGGGCTCTCTGCAGTCCAGGTAAGAAACATCTGAGGCTATGGCTGAGACGATGCTCAAGTGCCAGTTTACTTAGAAGTTGGTAAATTGGTCATGGAACAGATGCTACATAGAATGTTACTTAATTTCATTAGCAATTTTGCCTTTGCCAAAACATGTTTTTGCCAGAAGTGCCAGCACATCAGGGTTGTGTGTTTGTTAAAATTGAACAGGATCCCAGAGAGCCCTGGAGAGGGTCACAGACCACCTGGCAGATGGTCACTGGATTTTCCACAGCAGGAAGAAAATACAGTGTGACCCACAAAGCTGCGCTTCCCTGGGAGCCTCCAACATGCACCCACAGTCCCCCCAAACCAAACCGGGATCTGCCCCAGGGATGGCTTTTTGCTGATGAATGACTCAGCCCAAGAGACTCCATAAGAGACCTCCTAATGTCCACACTTTTCCAGACCTCATGCTGCTCCCACTCCACGCGCTACCCAAAGGGGAGAGCCGTCAGTGCATTTTTATCTACATTTTTACCTACAGTTCATAGTCAGTTCTCAATAATCAAACTGGCTTTCCTTCTCTTCTTAGCTAATTTCAATAATACATAAAGCAACCACTCCCTTCCCTCACACATATGCTGTGAGATTTAGTTGACTTCTTCAGTTAACAACAGTCCTTTTCTTTGAAGCAAATTTTCTTCTTTATTAGATCTTGATTAGAAGCAATTAATAGGCCGGGCGCGGTGGCTCAAGCCTGTAATCCCAGCACTTTGGGAGGCCGAGACGGGCGGATCACGAGGTCAGGAGATCGAGACTATCCTGGCTAACACGGTGAAACCCCGTCTCTACTACAAAATACAAAAAACTAGCCGGGCGAGGTGGCAGGCGCCTGTAGTCCCAGGTACTTCGGAGGCTGAGGCAGGAGAATGGCGTAAACCCGGGGGGCGGAGCTTGCGGTGAGCTGAGATCTGGCCACTGCACTCCAGCCTGGGCGACAGAACGAGATTCCGTCTCTAAATAATAAATAAATAAATAAATAGTTCTCAAAAGACAGAAGAGGTTCTAGGCAGGACCAAACAACAGAATCCACTCTATAGGTGTCTTTGTATTTTACAGAAGAGGAGGCAGAGAATGAGAAAGTGGGCAACTTGTCTGTGCATATTCAACTAGTACATGGTAGATCCCAGACTACAAAAAAAAAAAACTAAGAACATCTGGGTATAGTCACATAGTTTGCAATCTAAAAGCAAAGACAAAATTCTGACAATAAGTCTGAAATTGGGGCAGAATATACGAAATCAGGAGTCTTAGAAAATCTGCAGTTTTTTCTTAAGAACCATATACTCCTAAAAAAGTGCTTCACATACAGTAGATGCTCTAACATGCTGAATTTCACAACTTGAGAGTGTTTTATTATTTTTTCTTTATTCTTAATCTCTCATCCTCTCCTTGCTAGAGTTTAGGATGCCACCCAAGGGGAAAAGTAAAGATTTGGCACATCATCGGTGTATAACCAAGGATAGCAACTCACTCCTAAACCGTGTAACCTTTTCTCGATTTGCCTGTTGCAGTCAGCTCCCCAAGTCCTAGGAACAAAACTCAGAAAGTGTGAGTGAATGCAATGCAAACCCAGCTTTCGTGGAGAAAGCAACCAAGGGAGGTGCCTTCCAGCTCTGGCACAGCAGCCGAGTTCACTGCCAACCTGATCTCTCAGGAGGCAGCAGATATGTTGCAGATGCCATTCTGCATGATCTTCCTTTTCACCCTGGAATCATGCCAAAGCACACTGCAGTTCCAAAGGAAGACTTTGGATGTGGATATGAAATGCCTTACTTCTGCCCTCCTTCCTTTCAATCCTCCCTCCCTCCAGTGGCTTAGACATCCAGAGCCTTTATTGCCCCACAGCTGCCCAAATCCTCCCTTTGTACTAGACCCAGGCTCAGAACGAACTCATCCTGCCCATTCCTGCCCTAGCCATCCTCCCACCCTTTAGGGTCCTGAGATAAATTGGAAGTAGGGGTGATATGAAACCCACAGAGGCATTTTCCTTGTCCAGAAATGTCCTGATTAGCAAAATACAATACACAACTAACTCCTAAAAAGTAATTGAAAGGGCTTGCATTTTAATCAATATGGCAAACTAGGTATTCAGAGAAATTCCTTTCAGTACAGCACACTGAACTTTTTTTTTTAATTTAATGCACAGTTGAACTGTAAGAAAAGTAAAGAAATTCCTCAATAAAGCCTGAACCCAGAGTGCAAGCAACACTATTGCTGGTATTTGTTGACCTCTGGTGGCCTAGACTCTGGATTTTAATGGGCCACATGCACAGGGGACAAGAATAGCCAAGTATACTTTTCAAAATGTTAAAGAAAACCACTTTTTCTCATACATATACATGGTAATGTTTATTTGACTCATTAATAAGAGAACCAGAGAATGACAAAGCCAGTTGCCATTTCAAGGGAAGAGACATTAAATGTGTGTGTGTGCTGTTTATGTATGTGTATAAATATATATGTAATGTTGGATTACAATTTCTGAACAATTTTTGATGGCTTAATGTCCTACAGGGCAAAAAAAAAAAAGCCATAGCTTTTGGAATTATCTCCTTTGCCAGATAAAAATTGTTTGCATCTCATCAGTAATTATTTTCTATAAACTAACATGTAACTTTCCAGAGTCATAAGCTTTCTGGTCTCTAATCAATAGAAATCGCAAAAGAAGAAAAGTTTCCTTCCCCTGTCTAGAGAGGCAGATGACTTTTAGGTAGCTTGTTAAATGATGCCCTAAATGACAATGTATGGTAGGTGATCATCTTTTTGCCTTACTTCCAAATTTCAAGTAACTTTTCTTAATACTCCCCATTGTGTTTCTAGGTATTCTCCAAAGATTATTTAAAATTACATGCATGCAAAAAAAAAAAGGGGGGGGGTGGGGGGCAAGTGTCATTATGTGTTTGTTATTTGGCCTGGTTCCCGTACATAGAAAGAGCAGCAAGTGGTATTAGGACATATAAGCCTCTCTATTGTGTGATCAGGAAGAGCTGAGTAGCTACTAAAGCCAGACAATTAGCTTCTTTCCAGCAAGGTCTTAAGGAATTCAAGTTTGCATTCTCAATAGCCTCCATCATTCCAGAGATTTAAAAATTCACTCTTATTTTTTTCAATTATTCCAAGGCTACAAAACCAAAATTCATCTCCACTAGATTTCATTTGTAGCATCTATAAATTAATATTTTTCTCCTTGGTGGTTCCCACATTTCCTAAGTTTCCTGGCCTGCCAAGAAGGAACTTTCCTTTTACCAGATCGGTTTCCTGGGAGCGTTTTGCAGACATTTGTTCTACCTGTGAAGTTAGGCCTGTTTACTGATAGGTTTATCATATCAGACAAAATGAGATTGATTTTCAGATAACGTATTCCAGGTTTGCCCTTGGTTATACAATCATTTTGTCTAATTATATTCTAGTTTAAAAATAAAAATGAGGAGACAGTTTTTTGTTGAGCTTATGCAAATAATTACATTGCCATGAAATGTAAAAAAGACTCAGGAAAATAGTTGATTCTGAATTTTGATATGTCAAAGAGAAAAATATATCTTTTTTTATTTTTTAGGTGAAGACTCACTCTGTCCCCTGGGCTGGAATGCAGTGGTGCCATCTTGGCTCACTGCAACTTCCGCTTCCCAGGTTGAAGAGATTCTCCTGCCCAGTCTCCTGAGTAGCTGGGACTACAGGTGTGTGTCATTATGCCCGGCTAATTTTTGTATGTTTAGTAGCGATGGGGTTTTATCTTATTGGCCAGGCTGGTCTTGAACTCCTGACCTCAAGTGATCCACCTGCCTAGGCCTCCCAAAGTTCTGGGATTACAGGCGTGAGCCACCGCAGCTGGTGGATATTGTTTTTAAGGTGTTTCAGTTAGTGAGAATAGAGTCTAGTAAATCAAGAATTAGGAATAGATCAAGAAATAAAAGTGGTTCTTTATGTGCCCATCAGAAAACAGAATATAAAAACAATGCCAACAATATTTAAAACAAATAATCACATTTTATTTCCTTCATTGGTTAATTCAGACATACTTCATCAAGTCTTTATTTGTCAGATCTTGAATCAGCAGTCTACTTTGGGGAATTCATATGCATCTAGACTAAAGAGCTTCCTGGGAAGTCTGACACAGTCCCAGTATCGTCTTTCAATTGTCTACTTGTGGCAGTGGGTCTCCATGAGTTTATTCCTTGTGGAAACAGTTGATAATATCACTTGACACAGTGTTTTCTAGAATTAGCCTAAGACACTGCCATGGACTATTTATGTCCCCTCAAATTCACATGTTGAAATCCTAACCCCCAAGGCGATGGTGTTAGGAGGTAGGGCATTTGGGAAGTGATCAGATTACAGGGGCAGAGTTCTGATTAATGGGATTAGTCCCTTATAAAAGAGACCTCCAGAGAGATCACTCTCCCCTCTGACTGGACATGTATGGTTACAATGAGAAGACAGCTTTCTTCCAGAAACCCAGTTCTTACTAGACACCCAATCTGCCAGCACCTTAATCTTGGACTTCCCAGCCTCCAGAACTGTGAGACATCAATTTCTGTTGTTTGTAAGCCACTCAGTTTATGGTATTTTGTTACAGCAGCCAGAAGAGACTGCTGTATTTTGTTAGAGCAGCCTGAAGAGCCTCAGTTTCAGAAATTCCAATGAATCCTAAGCAGAATGAATAACATCAAATCCTTATCTAGACAAATAATAACAAAGCTCCAGAGCACCAAGGCAAAGGAGAAGATCTTATAAGCAATTAGAAAAAAGAGAAAAATTATATACCAAAGAGTGACAATTAGGTTGACAAGAGATTCTCAACACTAGCAACAGAAACCAGAAATAGTGAAACAATTATTTCAACATACTGAGAGACAATAACTAAGAATCTAGAAATACATAAGTAACAAAACTATCTTTTAAGAAAAATAAAGAAAAAAGATGTATTTAGACAAATAAGAAGCAGAGTATTACCAACAGTTCCTCCCAGGAACTTCTTAAAAATGTCCTTTGGATGGGAGGAAAATTATTGATCCTGGAAAGAAGAAATTAGATTGAAGAATGAATGGTGAGCAAAGAAAATGGTTAAATGATAAATTGTAAAATCCCAATAAACACTAATATAAAGCAATGTAAATAACATTTAATATATATAGTTTAAAAATATCAAAATAAAAAAAATCAAAATAGATCTAAAATCCGTTACAATGATAGTTTGTAAATGAGAAGTGATTGATGTTAAAATGTTCTAGGATCCTCATATTATTCAAGAGAGTGAAAATTGATCAGTTTTAGACTTATAATAAAGTAGTTCCCAAAATTTCTAGAGTTTCCAGTAAAAGAATATTTATGAAAGGTTTAACTTTCAAATAATAGAGAGAATGAGAAATGAAATACTGCGGGAAAAAAGTCAGTCCATAAGAAGGTAAGAAGAGAAGAAACAAGAAAATAGAGCCAAGAGAATCTACAAAATACGATGATAGACATGAATCTAAATATGTAACTAAAATAAATGTAAACAAAATGAAGCCTTCAATTAAAAAATAAATATTGTCACGTTTGACTTTCAAAATTTCAGCTATAAGCTATTTTTAAGTGTCACATCAAAACATAAGGTCATGAAAATGTTGAAAGTGAAAGAAAAGATATTTCAAGCCAGTACTAATCAAAAGAAAATTTGAGTCACCATATTAACTTTAGACAAAACAGACTTTAAGCTAAAAGGCATCATTAGAGATAAAGAAAGTCACTACATATTAATGAAAGGCTCAATTCACCATGAAGAAATAATAGATCTAAATATGTGGGCATGTAATAAAAAAGTTTCACATAATGCAGAATGACAGAACTAAAAGGAAAAATAAAAATTTCATCATCATACTGGGAGATTTTAACACTCTTTCAAAAACTGATCAGTTGGCCTGGCATGGTGGCTCACACCTGTAATCCCAGTACTTTGGAAGTCAACATGAGAGAATCACTTGAGCCTGGGAGGTCAAGGCTGCAGTGAACCCTGATTATGCTACTGCATTCAAGCCTGGGCAACAGAGCGAGAGCCTGTAGTAAAAAACAAAATGAAAAACTCATGAATCAAGCAGCCAATAATATTAATATGACTAGAAAATTAAAATCCACAATCTTAATCTAATGGAGATACATGGAATAGTATAACTAATGAGTGAAGAACTGTACATTTTCAAGCATATGTGAAACTTTTAGAAAAACTGGTTGTATCCATGGTTATAAAAGAAGTGTCAAAAGTTGTCAACATAGTAACATCATACAGATCACATTCTTTGACTATAATATTATGGGGTTATAGATGACTAATGAAAACACAATTCTGAGACAGGTACATGGAAAATTAAAACTACATTTTTAAATAAAAATAGAAAACAATTTAAAAATTGTTACAATAACATATGTATATCTAAAAATAAATCTAATATATGATATTGATTATCTTTATGCCATAAATTAGAAACTTTTCTTTAAACACTTTAAAGAAGACCTAAATAAATGGAAATATATGCCAAAGTTACAGATAGAACACTCCCTCTTGAAAAGATGTCTGTTCTCCTTAAATTTGTCTGTCTGCTGTATAGAATTCAAGTCAAAATTCCAAGAGGTTTGACTTCTAAAATTTATATGGAAGAATAAAAGTCAAGAATAGCTAAGACACTTCTGAAGAAGAATCAGGTAAAATAATTTACAAAGCAGTAGAAATTAAGACAGTGTGGTAGCACCAGCGGGGAAAACAAGTAGACAAACAGAATAGAATAAAGGTGCAAAAAAGACTCACACAAATATGGGAACCAAACAAGCTGGCATCCATTCTCAGCGGAAATCAGTGGATTGTTTAACAAATTATTAAAGCTGTGCTAGTTTATTTTTCATATGAAAAACAAAAAAAAAGGAAAGGGAAAAGGAGGCCAGGTGTGGTGGCTCACGCTTGTAATCCCAGCACTTTGGGAGGCTGAGGGGGCCAGATCACTTGAGGTCAGGATTTTGAGACCACCCTGGCCAACATGGCAAAACACTGTCTCTACTAAAAATACAAAAATTAGCTGGATGTGCTGGTGCACACTGTAATCCTGTTACTAGGGAGGCTGAGGCATGAGAATTGCTTGAACGCGGGAAGTGGAGGTTGCAGTGAGCTGACATCACACCACTGCACTCCAGCCTGGGTAACAGAGTGAGACTCCATCTCAAAAAAAAAAAAAGAAAGAAAAGAAAAAGAAAAAAGGCACTTAACTGATATCATACATATCAAATTAATTCCTAACAGATCAAAGACTTAAATGTGTAAAGGGAAAACTTTAAGAAAAGCCTTTATAAGAAAACACAGGCTTATGCCTATAATGTCAGCACATTGGGAGGCCAAGGTGGGAAGATCTCTTGAGTCCAGGAGTTCGAGACTAGCCTGGAGAGAAGAGCAAGACATCTGTCTCTTCAAAAAATAAAAAATTAGCTGGGCATGGTGATGTGTGTCTGTAGTGCCAGCTACTAGGGAGGCTGAGGCAGAAGGATCTTCTCAGCATAGGCGATCAAGACTGCAGTGAGCTCTGATTGTACCACTGCACTCAGCCTGGGTGACAGAGTGAGACCCTTTCTCAAAAAATAAATAAATAAACACAACATTGAAAATTTTAGTTACGTTAATATTAAGAACTTTTTAAAATCAAAAGACATCATCAAAAGAGAGAGATAAAACATACCATGAATTGAGAGAAGATACTTAGAATACATAAATCAAGAAAGAACCAGTTTCCAGAATATAAAAGAAATCCTATAATTCTCTAAAAAAAAAGACTTTAACAAAAGGCATTTCACATAAATAACATGGATGCCTAATAAACATATAAAACATTTTTTAACCTCATTAGTAACTGGGGAGGGGATACAACCAAAACCCATAATGAGATTTCATACTGCCCAGATTGAACCAAATTTAGAAGTCTGATGAGGAGAGTTAAAGATTCAGGGCAACAAAAGCTATCAGCCTCTGCTGGTAACAGAGTAAATTGGTAGGACCACTGTGGAAGAAGATGAGCATTATTAAGTACAACTGAAGAGGCGCAAACCTGTGAAGCAGCCATCTGCCCCTAGGTATGTATTCTGGAGAAACTCTCGCACATCCACATCTGGAGACACACACACAATGTTTATAGTGCAGTATTCTACTAACAAAACTGCAAACAACCAAAATGCTCATCCACAGTAAAATGGATAAATTAGGATGCATTCAAGCAATGAAATATTAAATATAAAAAATATTTTATTCCCACATGTATCAACATGGATATACCTCAAAAGCATAATATTACATCAAAAGCAAGTTGCAGTATGATTAAGTTTATGTAAGTTTGAAAAACAGGCAAATCTAAATAAGTAAAAGCTTAGGGATACATGCATTTGTGGTGAAACTCTGAAGTGAATGAAAATGAGTAATAGTGGCTGGGCGCAGTTGCTCACGCCTGCAATCCCAGCACTTTGGGAGGCCAAAGCAGGTGGATCACTTGAGGTCAGGAGTTCGAGACCAGCCTGGCCAACATGGTGAAATCCCATCTCTACTAAAAGTACAAAAATTAGCCAAGCATGGTGGCGCACGCCTGTAATCCCAGCTACTCGGTAGGCGGAAACAGAAGAATCACCTCAACCCTGGAGGCGGATGTTGCAGTGAGCCAAGATCATGCCACTGTACTTCAGACTAGGCGACAGAGCAAGACTCTGTCGAAAGGAAGGAAGGAAGGAAGGAAGAGAGAGAGAGAGAGAGAAAAAGAAAGGAAGGAAGGAAGGAAGAAAGGAAGAAAGGAGGAAGGGAGGGAGGGAAGGAAGGAAGGAAGGAAGGAAATGAAAAAGAAAAAGAAAATAAGTAATAGACAATTCAGATTCAGGACAGTGTTTACCTCTGAAGAAAGTGAACAGAGAATGATTGGAGTGGGGCTTCCAGGGAGATCCAAGGGGCTTGGGAATGTTTTATGTCTTAAAATGGGTGGGAGGTACATGGTTATTTATTTTTCTTTGAGCTGTAAAAGTACATTATACACCCTCTTGTAAGCATGACAAATTTTACACATCCTCTTGTAAGCATGACAAATTTCATACACAAATCCATTTTAAGGCCAATCAGTATGGAAACAAGCAACATGGCTCAGAGTGAGGGAGCGCTGAAGAGTTTCCTGGATGCCCTGTTACTTTCCTTGGAGAAACACTTACTGTGCACCTGCCTCATGCTAGGAACGGTGCAGCTGAACGGACTCCCTGCTGGCTCCTTCGTCCCTCCTCGCCCTCTTGTGGACGGGAGAAAAAAGCCACTCGTGCTCAGAGTTCCTACACTAGTTCCGACACTCGTGCTCAGAGTAGTCTACACTACGCTGGAGATGGTCACACAGGCTTGCTTTGTCCTTTGTGATTCTTTTCTCTCCTTCACCACTCTGAAATTGCTTCTGAGGGTTTGATCTATGTTGTTATACTATCCTTGATTTCTTCAGTGACCGGAATGCATACGTAGATACATAAATATTTAACCTGGCACACACTTTCCTGATTTTTTTTCCCCGAACCTAGATAGGAATGTGATTTCAGAAAGAAAGGAGTTAGGAGTGCAGTGCAGTGGGTTATTGATTATGTGTTGCTATTGTTAATGATAATAGTAGAAGTTCAGTGGTTGAGCAATCCTCCTGGGCACAGGGGACCTTCAGGTTACTCAAGGGAGCCCTGATGGGGGAGTGTGCTGGCTGCAAGCCTTAGCCCTGGGCAGGCATCAGGCAGTACCAGCCACCTGCCTGGGGTGAATCCCCGCCACTACCCCTACTAGCACCTACTAGCACCAGGTAGAAGATGTCTTTCTACCTCCCCCATGCAGCAAATAAGAAGAGGGAAAGTGTATGTGGGTCTCCTTGCAACATCCCTTGTTTTTAGAGAAACCCCCTTGGGAAGAGTAGGTCTCTCTTCTTGTTCTGGGTGTCGTCATGCCAGAAGGTGATTCCGGAATCGTTGTAGCCATCTTGTGCCCAATTGGAGATCAAGCTAATACCGAAGGGCAAATCTCAGTGGCTTACAACAAAGGGGTTTATTGGTCGTTCATGCTGTATATCCAACATGGATGGACTTTACCTGGGTCTCTGTTCTGAGGCCAGTCTATGGAGACAGCTCTTATAGGGGACCTGCTCATCTTAGCAGAGGAAGAGACATGAAACCTTTAAATATGGCACTTAAAACTTCTGTTTGAACTGGATCGTGTCTCTTACACATTTCACTAGCCCAAGTAAATCACATGGCCAAGCTTGAGTGAACAGAGGGGGTGGCATAATCCTAACACAGGGAGACTGTAAATATTTGGGAACAATTATACAATCTACCAAGGATGGCAAGAACCTAAGAATCTGGGTTCTCATGACATCACTGAGTCACACTTTATAACTGTCTAGTTTGCCATGTCTCTGGACCTACCCGTTACATGAGATTTTTAAAAGTTGCCTTTCTCATTTCTTCATTGTTTAGACTGCAGAGGTTGGAATGGCCTCTTCAGAAAACAAAGGTATTTCCACACTTTTGTCCTTTAGCCTAGGACGCTCAAGCTCTCTGATGCTTTGACCCAACAAATAAATATCCCATAGTGACCCTTAAGCTTTATAAGCAACCTCAAGGAGGTCCAGGAAACTTTTGTGGAGTCAGGCCAGTTAGCAGAATTTCCAGACTCACAATTCAAACAATTTTCTGCATCTTTATCCTAGAAAATCATAGAGGTATATGATAGTTTTTATTTAGCCAGCAAACAATTCCTTTTGAAGCACTCCCACCCAGTCTCTTCCAGGCCAAGCTCCCATGTTCTTCAATGTGTGCTTTAGGCTGATTCTTTTTAATGGCTGTTCTTTCACTGTCATCTCCATAGAAAGCCTTCCTGGACTCCCCCAAAATGGTCGGTTGCAAATGACAGAAAAATACACTTAAGAAACGGGGAGCTTTTTTAGCAGGCCCCTGAGATACCACCCAGAATTGAAGGATACGTGTCCCCAGAACATTGGCTAGGGGAGGGATGGGACTGGGCCTCAGAAAAAAACTGCAGCCAGAGAATGATAAGCCATTGATTCTCCTCCCCTCCCCTCCCCACCCTTCCCTCCCTAACCTCCCCTCTCCTCCCCTCTCCTCTCCTCTCCTCTTCCTTCCCTCTCAGGACAGACCAGCTGCCTCCACGTGGCACAGATCTGTCTGCTGTGAGCTCTCAAGTTATATGTTTTCTGACTCTACCACCAGGAAGAGAGAGGGGCCCTGTTTCTAGCTCAAGTTCTACCTTGCCAGGGAAAGCTCTGATAGGCCTGGCTTGGGTCAGATGCTCACCCCTAGTCCAACAACCATGGCCAGGGTTTTACCATTGGCCCAACCTGGGTCAGGAGTCCAAGCCTGTTCCAGGACCAGGGATGCAAGGACACAGCATCTCCTGTTGGAGCCACTGATTGGAAGCAGGAAAGGAGAAATACTCAGGGGAACTGTTCTTAGAGGAAGAATGGGGGTTGCTGGTTAGACAAAAAAATAACTGTCCATTCTACCTTCCATAGCACTTAGTGCTTTGTGTTGATTCTATGTCTACCCACCTATCTCCCCGCACTGAGTCAGACCCCGGAGGGTAGAGACTAAGGTTTCCCCCAGTGAAAATCCACCACACGCAATGGCTGCAGGGAACAAGCTCTCTCACTCAGTTGAGGCTTGGTCCTGTCCATCGTGGGACCTTGGATGGTATCCTTCATTTCTGAGAGTTTCAAATAATCTGTAAGATTTCAGTATCTTCCTCAAAGTTTCTGATGAGGCTTGAAAGAGATAAAGTGTTAAAGTACCTAGCATGCAGTAAGTACTCAATACATGTTGATTAAAGAGTAATTACCAAACCCCCAAGACTCTTTCAATCTTTGGTACTTAGTTGACTCCAACTGCAGAGTTTAGGAACCCCCAAGATGAATGAACCTCACTTCTGATACCAATTGCAAGGTTAGAGGTCCCCCCAAACCACCCCTGTGTTCTGTAATTCACCAAGAGGACTCATAGAACCTTCCATGGTTATGGTTTATAGCAGCAAAAGGACACAGGCTAAAAGCAGCCAAGGGAAAGAACCCCTGGGGCAGGGGCCAGTGAGGTTCCAAGCATGAAGTTTCTACCCCAGTGGAGTCACAGAGGACTGACTTTCTCAGCAACTATGGGTGACAGTGGCAGACTATTGAGTATTGCTAACCAAAGAAGCTCACCCAAGCTTTGGTGTCAGGAGATTTGACTGGGGCACCATCATGTGGACCTTTGTGGCTGCCCATGTGGCTGAGCTCAGTCTCCAGCCCTTCACAAGGTCAAGCTGGTACTGTACGACCCAAAGCCCCCCCACAAATCATATTGTTAGACCATTTGGTGCCACTCAAAACCCCCAGAGAAACAGGCTCTTATCAGGCATGGCATTCCAAGGGCTTAGAAATCACCTCTCTGGAGCAGAGATGAAAGTGCCAAACACTCTTTGGGTAAGGTTCACTGATTAGTAGAAAGCCATACATTTCTTGTGTTATCAGGTCTGACTCTTGCCTCAATAAATTCTGCAGGCAAGGGCTGTGTCTTTTTAAGAAACTTTGTTTTTTTTTTAATTTTAGGTCCATAGTAGGTGTGTATTTTTTTAGGAGGTACATGAGATGTTTTGATGCAGGCATGCAATGCATAATAATTACATCATGGAGAATGGGGTATCCACCCCCTCAAGCAGTTATCCTTTGTATTACAACCAATCCAATTGTACTTCTTTAGTTCTTTCAAAAGGTACAATTAAGTTATTATTGACTATAGTCACCTGTTGTGCTCTCAAGTAGTAGGTTTTATTAATGCTTTGTATTTTTTTGTACCCATTAACCATACCCTCCTCACCTCCCTTGCGCCAGACTATCCTTCTCAGTCTCTGGTTACAATCCTTCTACTCTCTACGTTCACGAGTAACACTGTTTTGATTTTTAGATCCCACAAATAAGTGAGAACACATGATGTTTGTCTTTCTGTGCCTGGCTTATTTCACTTAACATAATGATCTCCAGTTCCATAAATGTTGCAAATGATAAGATCTCATTCTTTTTATGGCTGAATAGTACTCCGTTGTGTATATGTACCACATTTTCTTCATTCATCTGTTGATGGACACCTAGATTGCTTCCAAATCTTAGCTATTATGAACAGCGCTGCAACAAACATAGGAGTGCGGATATCTCTTCAAAATACTGATTTCCTTTTGGTGGGGTATAGACCTAGGAGTGGGGTGGCTGTGTCCTATGGAAGCTCTACTTTTAGCTTTTTGAGAAAACTCCAAACTGTTCTCCATAGTGGCCGTAGTAATTTACATTCCCATCAACAGGTACAAGGGTTCCCTTTTCTCCACATCCTCACCAGCGCTTGTTATCAAGGGGCTGTGTCTTGTCTTGTGTCTTCATCAAACCATCTAATTTAGGATAGAGCCTTTTGCAATTGTTCAGCAAACAACTGATACCAAAATCAATTGAAACCTGTTATAAGTCAGCATAGACAAGAAAATGAACTTCCCTTGTGCACACGAATGACGAGAACAAGCAGGAGCTTGGGTAGAAAGGAACCCTGGATGGGGAGTGTTTGGGGAAGGAAGTTAGTGGTATATTTTGGAAAAGTAGGCAATTTAAAAAAAAAAAAAACGGTTTTAATGGCATTTGCTTTGCTTTCTAAGTAGCTCTATATTCACAAATTCAAATTCAAAACATACAAAAGTATATGCATCAAAAATCTTCCTCCCATATGGGCAATTTTAAAATGGAATTTTGAAGATGAAAACATCTGTTCACTTACTATCCCCTCCCTCTGATCTCCCAAAAATATTCCGCTTTCAGGAATGGTTTCAGGGTAAGTTGTTATTGTTTTGATTTTACCAAATGAGCTACATATAAAAACAATCATCTACATTTTAAATTGCGTGTCCTGCTCTCTGCCACAGACAAGGATAAGGTCGAATTTATTAGAAAATACTTTTCTTGGGCCGGGCGCGGTGGCTCAGCGCCTGTAATCCCAATACTTTAGGAGGCTGAGGCGGGTGGATCATTTGAGGTCAGGAGTTTGAGACGAGCCTGGTCAACATAGTGAAACCCCATCTCTACTAAAAATAGAAAAATTAGCAGGACATGGTGGCATGTGCCTCTAATCCCAGCTATTCAGGAGGCTGAGGCAGGAGAATTGCTCGAGCCTGGGAGGAGGAGGTTGCAGTGAGCCAAGATGTGTCAATGCACTCCAGCCTGGGCGACAGAGTGAGACCCTGTCTCAAAAAGGAAAAAAAAAAAAAAATACCTTTTTTTTATTCTAAGATAGTAGCCTTGCTCTTAGATTCTTCCCTGTGTATTTGGACTGACTTGGGCACTTTCCTTTGAATGATGAAAGGCTATCTCACCTTGAAGCACGCATCTAAATCCACACATGCTCTCAGTATTTGATGAGTAGATCTTCCTCAATGCCTCTGATCAGTTGAACTTTATTTCAATTTGAGAAATCTTGTATTTTTCATCACTTTATTTGCCTTCCCAGTTAGAGGCCTTTGTACTCACACAGGCTTCCTGCTGTTTACCTGGCAAATAAAGCAACAATTTTCTAGGCCTGTTTGTCTCCAGGAAGCCTGCTGAAGTGCTATTAGCCAGAAGAGTGTATCCAAATGGAAGCATGCAGGTTAAGAGAGAGGAGCCTTTGCAAACAGCGAACAACGTCCAGCTGGCAGAAGACAGGATGAAACCATATTTGCAATTACCTGTTTGTTCAGAAACCGTGTGGAGCGGGTCTGGGGCATGCTTTCTTTAGAAGACCCTCCCCACACGCCCACTGCACTTTTGGGCACCTGTCATCAAACCTGGCAGCAACTGTTTGTCTTTTCTCTGCCTCTTCTCACTGCCTGTGCTGGGAAAACAGAAGGACGGAAAACAAAGCCCCGAGAGCCAATTAACCCACAGTGCCACCCCTCACCCCCAGCCATTCTTCCTGAATGCTCAGACCCATGTTTCTGATGCACTATTGGGGACTCTGTCTTTCCCACCCAGCATGCGGATGGCCCACCTTGGCTTTGCAGTCTGCAGAGGGACGTGCAGCCTGGCCTGGATTTGCCTCTTGGCTGTCTGTGCCAGGTGCATTCATCTGTTCAGGCTGCTGTAACCAAGTGCCACAAACTGGGGGCTTAAACAACAGAAACGGATTATCTCCCAGTTCTGGATACTGGAAGTCTGAGAACAAGGTGTCAGCAGAGTTGGTTCCTGCCAAGGCCTGCGAGGGAGATTCTGTTCCTTGCCTCTCCCCTGGCTTCTGGTGCATGGCTGGTGATCTTGGTGTTCCTTGGCTTCTGCTGCATCCTCCCATCTCTGCCTTCATCTTCACATCGTATTCCCCATGCGTCTATGTTCGTCTCTGTGTCCCAGGTTTCCTTTTATAAGGACATCAATGGTGTTGAAATTGGGCCCACCCTACTCTAGTATGAACTTGTCTTAACGAATTTCATCTTCCATGACCCTATTTCCAAATATGGTCAAATTCTGAGGTATTGGGGGTTAGCTGTCAACATCTGAACTTTGAGGGAAACACAAGTCACTGTGATATGGTTTGGCTCTGTCCCCACCCAAACCTCTTCTTGAACTGCAGCTTCTATGATTCCCACATGTTGTGGGAGGGACCTGGTGGGAGGAAACTGAATTATGGGATCAATTTCCTTTATATTGTTCTTGTGGTAGTGAATTTCACAAGATCTGATTTTTTTTTTGTTTTTGGCCCACTGGTAAGTGGTTTCACTTACCAGATTCTACTTCTGTTTTTAGAAAATGTTCTGCTGCTTAAACACAAAACAAACCACTGATCTAAGAAGTACTGATCTAAGAAGATCTAAGAAATACTGCTCTAAGAAAAGCAGCACTTTTCTGACATTAACACTTGTCCCTGTCCCTTGCTTCAATATTCCTGCTCAGTACAACAGTCCAGAATGACTCCTCTGAGTGATGGGATGATCAGAACTAGATTAACAACCAGGACTCTAGGACTGCAGAGTCCTACACAAGATAAGAAGAGCAGGAGCCAGTCTCAACCAGCTCTGGTTCTAACCAGCAGGGTGACTTTGAGTTTCAGGGTCCTCCTGTGTGAAGTGGGATAACTCTACCAGCCCTCTCTGCTCTATGGAAGAGCAAGCAAAAGAATTTACGTAAAAGCCCACTGTGAAGTGTATACTGTGAACAAGAATGGAACGTTCTGTCTTGCCAGGCTCTGTGATCAGAAATATGAGAAGGATTCACTCCACATGCATGCCGCTTCTCCACTATTTGTCAATTCCATGTTGTATTGATCCCAACAGTCACTAAATCCATTGCGTCACACGGATTTACAGGCTAGGAGGAGACCCATATAGCTGATATCATTCATTATACCTTATTCCACCACAAAATCAATATAAATGTGTCATGAAAGATCAAAACTCTTCCGAGTCTGCACCATACCCATAAACTAAGCAGAGTTTTGGGATTTCTGATTTAATTTAGCCGTAAGTATCAGGAAATAGAGAACAGGAAATTGAGTAAAAAGAAACGGAACAAAATCAAAAGAAGTCAGAATCTGAACAAAACACAAGGCCTAGGGATTTCACTACTCAGCAGTGGGTCCTGGGTGTGATAGGCTGCTGGGTTTGTGAGTCCAGTGAACCATACCTCCTGATTCATACCTTGCTTGGTTCCCTCCACTTCAGTCTCACCTGGGCCTGTGACTAGTCGGCCTGAACCAACAAAGTGGCAGAAAGGACGCTGTGTGGTTTGGAGCCTAAGCCTTAGGAGGACTTGGCAGCTTCTACTTCTGTGTACCTGGGAGCCCTGGGGTACCACATTAGAATATGGACGTCCTGCTGGAGAGGCCACATGGAGAGCACAAGCCCTGAGACTACCAGCAGAAAAACCAAAGAACCCAGGCAGTGGGAAGAACTGAGGTCCCAAAGACACGACCTCAAGAGAGTCCTTCCAGCCACCCCCAGCCATTTGAGCCATCCTTGCTGGGGCACTGGACATGGGGTGAAGATGCCACCCTGAACCTCCCTGTCCCAGCAGACACCACTTGGAGCAGAAAGGAGCTCAGAGGGCCTCTGAGTTACGTAGCGATGGTTCACAGAACAAGGGTTGAAGAAGCCAGGACATGGGGTCCAGCTGAGGTCAGCTGTGCTCTGCCTCTAACAATTCCTAGTTGCAGCTGGCGGCAAGTATGGGCAAATTATAACCCTCAAGGGGCAAGTTAGGAAGCAAAAAGAGGAGTTACTTGGGACAAAATAGAGAATTCCTAGATGCTGTATGTACAAATAGAAGGAGGAAAGATGAGGAGAGGGACTTAGAAGGAAGGAACTGAGATGCTCTAATGGGGAATTTGATTAATTTCTTCTTCTCCATTATCTCAGGAAACTTTCAATACTGTTATCCATTTCTTGTGAATACATCATAAAGGTAGATGTTTGAGAGATGCACCTAAGAGCTGGGTGATACACTCAGGTGACACCTGCTCCTCAAAAGTTGTGTGCAGAAGCCCAGGGAACTAAGGATTTTCCTATTTGATTGGCTAAACCATGTTAATAAGCTTTTGTGATTCAAAGATTTTCCTGCTCAAAGCATCCACGTAACCCCAAAGATGCTCCAGGAAGAGGAAATCCAGTTCTAACACAACTTAGCTAAATCATTTTGCATGGATAAGGCCAACCCCTCAGGTAATATAGATCCAATGCCTTTTTCAGTGATGGCCAAGGTAAGGGAGGCCCCAAAAGAGCCCTGGGAAGAGAAAGCCAAGGCAGATGTAGTCTTCAGGAGCCCATGGAACGGTCCAGAATTACAGGCAATTATTGCTCAAGAGATCAGTATGGGTCAAACACCACCCTGTACCTTCAGAATCCACTAACTTCAGCCAGATTCAATATACATGATTTCTTACTCATATCGACACCAGCAGCAGCTATCTCTGGTCTTGGGTTTTCTTGGAGTTTTGCCATTTATTTGGCTCAGATTTACCACTGACTGCTGGCCCTCCACTACTGATCCAGGCCCTTCCATACTCATGCCCTGCTGTCCTTCAATCCATCTGTCCAGGGCTGACATCAGCATGGGTCCCCGTCCCTAGCTTCAATATTCCCACTCAGTATAAACATTCCAGAATGACTCTTCTGAGGGATGGGATGATGAAAACCAGATTAGCAACCAGGACTCCAAGGAAATGAGAGGGTTTGAAGCAAGCCAAGCAGGCAGTTAAGAGATAGAACCTCCAGAAGAACATGGACATTGGAGAGGAAGGTAGGGCAACCAGGAATCTGAAAAACAGCAGGAATCCCAGACAAGCAGGAATCCAGCCATCCTTCTCTAAAGATCCAAGAGGAGCAAGTCAAGAAACGGGGGGAGAAGGCTGGCCACACAGCCCCAATGCAATATCGTGTGCACTGTTGTTGAAGAGAAAAATGATCCTGAAAGTGAAAAGCGAAAAACAAGAAGCCCTTGACCCTAAGGCATACATTTAAACATCAGAGGATCTTTTCCATAACTCTGTCTCAAGGATGGGAAAACAATTGAAAGAGGAGATGGGTGGCTGCACCTGCCCAGACATCTGAAGACAGGGCAAAGGTTGGGATAAAGGCAGGTTGGGGACATCACTCTTTACTTTGGTCCCTACGTTCCTTGATATTCAGTCAGGCCACACAAGTGGTACTGGAAGCAGCCTCCTATGCCCAAGGGAATGCCCAGCCTTACTCCAAATGTGGCCTCTGTGCCATCCACAGAGCCCCATCATCTCCTCATCATCTCTCCTTAGACCTGAATAGTTATTTGATTGGATTTTTAGAAAGGGGAATGTCAGTGGCAAGAACAGGAAGTTCACAATTCCCATGATATGCTTAACAAGACAAGCAAAAGGAAATGTCACTATCCTCAAGAGACAAGTCACACACCAACCCTTCCAATCAAAAACACAACAGAGTGGCAGCTTGTCCTTTGCATGTGATCCTCAGACTCACCTTGCAGTGCATCAAGCTGAGTCACATTTGGCCATCATTGAGGGGTGGCTGTAAAAGTTGCCCCTCCATGGCCCTCCAATTATTCCATGCCACAGGCCTGCCCAGTGCCATTCAGCTGCACAGCCACTGTGTCTTCAAAGACCACACAAATAACAGACTGTCAGAAATCTGCATAAGACTAGGAGAGACCGTGAGGCCAAACAAGAATGACTCCCTCTGCAGAACCCTGCTGCAAACCGCCCCTTAGTTGATCTGAAAGGAAGATAAGCTCCATCCATGTGGGAGGAAGAGCAACATGCTTTCCTTCGGGTGTCTCTGAGCAGATAATTGGAGCCAGAGTGACAGGGAGAAAGCAATTCACACCAGAGCAGCTGTTTCTTCTGCCTGTTTTGAAACTCATTGCAAAAATATAGACTTCAAGGATGGAAGTACACTGAGTTTCCATGCCCAAGATGGTGGTGTCATCTCGCGTAGCAAACAGAATGGTGTTCTCCCTGGCCAATTTTGCGTTTTAATGCCTTGAGAGGCAGCTGTCTTGTAGACAGCAGTTTCACTGTGTTTTAAGAGAGTTTCTTTCATCTATCTCCCCATTCACAGTGAAAATATTGTCTCAAAGAGCTCCTAGAAGCGCTTTACTAGAAACCTAAAGTTTTACACCAGGTGCAGTGGCTCACACCAGTAATCCCAGCACTTTGGCAGGCCAAGATGGGCAGATCACTTGAACCCAGGAGTTCAAGACCAGATGGGGCAATGTAATGGGACTTCATCTCTACAAAAAATAAACAAAATTAGCCACATGTGGTGGCGTGCACCTGTGGTCCCAGCTACTTGGGAGGCTGAGCTGGGTGGATCGCTTGAGCCTAGGAGGTTGAGGCTGCAGTGAGCCAAAATCACACCAATGCACTCCAGCCTGGGAGACAGAGCAAGACCCTGTCTCAAAAAAGAAAAAGAAACCTAAAGTTTTGAAAGGTGTTATGGATTGAATTGTGTTCCCCTCAAATTCATATTCTGAAGCCCTTACCCCCCAGTACCTCAGGATTGTGACCTTATTTAGAAATAGGGTCATTGCAAATGTATGTAGTTAAGATGAGGCCATACTGGTGTAGGGTGGGCTTCTACTCAAACATGACAAGTATCCTTATAAATAGGGAAAATGTGGCCACAGATAGTGGGAACGTGCCACATAAAGATGAAGGCAGAGATCTGGGGCGGTGCTTCTGAAAGCTGTGGAGCCCTGAAGATTGCCTGCAAACCATGGACACCGGTGGAGAGCATGGAACGGGTGCAAACCATAGATGTTGAGGGGAAAGCATAGAACTGGTGCAAACCACGGACGCTGGGGGAGAGCATGGAACGGGTGCAAACCACAGACGCTGGGGGCAGAGCATGGAATGAGTGCAAACCACAGATGCTGGGGGAGAGCATGGAACGGGTGCAAACCACGGACGCTGGGGGAGAGCATAGAATGAGTGCAAACCACAGACGCTGGGAGAGAGCATGGAACGGGTGCAAACCACGGACGCTGGGGAAGAGTATGGAATGGGTTTGCTCTCTCAGCCCGCAAAGGCCACCCCTGCTGACGCCTTGATCTTAGACTTTGGACCTCCAAACTGTGAGACATTACATTTCTATGGTTTAAGCCACCCTCTTTTTAGTGCTTTGTTACTGCAGCTCTAAGAAACTAATGCAAAAGACATTGCTGTATATGGATGAAAGAAAAGGACAAGTCGAATGAAGCTGGTGCTACTTAATGAATTAGGTAGATCCTAAGTGTTGAAAGGGGTTAAAGAGTACATAATTCAAGAGAAAAATATTTTATCTTCCAGGAATGTATTTTCTCACTGGAAAAACAAGATATGTATTCAGGAATCAAGCCTTGGATTTTTGGTTGGTTTGTTGCTTGTTTTTCGAGACGGAGCCCTGCTCTGTCGCCCAAGTTGGAATGCAGTGGTGCGATCTTGGCTCACTCCAACCTCCGCCTCCCAGGTTCAAGTGATTCTCTTGCCTCAGCCTCCTGAGTAGCTGGGATTACAGGCACATGCCACCACGCCTGGCTAATTTTTTTGTATTTTTAGAAGAGATGGGGTTTCACCATTTTGGCCAGGTTGGTCTCAAACTCCTGACGTCAAGTGATCCACCCACCTCGGCCTCCCAAAGTGCTGGAATTACAGGCATGAGCCACCACACCTGGCCTCTTACTTCCTTTTTGAAAAATAGCATCACTCATGATGTGATCTCAAGTCTCATGGTCCTGGTTCCTAGGTCTTTCTTACGTGTGGGCCAAGTCTCCTGGTCCAGGAACTGTGGCCAGAGGTCCCAGGCCTGAGCTGAGGGGAAGTCCCTGGGCCTACAGCACGGAAAGCTCCTGGCCCTTCCTGCGCCCCCCCACCCCAACCCCTTAGAGAGGTTGCAGAGAAAGGAGGGTTCAAGGACTTGTGGCATGTCTACTGGTCAAACAGTTGCCAGGGCTCTCATCACCCACTAGTCACCAGCACGGAGCCTTCTCCATGAGACGCCAATTAGAGGAATGGGCTGGAAGGGCTGGGAGAGCCCAGTGAGCCTACCAATGAAGGACCTGAGGGAGGATCATACCCTGTAGCCAAAGGGCA
Source organism: Colobus angolensis palliatus (assembly GCF_000951035.1). Classification (NCBI taxonomy): domain Eukaryota; kingdom Metazoa; phylum Chordata; class Mammalia; order Primates; family Cercopithecidae; genus Colobus; species Colobus angolensis. The sequence goes on along the minus strand of NW_012111808.1, from coordinate 6,547,771 downwards.
GGTATCAGAAGGGGACAAAGGCAAGTGGCAAGGAGGTGCCTGATGGGCCACAGCCTCTGGTCATTGCAAAGCTTCCTTGAGCATCTCTGTTCCTATGGTCTGGAATCTCCTGTCCCAAGGACTGCCACGTAGTCTTCATCAGAGTGCTGATTAAGGGCAGAGGCCAGGCAATCAGCACTTGGTTCAAACCCTTCTCTGTCAGTTACTAGTTGTGTGACCTTGAAAAAGTGACTTAGTGTCTCTCGGTCTCACTTTTTTCAACTATAGTATAGAAACAATAGTAGAGACTTTGGGATGGATTAAGTTAAATAACCCATCTAAAGGGTTTAGTACATCATCAGCTACATGGTAAGTCCTCAATCCATGTTAACTCATTAATAAACTCACTTTTACACCTGACAAAAGCATTACCCCCTTGCAGCCCATCTGGAAAATGTCCATCTTGCTTAGTCAAACCCTCTCTCTTTATTCACAGCAGCAAATGTAGGTTCTCTCTCTTTTTTTAAGAGACAGGCTCTTGCCCTGTCACCCAGGCTTGGAGTGCAGCGGCACGATCACAGCTCATTGCAACCTCAATAAGTTCTCTTTTTGTTGTGGAAGATGAGAGCAGACCCCATTAGATAGTGATGATTAGCTGTTGATGAAACTCGTTTCTACTATGGGATGAAAAGAAATCGCATTTCTGTCTTGCCACAACCAAGTTCCAGGCTCAGCTCCCTGAGAGTCTAGGGGTTAGAGAAATAGGCAGTGTGTTCCTCTGCACATGCAGAGACAGCTTTTATTTTTATTTATTTGTTATTTATGAGATGGAGTCTCCCTCTGTTGCCCAGGCTGGAGTGCAATGGTGCAATCTCAGCTCACTGCAGCATCCACCTCCCAGGTTCAAGTGATTCTCCCACCTCAGCCTCCTGAGTACCTGGCACTACAGGCGGGCGTCACCCTGTCATAGAGACAGGGTTTCGTCATGTTAGCAAGGTTGGTCTTGAACTCCTGACATCAGGTAATCCACCCATCTCAGCCTCCCAAGGCTGGGATTACAGGTGTGGGCCACGGCGCCCAGCCCAGGGAGAGCATTTTTGTGCTTTAACAAAGCATGATATCAAAGTAATATGAGTAAGCTAGATGGGCAGAGAAAGAAACACTGGCAAGCTGCATTCTTTCAAAGCCAGACTGCACCTGAATTGGGAGGAGCAGAGTGAGCAAGAACAGATGAATTCAGCGATACTGAGTTCAAGTGTGGCCAGCACATCTCTGCTCACAGCACACAGCCAGCTGTCAGGTGAACTAGATTATATATAAGTAACCACATGTCTCTAATTGTTGAGTCAGGGGATATGAAGTCACATGGCTATGCCTGCAAGGGAGGTTGGGAAATGGCGCTCAGCTGGGCAGCCATGTGCCTAGCTACGGTCTGCGGTTAGGAAAGGAGAAGTCAGATGTTGGGGAACACACAGCAGTCTCTCTCACAAGGGGGGATAAAGAGAGAAGATTGAGGAGGGGAGCCAGGCACGGCAGCTCAGGCCTGTAACAAGCCTCCCAAGTTGTGGCCAGGAGTTAGAGACTGTAGTGAGCTATGGTGGCACCACTGCCCTCCAGCCTAGACAACAGAGCAAGACCCCTATCTCTAAAAAACAGAGGAGGGAATTAGAGAGTGAGAACGGAGCTGAGAATGGAGAAGAAGAGTTAATTATAAGTAGAAGAAAAAACTCCAGTTGCTGAGGCAAAGCCCTGGGGTTAGATTCCAATCAGTGCCAACAGCATCATAGCAGTTGCTGAGTTGTTATTCTGGGGTTTAGGAAGAGGATGTCTATGACTACAGTAAGGAAGGGGGGCCTATTCCATCTCCTCGGCCTTACCAGCCTCCACTTCAGGCTCATCTTGTTTCTGTTGTGATTTTGTGCTTCCGACTCTTAAAACTGTTCTGCATTTTGTTCCCTTTTATTTGCCCACTGTGGTTAAACAACTCAACCAGACAACTTGAACAAGAGCTGTGACTGAACAGGGATCATGAAAAGAGGGGGTCCCCTAGTTCCACTATGAATGGAAAAGTAAGCACGCTTCCTTCCCTTTGCATAGTGGGCGTGTTTTTTCAAAAGGTTCTTGCAGATGTTGTCTCAACTCCCTCTGTAACAAAACTGCAAGGCAGGGACAGGCACTGTTCATGATAAGTAGTGAGGGTGCAGTCTCTGGGGTCAGACTGCCTGATTGAAATCCCAGCTCTGCCATTTATGAGCTGTGTGATCTTGGGGAACTCACTCAACTCCTCTGAGCTTCATTTCTCTCAACTATAAAATGGGAAGCACATGGCAAGCACTTTACAGGTAGGGAAACTGAGATTCAACTAAAGGGATTTGCTTAAAGATTCAAAATCTGGTTTTCTAACTTCCAGTTCTACTCTGCCTGAAAGCATAGGTTTTATGGAGCTCAAAGTAGGTGAGTGACTTGTGGCATGAAATCAAAATTAATGTAAAATTATGAAACAGAACAAAATATATAGATCAGAGAAAAGAAACCCAAGGAATGGTGATGTAACACGGAAACAAGCCAGGGAGGTAATGAGAGAAAAAGAATAGAGCTAGGCAGAGGGGAATCATGGCTGCCAGAAGCATGAAGAGCCTGAAGCTGTCGTTTTCCAGAAAAGGAAACTGAGGCATGTGGCAGTCACATGCAACTCCAGCAGACAGGACTGCAGCAATGTGGAAGGAACTGCATGCCCTGAATGCCAGAGAACTTTCTCATTCTGGCGATTCAGCCTCCCGTGTTCCTGGGGAAATTCTCTGGAAGGACTTTGGAATCTTCACACCGGCTGCCCATCACAGAGGTCAGACAAGCACGACCAGTTCAGTGAGGAAAGCACACATCACAATGTGTTCTTCTTGCTTTTGTTTTACTTTAATCCCTCTAGGAATAGGAGACAGATAACCTTTCAATAATCTGAAATTCCAATAAAAAGAAACTCTCTCTGAAAAGTACACAGTGTTTGGGAAGGCTTCAGTATTTAGTAGACTTTAAAGATTTTCAGCAGCCCTCCAATTTCTCTGTGTGCTTTGGAGGCATTGAGGGGAGTAATATTAGCTGAATAAAAGGTCACCACCACAAGAATTGTTTTTAGCTACATAAATGTGACATGGCAGGGTTGAAAGCTCTAGATAGATATTAAATTGCTGGTAATACTTGTGAGTAGGTGCAACTATCATTTTCCACACCCCCAGGCAGCAGGGGAAGTTCTTTCACTCTATGATGGCTTGTAAATATTTTTCCTCTCTGTTTTTGGTCTTTTTCTACATTCTTGTCCTCATTTCCTCTATGATTTTTTTCAAGCTTTACCTGGCTTTGCAGCTATAAACATTTCCACTTAAATGTTGTGTTGCTGGTTCTCAAACTTGAATCAGAATGATCTCGGGGCCTTTGGAGACACTGATTACTGGGCCCCAGCCCCAGAGTTTCTGATGCAAGACATCTGCGTGGGAACTGAGAACCAGTGTTTCTAACAAGTTCCCAGGTGACGCTGTTGCACATGGTCCAGGACCCATACTAGGAGAATGGCTGGCTTAGATCGCCCTCCCTTGGCTGCGCCCTGGACTCTGTCCTAGCCAAGGCCAGCAAATCACTCTGCACTTCTGTCTTCCTGTGGTTCCAAGGAGACTTTCCTTGTCAATATTGTAACACTCCATTCAAGACCCAAAGATGTACTGATGAAGCTTCCGGGGGGTGCTGTGGAAGTCATTCTGAGAGCTGAGCAATGCCAGGGGGCACTAAGTCTTGGATGTCTCATCCCAAAGCCATCCCAGAAAGCACGCTGCTTGTTCTTTACTCCCAAGGCAGGTGTAGATTCCACGTTAGTCCTGAAGGTTTGCGATATCTCTGGCTGGTCCCCAGGGTTGGCTTTGATCAGAGGCCCTGAAACCTGGAGCTGAGCAGTTCTCCCAGCCGTCCACTGACCCAGGAATGCCAGAGACCTCCACAGGGATCTCCCTCACCAGAAAGCCAGCACTGACCCTTAGCTGAGGGTGGGAGGACCTAGCAGGACATTTGTCTAATGCGTTGGGTCTTAAGGATCCAGGAACTTTGAAGTCCAGTCTGACCAGCAGTCTTTACCTTAAAAAGTGAAAAATAAATAAAACATAAGATTCATTTCAAGTTCCTCAGAAAGAAAGCAGTGAGTCCCTGAAAAAAAAAAATACTGTTTTCCATTGAAAATGATAGATTAGATTAGAAATATTAGATGTATTTCCTAAAGGATTAAGTGAAAACCTTATTTGGGCATTCTAAATTCCTTAGTAGGCTGGTCATTTAAAAGGAAGCAATGAAGGCCCCTTGATTCCTCTACTTCGCAGTCTGACAATCTACAGTTTTCCTAGGAGGCTTTCGGTGTGTTCAAGAAGGCAGCGGGGCCGACACTGATCTCTTACGTGCTGCCCTCTCGTGGTCTCCCAAACACAGGCAGCTAAAGTTTTCTTCCAATCCCGCTCATCTATTTGTTCAAATCAACAGGAACAGAGCCCAGGACAAAGGGGAACAGGTGATGGAGGTCGGCTACAGCATAGCTGATTCCACGGGTCTGATTAAGCTACTGCACTCCAGCCTGGGCAACAGAGCAAGACTCTGTTTCAAAATAAATAATTGGTATTTTTCCATAAAAATATGTTAGCAAGAAATGTATAATTTATTATATTTAAAGGAATTTATAAATATTATTATAAATATAAATATTGTCCAATTTTTTCCATTTCTAATTTCTAGTATAGTAAATATCAATAGATATATCCCACATAAGAAACAAAGGCTCTTCAGGTCCCAGATAATGTTGAAGGTATAAAGAAATCTTGAGTCCAGATAGTTTCAGAATCACTGATGTAGAGGAACCGTGGGATTGGGGGATGGCTCCAAAGCTCAGTTTGCACATGTGTCCTGGGCCCCTATGTAACATGAGGAGAGATTTGGGGTGGGTACCAGTTCACTAGTTACCTGATTTTAAAGAGTGGAGGAAGGAGTGTTAGGTTCAACACCGTTCCCCAGGAATAACCTATTCTCAGGTTGCATTCAACTTCCCCTGGGCCTGTGTGATGCTAGGCAAGTTTGTTTCCCTGGTGCCACTGCAGAGTCTGTGGCTGAAGATTCTAATAGGCTGGTCCTTGCAGCAGCTGTGGGTTCCATACAGGGACTGGCCTGAAACAGATCCCCACAGCTTCTCACTACTGTACTGTAGAGACCAGAAAGCTAAATGTTACATTTTTTAAAACACATTTGCAGCTAAGATACTGTTATCAGATACTCTAAATTGTGTTCCAGAAAAGCACATAGAAACTCTAACCCCGACCAGGCGTGGTGGCTCACACCTGTAATCCCAGCACTTTGGGAGGCCGAGGTGGGCAGATCACGAGGTCAGGAGTTCAAGATCAGCCTGGCCAACATGGTGACACCCCATCTCTACTAAAAATACAAAAATTAGTTGGGCGTGGTGGTGGGTGCCTGTAATCCCAGCTTTTCAGGAGGCTGAGACAGGAGAATTGATTGAACCCGGGAGGCAGAGGTTGCAGTGAGCCAAAATCACACCATTGCAATCCAACCTGGGCAACAGAGTGAGACTCCATCTAAGGAAAGAAGAAAGGAAGGAAGGAAAGAAGGAAGGAAGGAAAGAAGGAAGGAAGGAAGGAAAGAAGGAAGGAAGGAAGGAAGGAAGGAAGGAAGGAAGGAAGGAAGGAAGGAAGGGAGGGAGGGAGGGAGGGAGGGAAAGAGGAACTCTAACCCCCACTGTGACCTTTTTTAGAGATAGGGCCTTCAGAGAGGCAATTAAGATTAAACGAGGCCATAAGGGTGGGTCCCTAATGCAATAGGACTGATGTCTTGGTAAGAAGAGGAAGAGACACCAGTGAAGCAAGCACACAGAGAGAAGGCTATTTGGGGACACAGCAGGAAGGTGGCTGGCTACAAGCCTCGGGAGAAACCAAGTCTGCCAGCACTGGGATCTTGGACTTCCAGCCTCCAAAACTGTGAGAAAATACATTCCTGTTGTTTAAGCCACTCTGTTGGTGATATTTTAACATGACAGTCACAGCAAACTAACACAGGCAGTGACTGAGATTTAGATTCTGCCAAGCAGGCATTCACATGGGATTTGGAAGGTAGAAGTGAGATACACACAAAACCTCTGCTTCTTCTGCTGGAAAACATCTTGGACCCGTCTGGTTTTTCTGTGGCTGCTTCCTGGTCATGGCAGTGTCTGATTATATGGGCTTCCTGGTCATGGTAGCTTCCTGATTATACTAGTTTCCAAAACATGGAGGAGGAAGCATGGCTCTGCTTTAGCAGCTGCGGCAATGACTTTCCAAGTGACACGTGGCTTCCTGGGAAGTAGCACTCATGGTACTGAGATGTGGCTTTGAGAATTGTTCCTGAAAGTGACGGGCAAGAGAAGACTCTCCCGCTGGTCTAGCTTTGCCATCTGGCCCCTATAAATAGTACTCCAAGTATCTGTGGCACCTCAAGTAGTTCTATGAAACCTGTGACAACTCTTAAAGGTCTCTGGGGTCATGGATCAAAGCCAAGCCCTCTTTGGCTATTAATATTCTTCTAAGTAAAAGTTTCTAACTTGCGACCAGGTGCAGTGGCTCATGCCTGTAATCCCAGCACTTTGGGAGGCTGAGGTGGGGGATCACCTGAGGTCAGGAGTTCAAGACCAGCCTGGCCAACATGGTGAAACTCAGTCTCTACTAGAAATACAAAAAAAAAAAAAAACAGCTGGGCATGGTTGTGGGTGCCTATAATCCCAGCTACTCGGGAGGCTGAGGCAGGCAGAACTGCTTGAACCCAGAAGGCAGAGGTTGCAATGAGCAAGATAGTGTCACTGCACTCCAGCCTGGGCAACAGAGACTCCATCTTTAAAAAAAAAGTTTCTAACTTACCGTTGGGCCCTTGTAAAAACAGAGTACCTGGCCATGGGAAAGTAGTAGTCGTGTGACTTAAGCTGTCCATAAAGAATTGTTATCTAATCCAGCGAGTCATAAGTTTGGATGCCTGCAGAGGTCTCCATCATAAGTGGTTATGGAATATGGGGACAGGTCTGGAAAGTGCCCGTACATCACTGGAGTGGAGGCTGTACAATCTCAGTGTACCACCTCCTCCTGCTACAATGCCATCTGCCATGACCTCATGGCTGGTTTCCTGGGATCAGTTGACTAAGAAAATATTGAGCCTGGTTTTCAGAAGGTGCCACACAATCATCTGAAAGTTGATACAATATTATGGCCCCATTCAGGGGTAGCTCTGGCAGGACAGAGAAATCCTTGTAATGGGTAGAACTTTGAATTCCTGGAAGAAGAGATGGCCAAATATATGGATCTTCCCTAATTCCCAGGCAGCAGCTAACCATTTAGCTAGACGACTAACAGCTTGGAAGAAGTGAGACTGGAGGAATTCTTGACAAGGCCTAGGGAAAGTTGTATGGAAGGCCTTCTCAGAATAAGCCCCAAGTGTGGCAATCATTGTGTCCCTCCTTACTGTCATGGAAGAGCTCTCTACACGTAAGGCTCTTACTACTCAGGTGAGCAGGGTGAGCGTGATTCTTTGGCTGTGAGCCAGCCTCTCCCCATGCAGCCAGCATGCCACCTTGCTGATAATCCCACTGAGCAAGCACAGGGTGGCTGGATAAAGAGACAGAAGCAAGGCAGGCAGCAACTTTTGCTGCTTTTTTTGCCCTGGAGCAGGCACCACCCATGGAAGTATCTGACCTTAGCAGCATCTTCATCCTCATGGCTCCCTTCTCTACATTCTGCTCCACACGATGGTACTGTTTTCATATCCTCTACCTCTAGGAGCATATTTTGGGACATCCAGGCCCTTAATATCAATATCAGTGTTTCTTGAATTGTAGGCATCAGAATCGCTTACTTATGTTTGTTAGTATGTAGGAGTCAGAAAATGGATTTTTATCAAAATCCCCAAGTAATCCTTGTCTTCACTAAATTTTGTAACAATCTAATCTTGAACAAAAAGAAAGTAGTTCTCTTTTTTATTCTCTCTCTGTCTCTCTCAACTATCCACAGCCTGCCCTCTTAGTTCAGTTTTCTAGGCCAAAGACTTCCTCTTCCCTAGTGTCTGGCCCCAGGAACCATCTCTTTTTAGTGGCCGTAGCCCCCATACCTGCAAGATGGAGGCTTAAACCTCATAAAACTCTACAAAAGAACCATATGCCAGTTCAGTGTAGCCTTGGCGTTCATGTACGAAATCTTCCCTTCCAAGAATGGAGTGGGTTGGGTCTTCCTTCTTCATCCTGCCAGAAGTCATCATGATGAAGAAGGCTGACAGCTGGAGAACAGAAAGCTGAAGATCATGGGTTTATCAGTCCACTTCTCACTGAGGAGGGGTTGAGATTGAAAACTCGTAAAAGGGACACAACCCCCAGACTGCCAGCTGGGAAGGCACAATCTGGGGCCAGAGAAGCTCCCCACTGCAGATCCATTTCCAGCGTGGAGAAAGCGTCCTCCTGTTTCCTCCAGTCTCAGCCTGTCCTGTGGTTCTCTGCAGCATTTCAGGCAAACACAGACAACGGCATTCCCATCTGCCCTGGCCCCTCTCTTCCCACCATGCCACTTCCCCTCAGCAGAGTCCTGCTGATGTTCACCTAAGCCTGCACCCTCTCAACCCCTTTATCCTCATCATCATAGTCATCACAACCTGCTTACTTTATTCATACCAAGTAGCAACTGAAAAGTCCAATTTCTGCAGCTGGGCATGCTTAGCTTCACCAACAAAATGTGGTCTGACATATAGAGTCAGACCACAATGGAGCATGGTAGTTTGAACTTCTAAAATGTAATTAACAGCTAGATAGTGTTTCTCCAAACTCCCAATCTAGTAAGTACTGAAGTGTAGGGTATCTAAAACCTTAACAGACTTCCCCTGTTTCTTGCAGGAGTTTTATAAAAGGATATTAAGGAGAATGACTGCCCTTCTAGCCCAGAGACTGTAGTAGGGGATTTGTTTAGAGTTAAAGAAAATCTCTCATGGGACTTGGGTTCTGTTGGGTTCTGGATACTGATTTGTTGTGTCCAATAAGGCCAGATTTGCTGTTTCACTTGAAGCCCATTGGTCTCAGGTTCATTCTCTGTAAAACGAGACATTTCCCAAGAAGGGGTCTGTCTCTACATGTCTCAGAAGCTTTTATGAGGCTGTGAGCCTCATCTGATACCAGAGGAAGACATCACCAGCTCACTGTTCACAAGTCCATCCCATTCCCAGTGTGGATCTGAAAACCACAGAGTGCCAGTCTCTGTAAGTGTCCTCTATTGTCTCTGGTCCAGCTCCATGAACATCCTGAACATGTTTGCCTAACCAGAGGGAACAAGGGGGCCTCCTGGGGAGATACAGGGAGACTGTGTGACAATGGGGAAAAAGCAGCACATTTGGAGGAGCCCTGGGTCCCCCAGGTCTGATTGTAAGGCCCTCTCTTAAGCTTCCTTAGTCCTCATCTTCCTTCAAGCATTGAGGAAACACAAAATACCTCACAGAATCCTCAAGCAGTGCAAATGCCCTAAGTCTTTCCCATCTTCCAAGCCCACATCACACTCCAGCTTCCAGCAATCTCTCTCCTGCTTTTCACAGTCAAACTTCTGGAAAGAATTGCTCATAAACCCCCCTGCCTGGCGAACCCGTCAGGACATGGTGGCTGAGCATATGGGCTCTGGATTCGAACTGCTTGGATTTATATCCTGGTGCCCCCACCTGGCTACATGGCCTTGCACCAATGACGTATCTCTGTGCCTCTGTTTCTCCATGTGTAGATGAGGATGATAATAGTGCTTATGTGAGTGCTCTATTAGGATTAAATGCCTTGGTTTCTATAAAGTGCTTAGGATGGTACCTGGCATATAATGAGCCCTCAATAAATACTAGATATTACTGTTTTACAAATCTCAATTTAGGGCTAACTTCTCAGAAATTCCACTAGGCCTCCTGGTTAGAGTCAGGATTTCATAGTTCTCACCTAAGTTGAAATTAAGTATTTTTGGTGTGATTGTCATGACCCTCACGCAGGGCACACACTAGAAGGTCAAAGGGAGCAGAAATTGGACCTGTGTTTCTCTACATTGTATTCCTACTGCTTAGCTCAATAACTGGCCCACAGCAGGAACAAATAAGTATTTCTTGAACATACAAAGGAATGAGTGAGTGCTGGTACTGGCCTGAGTCCATTTAATGAATGGAGGTTGCTGTCAGAGAGCAAGTGCCCCAAGCTCCTGGATGAACCCATAATGGAAGACATCTTTGGCCAAAGGGTACCTGGCTGCTTGAAAGAATGGCTATGGCTCCCAAAGGGGGGCTATTAGGGAAGCCCTTTGGGCATAAGAAAGCTGACTTTGGGCCAAAGACTCTGCATGTCTTGGAGAAGTTGCTATTTGCATGTGAATGTCATCAATTGAGACTGTGATGTAGAACAAATCCTGTCACTCATTGAGTCCTGTGGCTCATTGGAATCATTTTGGAAGTTTTGAAAAAATGAGTACGGATTCCTAAGCCCCACTCCAATCTGGAAATCTCCAGGAGTAGATCCTGGAAACTTAGATTTTTTTTTTTTTTTTTTTTGAGACGGAGTCTCGCTCTGTCGCCCAGGCTGGAGTGCAGTGGCGCAATCTTGGCTCACTGCAAGCTCCGCCTCCCAGGTTTACGCCATTCTCCTGCCTCAGCCTCCCGAGTAGCTGGGACTACAGGCGCCCACCATCTCGCCCGGCTAGTTTTTTGTATTTTTCAGTAGAGACGGGGTTTCACCGTGTAGACCAGGATGGTCTCGATCTCTTGACCTCGTGATCCGCCCGTCTCGGCCTCCCAAAGTGCTGGGATTACAGGCTTGAGCCACCGCGCCCGGCCGAAACTTAGATTTTTAAAAAGCTCTTCGGGTGATTCTGTTGCCACCAGCCTGTACAAACCAGCAGGCTCTAATCTGGCCACGTTTTCTCTTTTTACAAAGGAGGAAACAGAAACACACTTTTGCCCTACATCAGTAAAGAGGGCATGAAGTGTTTAATAAACACGGAAATTAGCTGATAATTTGTTAGGGACTAGAAAATATGGTGTGTGCCCTTGGAAATAGCACGTAATACAAATCATGCATGGTAGGGGTCATTAGCATGGAAATGAGGTCCGATTAAAAAGCACTGACAGCACTTCCTCCTCCTCCTATTGTGATTAGAGCAAATATTAGACTGTTTGGCACACTCGGTCAAGTTTCCTCCAATAGACTCATCTCTCTTGGCCAGGGTGTGTTTGCTGAGTTTAACACAGGATGGCCCAGTGTCACTTATCTAAGAGCTGACAGCCCTTCACACCTGAGTGTTCCTGGCTGGTGTGGACTCAGCGATCCAATCATCACCATCATTCTCTAACCCAGGGTTTCTCAACCTGGGCACTATTGACATTTTTTATTGGATATTTCTTTGCAAGGAGTGGGGGGTGCACTACCCTCTGCACTGTAAGATGTTTAGTAGTCTCGTAGTCTCCATGGCCAATGGTGTCTACCCACTAAAGAACAATAAAACATGTCCCTTGGACATTGCCAATTCTCCCCTAGGGAGGGAAAAAAGCCTCCCCTTCTCCCATCTCCACACTGAGAACTGCTTTAACCTTACAAATTCACTTAACAGAGAACTCAAAGGACCACAGCACGACATCAGGAATTTTCACTGGAGCCTTTTTCCCCAATAGAAAAAATATAAAAGAATATTTCTATGGATTTCATGGACAAGACCCAAAAAAGGACAAAACCAAAAAGAAAGGATTGATAATTTTGCCTGCATTAAACTGTAAAACTTTCATATGAAAAACATCATATATGAAGTTGCCATAGAGGAGAAAATATTTACAATACAAATAATCGATGAAAGGTTAATGTTCAGAATACACAATTGTATTAATTCCTTCTCACACTGCTATAAAGGACTGCCCAAGACTGAGTAATTTATTAAGGAAAGAGGTTTAATTGACTCACAGTTCCACATGGCTGGGAGGACCTTGGGAAACTTACAATCATGGCAGAATGGGAAGCAAACACATCTTTCTTCATATCATGGCAGGAAGGAGAAGTGCCAAGCAAAAAAAAGGGGGAAGTCCCTTATAAAACCATCAGATCTCGTGAGATCTCACTCACTATCATGAGAATAGCATGAAGGTAACTGCCCCCATGATTAAATTACCTCCCACTGGGTCTTTCCCATGAACTACAATTCAAGAAGAGATTTGGGTGGGGACACAGCCAAACCATATCAATAGGGATGTCTCAGAATCAATAACAAAAAGAAAAACATCCAATAAAAAAATGAGCAAAGGATATGGTAGACAGTCTGTGAAGAGGAAACTCTGAATGGACAATACACTTGGAAACTGGTCAACCCCATGAATAGACAGGAAATGCAAATTGAAATGATCACATCCTACCTTACACTCATCAGAGGCAGTAAATGAATAAGTTGATAGTACCAAGTATTGGGGAGCGGGCACTGAAGTGATAGTATCTACTCCCATACACCCCTAGTAGAGGCACAGATTGGTAAACATCACTTTAGAAAACTATCTAGCATTATCAGGTAAGATCGACTCTGCCATTACTCTCCCCAACAAACACCCTAAAAAACTAACACATCTCCACAAGGAAACACCATCAAAGGGTGTTTACAATAATGTTTGCAATAGTGAAAAATGAAACAAACCAAGGATCTACCAGTTGGGGAATGGATAAACATTTAAGATACACGTGCACACAATAGGATATCGTTAGCATTAAAAATTAATGGACTATATGTGTAATGGGAAAATCATATTTTAAAGGATAGTACAGTATGGACCCAATTATATAAAGCTTAAAAACAAAGAGTATACCATTTATAGACACATGCATATTGGTTTAAAAAAAAGGGTGAAACTTGGATAAAAGGGAGGAAGTAAATGGGATGCAGGGAGGTCTACAATTGAGTTTACAATGTTTTATTTTTTAACCAAACAAAAAGAAGTACATCTGAAGGAAAAATGGCAAAATGTTAACCTGTGTTTAATTGGGATTGTGGATATGTGGGGTATGAATTGTTTCATTCTCTAGACTTGTTTGAAATTTTTAGTTTTTTAAATTAAACATTTTAAAATAAATACATCTGGAAAAGGCAAAACTATAGGGATTGAAAACAGATAGGTGGTTGCCAAGGGCCAGGGATGGGGGTAGAGGTTGACTACAAAGGGGCCCCAGGAATCTTCAGGAGTGATGGAACTGTTCTGTATCCTACTTATGGTGGTGGTTATACAACTGTATTCATTTGTCAAACCTCACAGACATGTACACTTCTTAAAAGGTGAATTTTATTGTATGAAAATTATACATTAATGAAAAAATAAAAATGAAAAAATATCTGCTAATAATGGTAGGAACAAAAGGTGCAGAATTAGACATTAATTATTTTAAGTTTCTTACCTAACAAAAAGGAAATACTATATAAAATTGGGTTGTTACTTGGAAGCATATATCAATGTATTCCTAGGTATAATCAATACATTTTTAAAATTCAATCAACATTTGAATTAATAATAATAAATGCATTTATATCACAGAATCTGCTGAAACACCCAGCACTTCACCCCTTTCTTAAACAAGAGCAAAATGCAACTTCAGCTCATTCTCCCTGCTCTGGGTGCCGGAACAGAACAGGATTTCTGACATTCATATTAATATTCTTGACGTTCTTATAATAAGTAGCTGTCAGAAATATTTGGCTATTGAATGAATGACTCAGTCAATAACCAAATGAGTGAAAGAAAGAAGAATCACTTCTCTGTCTTAACATCCTGTTTCTATTTTACTGGGGCAAGATCTTCTCTTACCTCTACAAGGATAGTGATAGTTTCATTAAGGTTTCTTCTCTCTGTATAATCTCCTGTCTCGAAATTCCTTTTTCTGTGGATTCCTTTTAGTCTTACCCCTTCCAGATATCAAAGGCTTTTCTCAGGTTTGTGGTAACCCTGGTTGTGCTCATGATTAAGGATGAGGGACTTAGAAGCTGAAAGGAAGCTTTGAGTCAGGGTGACCAACACTGAGGGGTGTCCCAGAACATGGAAGTTTCAGCACTAAACCCAAAAAAGTCCCAGGCAAGCCAGGCTGAGTCCATCACCCTACTCTGAGCCCATGGTGTGAGCTTCACGGGAGGGGATCTGGCTGAGACTTTTCTGCAAGAGACTTTAATGTCAATATTTTTAGGGATTTCATCTTGGGCCAGTCAGAATCCCCAAAGATGCAGTTTCCAACCTTCTGCCTGGAGGGTCAAGGCCAGTCTGACGGGGATCGGGCAGCCTCCAGGATGCGGTATTCACACAGCTCTCACTCTTCTGATCTCTTCTGATCTGAGCGTAGAATCCCCATCCCCCTGGCTTCCCTCAGCCTGGAGATCCTGCTCTGTCAGCCTCTGGGCATCAGCCTTGTCCTTCTTCACATCTACAGATCTAGAAGTGTGACAAGGCTGAAGGTGGTAAGGACAAGGACTTTCTCCACCATGCCACCCCCACTTCAGCCATGCCCATTTTTCCCAGAAGTCCCCAGGGCACTTCTCCTTATGTGTCATTGGTCAGAGCTGGGTCACGTGACCAAACCTGCACCAGTCACAGGGAAAGAAAAAGAGGAGGAACATTATTGGTTTCTACCAAATATGATGATTTCCCTTAGTGTGGGCACATTGATAAGGGAACAACATAAGGGTTTGTGTAGTGAAAGAGGAAGGGGAGCAAATATGAGTAGGCCACCAAAAGTGGCCACCTCTCAGCATATACAAACACAGTGTTGATTTAAATCCCACTTGGGGTCTAGGGACTAAAGTTCTAAAGGTTTCTCATCCCTTCAAAGGCCCTGGGGCCTCTCAACTTTGAGCTTCACTGGAAGTGTTACCAGTGCAGAGCGTCCAGGTTCTTGGTGTTTTGAACAAAGAATTGAACAAAATGCACAAAGCAAGGAAAGAATGAAGCAACAAAAGCAGCGATTTATTGAAAGCGAAAGTAGACGCCCCAAGGTGGGAATGGCCTGGGCATAGGGCCTCAAGAGTCCCTGTACAGAATTTTCTCGGGTTTAAATACCTGTTCTAGAGGTTTCCCATTGGTTACTTGGTATACACCCTATGTAAATAAACTAATGGCACACAATCAGTCTGATTGGTTGTGGAAAGCAACCAATCAGAGGCTGAAGTGAAGTTACAAAGGTAATTTGCCCTATGCAATGCCCTATGCAAGCATCTAATTGGTTGTGGAAAGCAACCAATCAGAGATACTTTCAATTTTGCATCTGCCACACAGAAAACGGCAGGTGGCGGTGGTTTGCAAAGGGACTAGCCCCTGATCCTTTTGTTGCTTAGATGTGGAAAGTTGAGGTTTTCCTTTTGATTTAGTTCTAGGAAGTCAGCGTGAATTGGCCTTAAGTTCCCTGACTCCAGACCCTATTCTCCTGCCTCAGAAGGGGGACTGATTGGGCGGTTTGAGGGTATGATTCTTGTAAAATTGAGCATCTCTGAGACCCGGTTGAGAGGAGCCTGCCCAACTGTACGAGAAGCCTCCTGGAAAAGAAATCATCTAAAGAAAGAAGGGGTCATTTCCAACATTAGTGTCTACTGTTTATTTAACACCCACTGTGTACCAGTCATAGTGCAAAGAACTAGAGACATAGTGGTGAAAAGGACAAATGCAGAAGGAAAGCAATTGTCTCTCCATCCAGTCACCCTCCATCTTAGCGCCCACAGACTCATACTGCATCCAAAGGAGATGAACCTATATTGGAATGAGTGAAAATTGTAAGAGCAGTTTCCATGAAAATGTGACGAGCACCCCGTGTACTGCTTCAAAGCCTGAATGAGAAAGCATAGATAGCCCAAGTGGAACCAGAAGGGACTTACCTGCTTGTGGCATTTGTGGAGGACATTTGTGCACTGAATGGACAACATGGTCTGGGCAGGTGGCTGTCCCAGCCCACGTGGTGACAAGCTTTGAGAGTGGAGTGGGGATGTCAGCAGGTGCTGGAAGCACCACCACCTCCCCCCCCACGCCGCCCCCCGCCACCTGCAGCTCTGGGTAGCTCTGAGAGCAGAGCAGGAGTAGGGGCAGCTCTGAAGGGAGCCAGATCCAGAACGAGGAAAGAGCAGAATTCAGGTGTTCACAAGACAAGCAAGATGTCTCTGAAATCCCCCAAAATGAGTCTGGAGGAATGTAAGGCGGGTTGAAGTTCCTTTCAATCTGCTGTGGTGATTGTTTACAGTTAATCTAACCTATTTTTATCCACAGTTGATACATGGGTGTAAAACATGGATTTCAGAATCTAGAAGACTTAGAGGAGGTACCCAT
>NW_012111808.1:6491716-6530628 GCF_000951035.1 Colobus angolensis palliatus | reverse complement strand
CAGAGGTTGCAGTGAGCTGTGATCATGCCACTACACTCCAGCACTCTAGCCTGGGTGACAGAGCCAGACTTTGTCTCAAAAAAAAAAAAAAATTAGCTGGGTATGTCAGCACTCACCTATAATCCCAGCTACTTGGGAGGCTGAGGCAGGAGGATCACTTGAGCCCAGGAGTTTGAGGCTGCAGTGTGATATTGCACTGCACCCCAGCCTGGGCAACAGAGCAAGATGCTGTCTCTAAAAAAATAAAAATGAAAATAGAGAGAAAGTATAATGAGGTTCCATGGATCCATCACCCAGCTTCAAACATTAACCAAATGGCCAGTCTTATTTCATCTATGCTAGGTCCTCCAAATATTGTTTTGAGGCAAATATCAGATTTTGCATCATTTTGTTCATAAATATTTTAGTATGCAACTAAAAGATAAGGGATATAAATGTATGCATATATATGTAGTAGTATATAACTATAATACCATTATTACATAAAAAGTGCAATCAGTCCTTAATATCATCAAATACCTAATCAGTATTTAAATTTCCAGTCTTATAAACATCATAATTTTTACAATTTGTTTCAGGATCCAAATAAGGTACACACAATCTATAAATCTGAAACTTCGAGGGAATTCTAGATTGAAACAAGCCCAGAACAAAACTGGATTTCTCTAACCCTGCCTTATGTTATATAAAATTACGACAGTGGGAGGGTTGGGTTTTTTCCCTTTTAAAAAAGTCTTTCCAATGCTGTGTCAGTCATTACTACTTCCACGGTCCCAGATTTCTGGTCTCATCACTGGAAGCATTTGGCAATTTGGCTGCAGAACGATGTTGGCAGGTGAGTCATTTCCCACCGAAGTCCACCCATGTGGCAGTGTTACCCTGAAAATGCCACTGGTCCTCAACAGCTCCTCGGAGGCCTAATGAAGTGAGAGGGTTCAGGTGCCAAAGCAGCCACCAGGGGGCTCCCGAGGAACTCGATGAACTTCCGCGTTCACTGAAAAACCAATTTGGCTGGTTTCTTACGGCATGCCTGTTGAGCCTTGGCGCCCCACTCCCTCAGGCTTCCGCAGCAGAGGGACCAGACCTCAGGGAGCTGAGGCTTGTCCCCTGTGGCTGGCTGGCAAAGCCAAGGTTAGCTGTCCATGGCCATCACAGTGTTTGAAACGTCCAGCCCTCCCCTCCCCACCCACTTCGGTCATCTTTGCAAACGCACTAGACAGCAAAGAGCATCCCCTGATGTGGCGCGTGCCACGCTAACAAGGACCCTGTAGCCTGTGGTTGTTAATACTTTAATGATTAAGTAAACAAAGAACTTTACTATAAGCGATGGAATGGACTTAATTAATCCGTAAGGGTAGACAGCTAATGTGAAATTATACACCTAGAAAAAACACACACCTGAGAACTGGGATCCCAGCTTCTCTATTTGGCCTTGTGAGTCTCTCCTCATCTCTAGGTCTCATCGCTGGAAATTGAGGGGGTTGGGCTAAAGCCACAGGCTGAGGTCTCTTCCTTCTCTGTTAGTTTTTGGTGGGGCCTTATCTTGGTGCATAGGGATATCCATCTATCTAGGGCTTCTGTGACAAAGTACCAAAAACTGAGTGGCTTGAAACAACAGACATGAATTATCTCACAGTTCTGGAGGCCAGAAATCCAAAATCGAGGTGTCCCATGGGGCCATGCTGTCTCGGGCAGCTCCAGGGCAGACTCTGTCCTTACCTCCCCCGGCTTCTGGGGTTTGCCTTGGTGTTCCTGGGTTTGCATGTGACTGTCTTCTCCCTGGGTCTTCACATCCTCTTCCCTGTGTGCATGCCTGTCTCCGTGACCAAACTTCTGATTATTATAAGGACACCAGTCATATTGGATTAGAGTCTCCACCCCCAGTGACTTCATTGGACTTCATTACCTCCGTAAAGACCCTGGCTCAGGCCGGGCGCGGTAGATCAAGCCTGTAATCCCAGCACTTTGGGAGGCCGAGACGGGCGGATCACGAGGTCAGGAGATCGAGACCATCCTGGCTAACACGGCGAAACCCCGTCTCTACTAAAAAAAAAAAAAAAAAAAAAGACCCTGGCTCCAAATAATGCCACATTCTGAGGCACTGGGAGTTAGGACTTCAACAGATCTTTTGCGGGAGGGGATACAATTCAGTCCAAAACAGGGACTATGGTGAAGAATAGATGATATTTGAAAGGCCCTATAATGACAGACCCATGAAGTATTGCATGCTAGCGGGTCACACCACTGAGGTTCTACGATAAAGTTACAAGTCTGTAAAGATGCCATAATAACATATTGACAGTTATGTCATGGGAAAGTACATATTGCAATTTTACAGAGAAAAGTGAAGAGCATAACCCAAATGAGCTTCATAACCCAAATTACATTAAATTCATATTTAGGGCCGGGTGCAGTGGCTCATGCCTGTAATTCCAGCACTTTGGGAGGCCGAGGTGGGCTGATCATCTGAGGTCTAAAGTTTGAGATCAACCTGACCAAGATGGAGAAACCCCCGTCTCTACTAAAAATACAAAATTAGCCGGGCCTGGTGGCGCATGCCTGTAATCCCAGCTACTCAGGAAAGCTGAGTCAGGAGAATCGCCTGAATTCCGGGAGGCGGAGGTTGCAGTGAGCCCAGATCGCTCCATTGCACTCCAGCCTGGGCAACAAAAAAAAAGGGAAACTCCATCTCAAAAAAAAAATTCATATTTAATCATTTCCTGTGATAATTAATATAGACAATCAAATACAGATTAAACCAAAAAGAAATCCAGGGGTTTTTTTGCTAAAATGGTACAACAAAAGTTTATTATTGTGCTACTAAAAATTTATAGAACATCATTAAGCACTAAGAACTCTTTCACATATTAAATACAAAGAACATGTATATATTAAACTTTCACAAAATGAGATTCACACCCCTTCTTAGGAACGCAAGCATTCATTGCAGAAACAAGGCCACCTCATTTTGTTCGTCATTACCAATAAGGTCCATCCATTCTTTTGTGTTTTAACCAGAACATTCATGGCCCAGCAGGCACTGCTTCAGTTCCTGACATGGTTTCTCAATGAACAGCGTCAGGGCCAGCCCAGTGGCGAAGGTCAGCACACAGTGTCCAGAGAAAAGATAGAACTGGAGACAAAGTGGGCAGGGTGAATGCAGTTTTACTCTGGGACTCCTCTTGTGTTCAGATCTACAGTGTACCATCCTAGCTCTCTGAAATGTATCTGTAGGACAATCAGTGCTACATATTAAAAATAAAATAAATAAAATAAAAGATATTATCCTGTGCTGAAGCCCTCCCTCTTTCTCCCACAAATAAAGCAAAGAACAATGAAGCTCTTAGAAAAAGAAAAAAGCCTTCCATAAAAGCAAATAGGTTGCCTTGTTGCTCAAGAAAAGAACAAGCTATGGTACCATAACACACCATAACAGAACTAGGAGCTGCGTGCTAACTCACCATGTTTGTGTCAGTGTAGTGAATCAGTGTTTCCTGAAGGCCATTGTAAAGGATGATCAGAATCGGATGCACCAAGTAGCAAGCATAACTGATGCTGGACAGGAAACTCCAGATGTCCCAAGAAAGCACACGGTTCACCAGACCTGGAGGGAACAAGCACTGAGGCATGAAGCCACAGCCTGTCTCTGGGCCAGTGAAGATGCCCCGTTGTCCCGTGGATGCTCCCATTGCATTCTGCACCTAAGTCTGGGAACTTTTCCTAAGAAAGTCTTTATGCATTATAATTTTAAGACAATGTACCAAACCAAAAACCACCTTTCCATTGCAAGAATTATGATAACACAAGAGAGATACATGGTTTCAGCCCCTGAACATAAAACATTCCATGTATAAAACAAGGTATACATTCCTCATACTCACCTGGGTTCTGGATCAAGATGTAGCCACAGGGGGGGCCTTGGGATAAGGCATTTAACATTGCCAGGCCTCCAACTCTTCATCTGTCAGTGAGAGCCTTGCATTTGATCACCCTTCAGGTGCCTTTCAGGACAAATATTCTGTAACTTGGTATATATTCTAGAACTGTGTTGTCCCAGGCAATAGCCCCTAGCCACTTGTGGCTATTTAACTTAATTAAAATTAGATACAATGAAAACTTCCTTTCTGAATAGGACTTATTGGTAACCTTATTTGGAATAAGGGTCTTTGCAGATGTCATTAAGATAAGGAACCAGAGAAGAAATCATCCTGGATTAGGGTAGACCCTTACCCAGTGACAAATGTCCTTATAAGAGACAGAAAAGGAGTCACAAAAGCAGAGAAGAGATGCAAGGAAGAGAACCATGTGATGACGAAGACAGAGACTGGAGTGAAGAGTCCACCAGCCAAGGAATGCCAAGGCTTGCCAGCAGCTACCAGAGGCTAGGAGAGGGGATGGGACAGATTCTCCCCCAGAAAATCCAGAGGGAACCAATCCTGCTGACACTTGGATTTTGAACAGCTAGCCTCCAGAACTGTGAGAGAATAAATTTCTGTTGTTTTAAGCCACAGAAGTAAAATGTAACTTTTGTTTCTCCTCTGCCTCCTCCTCATTTAAAGTGCTCAGTAGTGCATCACAATTTGCTCATGAGAAATCTTTGGAGCCATCCTAGACTCCTTTCATTCCAGACTCCATAGAGTGCTTCCAAAAATGTGTCTCAAATCAGACCACTGCTCCTCACCTCCATGGTTAACACCCTCATGAATCGTCCATCACCTCCTGTGTGGGCCTCCGTGGGAGCTTCCCGGTGGATCTGTTGGTCTCTGCTCTTGTTCTTGCCACCCTATAGTCCCCATACCACATCCAGAGTAATCTTTTAAAATCACATATCAGGGAGAAATGGGGAAGGGGGAGATATTGATGAAAGAGTACAAAGTTTCAGTTAAACTGTTGGAGTGATGTACTGGGTATTTTTCAGTGGCTAAAAGAAAAGATTCTTAACATTCTCACCACAAAAAAAGAGATAACTTGGCAAAGTGATGCATATGTTAATTAACTTGATTTCATCTTTCTACTATGTATACGCATACCAAAACATCACGTTTGTACTCCATAAATACATACAGGTATTATTTGTCAAATTGAAAATAAATTTTACAAATCCACAAATCAAATCATGGGCTATGATCTGAATGTTTACATTCCCCCAAAATTCATATGTTGAGATCCTAATCCCCAAGGCGATAGTATTAAGAGGTGGAGTCTTTGGAGAGGCAATTAGTTCACAAGGGCTGGGCCTTCAGGAATGGGATTAGTCCTCTTATAAAAGTGACCCCAGAGAGACCACTCTACCCTTCCACCATGTGAGGCCACATCTAGAAAGTTCCATCTAAGAACCAGAAAGCAGGCCTTCCCTAAACACTAAATCTGCTGGTGCCTTGATCTTAGATCTCCCAGCTCCAGAACTGTGAGATATAAATTTCTGTTGTTTTTAAGCCACCTCATTTATGGGATTTTTGTTATAGCAGCTGAAATGGACTAAGACTTCATGTGACGTGGCATTTAAAATAAAATCCAAACTCTTCCCATGGCCTTGAAAGCTCTGCCTAACCTGGGTCCTACCTTCCTCTCTGAGTTCCCTTCCCACCTCTCTCTCCCCCTTGACCCTTGATTCCGATCTCACTGGTCATTTTGCTCTTCCTCCAAGTCACTAAGCTCATTCCAGTCTAGACACCTCTGCCTTCACATTCCATCTGCCCAGAATGCTTTCGTACCACATCTATGCAAATGTACCCCTAGTCCAGTTAGTTACCCACTAATCCCTGCTTTATCTTTATTTACTGTATTTTAACTTCCCCCGACCCCACTGTAATCTCTCACAAGGGCGGGATTTTTCTTGTCTATTGCTGTATCCCCAGATTCTAGAACAGTACCTGGCATAGAATAAGCGTTCAAGAAGTATTTTATGTAATTAAGTGAAAAAACACAGATGGACTTACAGACAAAAGACACATTTCCCCCAAGTGAAGGCTATAAAGGTAAACCACAATTTCACGGTAGAAAAAAACCAAGTAATTGTAGAAAAATGAAGTCAGCAAAGAACCCAGGCTCACACAGATAAGCCAGACACAAAAGAATGCACCCTAAAGCAAATAATACCGTGTTCATGTTACGAGCCAGAAGTGATTCCAGCAACTATTCATCATATCATATTAATGTTGCTAATGCGAATTTTATTGGCTTTATAGTTTTATGATTACTTCATAAATTTGCTTTGGCTTTCTGAATGCATGTGCTATAAACATAAAATTTTGTATCTAGGTTTATGTTTGTTCATGTTTAGGCAAAATTGGAACAAAAATAAGAGCATATAGTCAGGGTAACTTGAATCTATGTACCCAGGGGAAAAAAAATGTATTGAATTAAAAAAATACAAATAATTTGGGCCAACACCAAGAAGCCAAAAGAATTCTTATTTCTTTGGAATAGACCCACATACACTTAAGTTTGCAGACAAAAACTGTAGGTGACAGACCACCACTGAAGGACTTTAACTGAAGGAGCAATATGGTCAGATGACTCTGGCAGCTCAACAGAAGACAACTTTGAGCATAACAAGACCAGCATGGTCTACATTGCTACCAAGCAAAGATGGTTAAAGATTCACTGAATCATCAAGATCCCTTCTAGTCCCGAGAATCTCAACTAAACATTTCTTCTTATTCAAACTTATTTTTTTTTCTAAAGGTCATCAGCTATAAACTTTTTTTTTTTTTTTTTTTGGAGATAGGATCTCACTCTGTTGCCTAGGATAGAGTGCAGTGACACGATCTCAGCTCACTGCAACCTCCGCCTCCCAGGTTCAAGCAATCCTCCTGCCTCCGCATCCCAAGAAGCTGAGATTACAAACGCGTGCTGCCATGCCCAGTTAATTTTTGTATTTTTAGTAGAGACGGGGTTTTGCCTCATTGTCCAGGCTGGTCTTGAAATCCCAGGCTCAAGCAATCCATCTGCCTCGGCCTCTCAGAGTGCTGAGATTACAGGTGTGAGCCAGGTAGACACATATTTTTCAAAAATGTATTTAAGCTATCACCTCCTACATTCACCTACTAATCAATCTTGATATCTTATAGATAGTTTTGGAGATACAAATCTAGGACATCAGGTGCCCCTACAGTTGTGGATTGGCTAATGACAACACACTTTTGAATGATAAATTGTTCAAGAATAAGCAAACTGGCTTGCTCATCACCTGGGTGACGAGATCGCACCCTTTCTCAGACTAATGACGGAGAGCACTGACTTGTTCCGCTGTAATAATAATGCCACAGGCTGGGCGTGGTGGCTCACGCCTGTAATCCCAGTACTTTGGAAGGCCGAAGCAGGTGGATCACAAGGTCACGAGTTCGAGACCAGCCTGGCTAACATGGCAAAACCCCATCTCTACTGAAAATACAAAAATTAGCTGGGCGTGGTGGCAGGTGCCTGTAATCCCAGCTAATCAGGAGGCTAAGGCAGGAGAATCGCTTGAACCCGGGAGGTGGAGGTTGCTGTGAGCCGAGATCGTGCCATTACACTCCAACCTGGGTGACAAGAGCAAGAGTCCGTCTCAAAAATAATAATAATAATTATGCAAATTTGTTTAATCTTCTAACTTAACCTAAGTCATTGCTCTCTAATATCATTCATGTTAGCCAGTTATTTTTGATAAACAGCAGCACCTCTCACAGTAGAGAGGAATACTGTGATGTCTGCAACATTAGAAATGACCTGTGCCAGACCACGAGGAGCAGTTGTTTATGAGGCTCTATGACAGCACAGGGACATGATCATGGGGTGAGGCGGCAAGGTTGTGGTAATGTATCCCAGAATTTCCCATAAATGCAAATACATCCGTCAGAGAGAACGCAGTCCATTTCCTCTTTAATATCACTTTTCCATATAAGGGAAAGCTTTTAACATTAAAATATGAAAGATCATTAAGGCTCATTTTAAAATTAAAATATTAAAGAGCATCGCTATATTAAAATACTTCTAACATTTAGGAACCGTTTTAATTAACATCCGGGAGAAGTGCTATCACTTAGGCATGAAGAGCACTGGCTTTGGACTTGGTGCTGAGACCTGGGTTCATTTTCTAGTTCAACCACTCACCAGCTGTGGGACTTTCACTGTGTCGCTTTCTCTCCAGACACGGTTGTTCTCATTGCTAATTATAGGTCTTCTCCCAGGGGTGTGGTCAGTGCTACTGGGGATCTGGATGATGTTTCCCACAAGGTCTAGTATACACCGTGTGCCCAGTCAGCTGGAATTGGTTATCACGCCACTGTGTTTCTCTTTCAATCATTATTTCCCACCACCTACCTTTGCTGAGGCTGACTAGCATGGGTTTACAGGCTAAGTTTAAACTCCTCCTGATGGGTTATTTCCCCAGAGTATGAAGTGGGTATGCCTCCCCCCAGATCCACTGCTCCTGTTCCAGGGCTTTGGGTAGCTTGAGGCCAGAACCTCTTCTGGGAGCTTTCTGCCAGCCTTGTCCTGTTGTTTGCTGACATCCCAAGCACACAGTTCCTACCTCTCGCCAAATAGAGAGGAGAGGGAGGAAAGCATCAGGTGACTTGGATACACCTTTCTAACCTGGAGAAGATTCTTTTCCATTGAAGCCTTTTATCTGCTTGGCTCTCTGCATGTTGAAAGCCAACTTCAGTTATCAAAGGGGATCTTGGCAAGCATTTAGTCTACACCTTCAGAGGGGGAAACCAAGGCTCAAGGTGCTGTGACTGGAAGTCTTGCTCCTAAGCACTAATTTTTTATTTTTTCTCGTGACATTACTCTGCCTGAATTCACTTTCCAACTTCTAAACTAGCTTCATTGGAGGGGCTGCATCTTTTTCTTTCAGAACCCGCACTTGTGCATACATCCATGTAAAAATCTTATATTTAAATTCTTTGTCTTTTCCAAGGATAGAGAGAAATTGATATTTTTGAATCAATATCAGTCATTCATCAACCACCCCAGAAATCAGAAGACCCTCTGGTACACTCCTTGTGTGTTCAGTTTTTCACCTTTAAAGGAACAGGGTGTGAACCCAACAGCAAAGCCCGGAGCCGCTTCCATACCTCCATATCCTCCCTGGCACGCAGAAAGGACCCAGCCCACCGCTGCCGCCCACAGGGTCCGGTGGAGGGCTTGGTAGAGAACTGCAGCTGCTGGAAAGGAGGCAGAGGCGTCGTCCACCACGTATGCCAGAGCGGCCACCGCAAATAGGGTGGCCAGGGAGCAGCTCCAGCCCAGCCGGACCTGCATCTGCAGGGAGAGGAGAGGCGGGGCCCAGCCCTTTTTAGCCATTGTATAATTCCTTCCTCCTACACAAACTTATTTTTTGGTGTTATTACTGTCACTTAGGTCTTTATTCGCAAACCTCAGTCAGTGCATAGATTTGACTAAAATGGAAGGTTGTAATTTAAAAGGGGTGGCCAGGAGATCTTTGTGGTGACAGAGAGTTCACTACCTTGACTGTGGGGGCAGGGGTTGCACAAATTTGCACATGGGACAAAATTACCCGGAACCATACAGATGTGCGCAAATGATTACGTGTAGAGTTGGTGGATCTGAGGTCTATTGTGCCAATGTCCATTTTCTGGCTGTGGTCAGGTACCATAGTTATGTCACACGTTGCCTGCTGGGGAGCCGGAGCACACAGCACCTCTCTGTACTAGTTTTGCAACTTTTTGGGGCATCTCTAATTGTTTCAAGATGGAAGTGAAAAGAAAATCAATAAGTAATGTTCTAACCCACTCCTAATCTCCCATTTTGTCCCTTAACCAAATTAAGGCTCCTTGATGGCTTCTGCCTTCACCGTAAATGTGAGGGCCTCAGCGCACAGCCCCGGCCTGGGCAGCAGCCCAGTCAAGTGGAAGGAATGGGAGGATGAGAAGTCTTCAGCTCAAAGAATAGCCCCAAGAGTTAAATCCTAACACCTGACTCAGTTCAAGATCTTGACCTTGCATCACCTGACTTGACCTTTTTAGACCCAGACCTGTCTCCCAAGTAGCTGTCTTGCTTCTCTGTGCTCTACTCAAACTGCTGTGATGATGTCTACACTGCACTGAACCAACATCGGATCAGTCCACCGTCTTGTCTCTGAGACCTGCTTAGGTCTCAGGTTCCTGGCTGCGGGAGAGGAAAGGTACATACTCAGGGGCACTCTACGCTTTTAGCCTGGGATCTCCCTCACCCCTTTGCTACTTCCCTGGCCCAAATGGGCCTGCAGTCTCTCAAAATGCATCTTGGGTATCATGTTCTGTTTCTGTACTTGTCTGCTTATCTTTATTAGGGTGCATCCTGCCTTATCTCACTCTTGGCAGCTTCCTCCAGCTTAGACCCTGTGTCTTTATTTTCTAGCTTCTAAAGCTTTGAGTTTGGTCTACGCAACTGTTCGCATTGTTTCTCCAGGTTAACTTGGCTTGTGTTTTAGCTCCAGGCTTCCTGGTCCTGACCCTGGCCCTTGAAGTCACTCCCAAATGCTCTCTCTTCATGTTACGTTTTGCCCTTTGCTGACACACATTTCCCCCTGTGCCCCCATGTAACCTGGACTATGTTGAAGCCTCTCTTTAATGGCACTCTGTTATAATCTACAACTGAATTATACATTTCCTGGAAAATCTCGTAACTCCAACCAAAACAAAAAACAAAAAAAATCACATAGCTTCTGTATATTCATTCCTTTCAGTAAAATCTTATCTCCTCTTCCTCCCATGGGCAACACAAGGTTTTCCAAGGACCAGGGTCTCTTCTCTGGAACATCTAGGTAAGGTACCCACAAAGCCTAGGCAAACAAAGGTAGGACCTGGCAGAGGGGTTTGGGGCAGGAGTTGTATCCTAATTCCTGGCCCTTCTTCCACTGAGAAGAAAATTCTCTTTCATTCATTCATGTGTTGAGTACTTTCAGTGAATCAGGATCTCAGAACCGGATGCTGGTGATTCAGAGGTGAGACAAGTAGTGAACTCCAGGAGCTCACTGTCTATGGGGTGAATAAATGCTTTATCATGGGGTACAAACCAGGGCCCAGGAATACACAGTGCACAGAGGAACCCAAAAGAAGGACACAGCCTGGCCTGGAGGGATAAGGAAAGACTTCCTGGAGGTGAAAACTCTAGGTGAGCCCTCTAGGCAAAACAGGAGTTAAGTCAGATGAAAGGGAGAGGTGAGTAGGGGGAAGGGGGAAGAGGCAGATTCCAGACAGAGAAGGAGACATGAGCAACTGCACAGATGCCAGGAACAGCTTGTGTGTGTCAGTGGTGGCAGTCAAGGGCACTGTGAGCAGGTTGGTATCACTGACGTGCAAAGGGCAAGGCAGAGAGTGGTGAGAGAGGTGACGCTAGAGAGACAGGCAGAGTGATGTCATGGGAACTCTGAAGGCCTTGTTGAACAGATCGAGCCTTATCATGGATGTCAAAGGAAGTCCTTGAAAGATTTTGCACCATTCAAGGGTATAGCCAAGGTGGTGTCTCACATAGATCACCATCTATTTAAGACATTTAACTGAGCATGAAGAGGGAGCATTTGGGAATGACTTCAAGGGTCAGGGTCAAATCTACTCATCAAGAGTAGAGTTGAGATCAATAAGACTGGAGGCGAGGAAACAAGTGACAACATCCAGGCAAGAGATGAGAAAAGCTTTAAGGTCAGTTCAAAAGGCTGAGAGAGGATGGCAGGAGAAACCATCGGCAGGGTGTAGGGAATGATTGACTGAGAGCAGTGATCAGTGAGGAGGAGGCATCCGAGATGAACCCAGGTTTCCAGCTTGAGTAATGAGATTGGATGGTGAACCAGAATGATTGCCCACAAAGGAGCCAGAGAAGAAAATGAGTGTTGGGGTACATCTGGAAAAGCAAAGTAACAGCTTCTTCCCCTCTAGACACCTCATGTCCTGATTCCCAGACACAACCATCAAATCTGACCAAGAATCTTGTGTATAGAAACCATTGAGCGTGTGCTGTTAAAAATCCAACCCAACTCAGTATCCTCTTCCAGAAGAGAGTCTTGCCATTGTAATGTCACTGGGTAGTTTTCTCACATTGGTGGTTTCTTTGGGTCAGTACCAAGGCTCCTACTGATGGGACCACGCTGGGTACCAAATCTGGAGCATCATAAGGAGAGCTCAGTGAGTAAAGCAGAGATTCAAGCTCTGGCAGGAAGATAAAGGCCTTCTTATCTTTTAAAAAAAAAGCCGGGCGCGGTGGCTCAAGCCTGTAATCCCAGCACTTTGGGAGGCCGAGACGGGCGGATCACGAGGTCAGGAGATCGAGACCATCCTGGCTAATCCGGTGAAACCCCGTCTCTACTAAAAATACAAAAAACTAGACGGGCGAGGTGGCAGGCGCCTGTAGTCCCAGCTACTTGGGAGGCTGAGGCAGGAGAATGGCGTAAACCCGGGAGGCGGAGCTTGCAGTGAGCTGAGATCCGGCCACTGCACTCCAGCCCGGGAGACAGAGCAAGACTCTGTCTCAAAAAAAAAAAAAAAAAAAAATGAAGACGGGGGTCTCAACATGTTACCTGAGCTGGTCCTGAACTGGACTCAAGGGATCCTCCTGCCTCAGCCTCCTAAAGTGCTGGGATTACAGGTGTTAACCACTGCACCTGGCCAATTCATTCTTATTCTTTAGCATGGAGAGACATCAATAACACTCTATAGCACAATACAGTACCCAGCAGGCTGACTCCTTCATCCATAGCTTTGGAAGAGCCTGGCCAGGTGGGCCACACAGTCCCAGCCAGACCCATGCCCATAAAGTGAGGCACGGGAAATCATACCTTGGTTCTGAGAATGTTTTCCTGGTTGTTTTGGTGCATGTAAATGCTCAGAAAGAGGCCCACAAGAAATGGCCCGAATCGGCAGTAGGGCTTTGTGTAGTACTCCACAAAATACAATACAGTAGCCTCTTCACTGAAAAATACAAGGAAATAAGGCAAAATGTTATGTTTAATCTGGACATGGCAAAGGGAATCCAAATCCCTGAGATGGCCATTGGGATAATCAGCAAGCCCAAAGGTACATTTAGGGCACACTTGTTCATTTCCTCAGTCATGGTGTGCAAACAGTGACCTCATGGTCTCGTCTCAGCCAAAGCTATCTTGTTTAGGTTCCAAATTCCCTCAGGCCCCTCCACCGCAGATCCCAAGGAAATATGATGAGTGTGTTCATTTTAAATAGCTGTGTCTGGTGGCCAATATGTCAGAATGCTCTAAAAATGTAGCACCCAGATGTGAACTCAAGGGTCCCAAGGACAGAGACTATCCTAAGAGAGAAGTGATGAGAGGTCCAGGCCAGGCCTTTAAAAGGATACCAAAAACTATTCTTTGAAGCTGTGTTTTTCAAGGTATGGTCCCTTGACATCAACAGCTGCATCAGGCCAGGCATGGTGGCTCACACATGTAATCCCAGCACTTTGGGAAGCCGAGGCAAGAGGATCACTTGAGCCCAGGAGTTTGAGACCAATCTGGGCAACATAGGGAGACCCCATCTCTACAAAAAAAAAAAAAAATTAGCCAGGCCTGGTGGCACATGCCTACAGTCCCAGCTTCTCAAGAGGCTGAAGCAGGAGGTTCGCTTGAACTCAGGAGGTTGAGGCTGCAGTGAGCTGTGCTCATGCCACTGTGCTCCAGCTTGGGCGACAGAGTGAGACTCTGTTGCAATAGAATAAAAAACACACAAACAAAAACAAAACACCTGCATTACCTGAGAATTTATTAGGAACCCAGATACCTTGGCCCCACCCAGACCTACTGGCAGTGGACCAGTAGGTCCACTGTGTGTTAAGAAGCCCTCTAGGTGACCCTGGCCCCCTCAAGGCTGAGAAGCATTGCCTAAACAGTGCCCTTCACAGGAGACGTCCAGGTTATACCCAAGACCATGGAATCATCATCTCTGCACGTGGGACCCAGGGACTAGAAATTTTAAAACTCTCCTGAGCTTCCCAAATGCAGATTGAGAACCCCTGCTCTAAATTTATCACCATTAAAATTATCACCGTTCCCCACTGAAGCTAGACACACTCTCAGCATCTAACTGCCCATGCAGGAACCACTGGAGGAAGGGAAGGTGTTTGAGGACTAGACGTATGGTTCTTCAACTGTGGCTGCACATTTGAATACCCTGGGAGTGCTTACAAAAGTCAGCTGCCTGGGCCCCATGCCCAGAGATTCTGATTCAATTGTTTGGAGGTGGGGCTGGAAGCATCAGTGGATTTAGAAGCTCCCAAGTGACTCTAATATATGGCCAGGGCTGGAAAACACTGGACTAGACATGAGTGAGCCTCCTCCTCAATCACTTGGCCATGGCATGATATGGGAAGGGCATGATAGTCTCCTGGTCAGGAGGCTTGGGATGTCATCATCGATTCATTCCTTTATTCTCACATGCCACCCACTCACGGATTCACATGGAGCATTCACGTGCCAGGAACCGTTCTGGCCATTTTATTTTGGAAGGTCGGCAAAGGCTGCTCTGAGAAGGTGACATTTGCACAGACACCTGAAAGATGTGAAGGAGAAAGCCCTGCCAAGATCTTAGATTTTAACAGAAGAGTAATTCAGGCTGAACGGCAAGTGCTAAGGCCCCGGGTTGGGGAGGGTGGGGAAGGGGGTTCGGGGAGCATGCTTGGTGTGGCTGGTCCAGTGTCAGCAGGGAGGAGGGTGACCAATGAGGCCACTGGAGGAATTCGAGCAGATGACTGACGTGATCTGATTTTCATTTGTGTCACTGCATTGAGAAAAGATTATCAGGTAATCATACCAGTTTTTCCTGTGTCATTGTCATACATGCCTCACTGGGGAGGCGAAATAGCACTGTGGATTGGCTCCTAGGTTCAAACCACATTGTGCCACCTACTAGTTGTGTGACCTTGAAGAGGTAGGTTCAGTCTCTCCATCCAACAGAGCCACCAAGCAGCAATTGGCTGCTGGAGGAGAAACATAGTAGAGCCACATGGGGGCGCTCCTTTCCTCTGAGAAGCGTTTCAGTGGGCAACGTGAGTTCAAAGAGGACCTACCAGTGTAGGTTGAAAGGTTCAGAAGTTTGGAAGCAAGAAGACAATCAGCTTTCCCATCCAGACCGAAAGTTTCATACTCACTTTTTCCATGAACCAAAGGGCACAGGGTGAGCAGCCTGGCATTCAGCAGCCCTCCCTGAGAAGTCCTGGCCAGAGAGGGGCAGGCTGGGGAACCACGTTACCTGGCTTCTGATGGAGCCACCACAGGAAGTTTATATGCCAATGTGATCAGAGCAGTGGCTGTGAAAGATGCCAAGAACAGCATGGCTCCAAGGAGGATGAGGATTTGTGTACTCCTGCAAAGAAGAGAGGACACAGAGAGGAGTGCCCTTCAGTTTCTTGCCCCACAGACGCACTTCCTATGGCACAAAAGGCTGGAAATCCTGACTGTCAGAGGAACTTCCTGCTGGACCTGCTTTTGAGAGGCTGATGAGGGGCAGGGAGAGCTGGGCTGGGGCTGGAGGACCTGAGGCAGCCTCGGTCTTGACCATCCATTAGCCGTGCCACACAGGGCAGAGCCCTGAACTTGAGTTTCCTGGTCTAGACAGGAACAGTAATCACATCGTTGCCTGAACACCCTGAGGCTTACCGTGCAGCTCAAAAGGAGTCCATGCCTGGGAATGACCCTTGTCACCTATGAAACACGATATGGATACAAGTGGTGGTGGGTTTGGGAGAGAGGACTGTCAAAGACAGGACGGGACACAGGGTGGACCCACTCCAAGCACAGGGGAGAGAGGATCGAGAAGGAGGATGGTATGGTTTGGATCTTTGTCCCTGCCCAAATCTCATGTGGAATTGTAATCCCCAGTGTTGGAAGTGGGGCCTGATAGGAGGTGACTGGATCATGGGGGTGGACTTCCCCCTTGCTGTTCTTGTGATAGTGAGTGAATTCTCATGAGATCTGGTTGTTTAAAAGTATGTAGCACCTCCCCACTTTGCTCTCTTCCTCTTGCTCCCACCATATAAGATGTGCCTGCTTCCCATTCTGCCCTGATTGTAAGTTTCCTGAGGCCTCCCCAGAAGCAGAAGCCTGTACAGCCTGCAGAACCATGAGTCAATTAAACCTCTTTTCTTTATAAATTACCCGGTCTCGGGTAGTTCTTTATAGCAGTGTGAAAATAGACTAATACAGAAGGGGAAACAGGCATACCTTCAACTGAGGAGCAGAGCCTGAGACAAATGTCTGGGTGCAGGTAGTTCACGTGGGAGTAGGAATGAGGGATAGGGTAGGAGAATAGGGAAGCAGGGAAAAACCAATACCAGGATGTGCTATCAAGGTAGCCAATGCTCAATTCTTCCAGAATGTTCCACAGGGCCTTATGAAATGTACCTTAAAACTGTCCTGTGAGATGAAAGAGAGAAGCATTTTCCTACTGTCTTCTGTCTCACATGGGTTAAGGATGGTCCCACACAAATTAATTCCTCCACACTTTGGGGTCGTGCATGTATAAAACTAGGATGTTCCCTGAAGCACCCAGAGTGAGGCGCTGTCTGGTTGTACCTGCTCGGAAGTGTGAGGGTTGGGATTTTGAGGATCTACAGTGGTGTGGAACAAATGCCAAACACAGGTGCAAGATCATCCAGGCACAGCCTGACCTGGAAAATGCCTTTGACAATGCAATTCTGCTAGTGGAAGTTGCCATGGCTGTTCATGAGGAAGGGATGAGATAGATACTATTCAGTTATCACCACAGTGATACAGGGAGAAAATTATTTTCAGCCAGAGTACCAATGTTAGTATAATGTTTGGAAAGAAGGATGAATTCTAGCTCCATGGTGCTATGATTGATTAGTAATGTCTGCTATGAGGGTAGGCAGGTGGTTATGGTAATAATGCTGTATGTATGTTTACTGTGACTTCTGCCAGACCCCTTAGCTCTTCGCTCCTTGAATTACTGAGTTCCAGAAAGACCTGATTCCGCTGGCATTCCATGGAATTATATTCTCTAAGGAAGAAAAGCCCTACTTTTATACTTCCCTCCACTTATAAGCTAAATCTTGTTGCATAGTCACAAGCTTGGACAGTGTGGGCTTTCAGCTGAAGGACTGAAATTCACCTTCCACCACAGCCTTTAGGAAAGATGCTGACATTGTGGCCAGGGCTCCTCAGTCATAAGGACACTCACATGGGTTCCCAGGCAAGTCTAGAGTGGGCAGGCATCAGAACTCAGTGTCCTAGGTAAGTGGTAGTCAGGCCATCCAATAAAAACCCACAGCCACCCAAGTAAATACGTGTTTAACTCCCTGGGGGACTTAAGCCCAGTCCCTGGCACCTACTTCCAAGATCAGTATCTCCACCACAGACTCCACAAGTCTCTTCCAGCTAGCACCATGTCAGCTAAACTCATACATCTTCCTGACATTGAATGTTATGGGCTGAATTATGTCCCCAACAAAGTCCTATCTTGAAATCCTAACCCCCAGTAATTCAGAATGTGACTGTATTTGAAGATGGAGTCTTTAAAGCAATAATTCACATTAAATGAGGTCATTGGGGTGGGCCTTAATCCAATATGACTGTGTCCTTAAAAGAAGAGGAAACTTGGAAACAGAAGGAAGAACATGTAAAGACTCAGATGTTTTGTTTTATTATTAATATTCCACTCTGACAACAGTTAAATTGGATGACTAGAGGACTGAATATTGATGTTCCCTCTAAGGAAAGTGATTTATCATTATGATTCAAGAGCGCAAAAGACATTCATACCCTTTGACCTAGTAATTCCCCTCAAAGATATATATTATAAAGAAATATCAAAGTTGGAGACAAATCCAGGCACTGATAAATATTTCCATGAAAATATTTATCAAACCATTATTTATAAAAGCATAACACTGGAATAATCCCAGTATTAAACAATAGAAGGTATACATAAATTATATATTTAATTCATGGAATGGAATGTTATGCAGACATTTAAATTATGTTGTTTTAAAAATAAAATAATATAGGGAAATGTGTGTGTCATAAAACTATTGAAAGAAAGATACTAAGGTGTATATACAGAATGCTTTCCTGTATCAAAAGCTGGGCAGAGCCTGGGCAACAGAGAAGTTAAAAAATTAGCAAAGTGTTGCCGGGCGCGGTGGCTCAAGCCTGTAATCCCAGCACTTTGGGAGGCTGAGGCGGGCGGATCACAAGGTCAGGAGATCGAGACCATCCTGGCTAACACGGTGAAACCCCGTCTCTACTAAAAAGTACAAAAAACTAGCCGGGCGAGGTGGCGGGCGCCTGTAGTCCCAGCTACTCGGGAGGCTGAGGCAGGAGAATGGTGTGAACCCGGGAGGCGGAGCTTGCAGTGAGCTGAGATCCGGCCACTGCACTCCAGCCTGGGTGACAGAGCGAGACTCCGTCTCAAAAAAAAAAAAAAAAAAAAATTAGCAAAGTGCAGTGGTTCATGCCTGTAAGTCCCAATCACTTGAGAGATTGAGGCAGGAGGGTCGTTTGAGCCCAGGAGTTGGAGGCTGCAGTGAGCTATGATGGCACCACTGCACTATAGCAGCCTGGGTGACAGAGTGAGACTCTCATCTCTTAAAAAAAAAAAAAAAAAAAACTGGGCAGAAAAAATATCAGAAGGATAAGCCCCAAAATATTAGCAGCAAATTCTCCTTCCCTTGACTGACAAAGTGGAACTGGGGTGATTTTCCCCACCTCTTAACTCCTAATGTTTTCCAATGTTTCTCAAATTGAACATATATTTTAACAGAAAAGAACAATAAATTTTTAAAATATGGCATGAATAATCCACAACTATAAGTCTCTCCATGAATTATTGAGGCCTTAAGGTGTTTCTAAAACTAACAAAAATTAAGGTGATAAATATCCAATGTGGGAAAGCCGGTGCAGCGATACATTGCTGAGGGTGTTGTAAATTACTTCACTCTTTCTGGAGAGCAATCTCACAATATGTGACAAGTGCCACAAAATTGTTCCTACCCTTTGACCTAGCAATTCCACTTGGAAGTCTGCCCCCATGGAAGTAACTAAGAGAAAAAGTAGTGTGTTCAAAGGCATGCATTGCAGTGACGTTTATAATCATGAAAAATTGGCCACAATCTAGACACCCAACCATAAAAATGGTAGACAAACCCCAAAACTGACAAGTATGCAGGTTATGTCAATATGTGGCAATGTTTATAAGAACAGTGAAAAGGAAAAAGCTGAGCACTAGATATTACATGCACACAATGATCGTAACTCTGCAAAACACACACTGACTGGCGTAGGATCATTGTTGGAGGAGAATGCGGAAGAAGGCAAACAGTAGAGGATTTGGTATTTCCTTTTCTGTAAAGTTAGTTTCCTACATTTTAAAAAGCAACTCTGCACAGAACTGGGACACTTTCTGAGGGTTTTGTGAAAGAGGCCACATGAGGAGAAAAGCTTGTCCCAATCAGACTCACTTTGCGTGGATGAAGATAATCACTGGTGTGGTGAGGTGGAACTGGAAGTCATTGGCAAGGTACCAGGTCCAGCCATTGCACTGAAAAGAGAGCAGCAAATTCACTCTTCCTTCATTTACCAGTTCTGCTCCACACTCTCCACCTGCCTGGACTAGGAGGCAGAATTCAGTAGGTGGGTGGGGCGAATTTCCATGGGAAGACAAAGGAAACTAAGTTAGAGATACTCATATTTCACATCCCTCATCTTGAGCCTTCTACCAAGCCTGGATGGCAGGTATTATTGCTGCCATTTTACAAAATGGAGATTCAGACACATTTTCTCTTTTGTTTAAAAAGGAAAAATGATCATAGCCCATCTCCTAGGATAGTTGTGGGACATGAACTCTGTCAAGTTACAGGAGTGTAAGAGTTCCTCCTCATTATGGTGCAGTTGGAAGTCAGAGGGGTCAGCGTTTTTCTCTTTTCCTTGCCGCTCCCCATGCCCCAACTCTAGGTGGAAAGAACAAGTTCATTTAGAACCAGGGCTTGGCTCCAGATGATGTTTTGTGGAGAACCCCAGAGTTCCCATGGATGACTGACGTGGGATCGCCTGGCCAAAATGAGTTCCACAGACGGTCTGTGCTTGTGCCAGATGAGATGGTTAGCAGTATTTTTTTCTTCAGTGTGAGGAAGTCCCTGGGGGCAATTCTCTCCAAAGGGCCCTGGCACTTCTGCTTTCAAGGATCTAAGGTGGGCCGTACCTCAGAAAGGCCACTGGCTGGTATCCTTGCCACTGCTTCCTGCAAATGGCCCAAATCAGTTTGCATTGGGGAAAACAGCCCAGATTATCCCCCAGGGACCCCATCACAGCCAGGCGGGCCCCACCTGCAGGCACGTAGATGGTGATGCAAGCCTGTCCATATGGCTGGGCCTTTGCAAACGGAAGGCAGCCATCTAGTTAGTGAGTTGCTATATGCAATGATTAGGGCCCTGCCAGCTTTAGCGATTCCGTTTTCAGCCTTGATTTCAAGGCATATGTGGAACTGGTGATATAATTTCATTACAGCTATTTCACTTTCACTTGCTTCAAATTCATTATGAAGAAACTGGGGCTTTGGAGAAGCCAAGACATACATAGATCTTGTTGCTCCAAAGCAACTCCGTCAGGTCTACTTTGAACTTGAGTAGAATCCAACATAGTCAGGGTGTGATGCAATGTCCCATTGCAGTATAGACTCAACAGACGGAGGTGAGGAATTTGTCCTTTCCCGGTTGGGCAACATGGGCTGGCACAGGAACAGTGATGGGGCAGGGTCAGCTGCCTCCGGGACATGTGCCAGGAGGACTGGCCCCTTGCTGGCCACTGCTATGCCCCCCTCCCTCTGCTGTTCACAGCGGCTGCCCCCTGCATAGTCTGGCAGGGTTACACCCACCCCATGACCAGAAGCCATTCCCCACTCACACAGCCCACCTTCCTACAGCATCACCAGTACTCCAGAGAAAACACCAGAATCAGGTTGGCCCTTAGAAAGTTCAGCACACCGCCTGAAGAAATGAGGCGCCAGGTTTGCACGCTTCTGCCTTTCCAAAGCCAACAACTGGAGACTCACCGCATTCTTGACCGACACAAAGTTATTTAGCAGCAGCAGATTTGTCCACCATGCTTGCCGGCAGTTATCCCAGTGGAATTTGGGCACTTCCCAGACAGGTCCCCAGGGAACAAGAGAGAACAGTCCAACCAACAAGCACACTGAATACAGGTGAAGAGGCTGCAACCTGGCGGGGAGAGAGCCGGGAGAAAGAAGGTGACTTTCCACTGGGGTCCCTCCAGTCCCCTCAGTGGGCACGTGGTGGGTGGGGCATAAGGTGCTCTAAAACAGATTGTACTGTGGGCAGCTGCCACCCAGCCACACCTTAAATGCTCAAGCATCCACAAGTTCAAGATCACTTGCTGAGCACCGATCATGTACTGGCTCAGGTGCTACTGCTGCAAAAATACTGCTATTTATTTATTTTTCTTTAGAGACAGGGTCTCACTCACTACGGCCCTGACTTCCACCTCCTGGGCTCAAGCAATCCTCTCACCTCAACCTTCCAAGTAGCTAGAACTGCAGGTGCATGCCACCACGTTCCACTAAAAATACTGTTATTTATTGAGCAAGTCATATAGGCGAATCACTGTGGGAGGAGCCTGCTAGAGATTTCTAAACCTCAGAACAACCCTGCAAAGTAGCTGTGACCTCCATTTTATGAAGAAATTACAGCTAAGAGAAGTTAGGTTGACTTACCCAAGGCCACCAGTCATAGAGCAGTAGACACTGGTTCATGTTCTTTCCACATGGCCTCACAAGATGAAAAACTCTTTCTCCCTTCCCTCCCTCCCTTGCTTCATTTCTCCCCTCCTTCACCCCCTGCCTCCTCCAAGCAAGATCTGAAGCAGCTACGAAGGGGAAGAATCAGGAGTAAGGTGTCTAGACCAGCACTGTTCAGTAGAAACAGGATGCAAGCACAGCTGCCCCCGATTTTACACTTTCCAGTAGCCACAACTTAAAAGGTAAAAAGAAATAGGTACAACTCATTTTACTATTATTTATTTAGACCAATATATCCAAAATATTATCACTACAAACATGTACCCAATATGAAACATTGTTAAGAAGCTATTTGACATTCTTTTCCCTTTTACTGAGTCTTCAGAGTCCAACGTGGGCTTTGCACACATAGCACATCTCAATTGGCCACTTACCTGGTGGCTATTTGCTGGACAGTGTGGGTTTAGAGTTTAGAAGTAAGATTGCAGCCTGGAGGCGCATACAATTCTGGCGTGGATTCTGGATGGGCTGGGCTCAGAGCCCTCTTCTAAAAGAATATAACTAAAAATCCCGGGTGGTTTTGGCTCAACTAGGGCAGAACAGCGGCCCAGCAGTACCTCCAAACATCTGGGTGAGAGGAGGGGGTGCTGGGGTGGCGTTGACAGATGGGAACTGGCAGGACTTGGAGCGTCTCCACTTAGAGGCGCACTCCCAGCAGAGAGGGGCTCAGCACCAAGCCTCTGGTCTGCACCCGGGGACGGAGACCTTTGATTCCCCTCTTCTCCCCACAATGACAGCGTCCCACATAGAGAGTGTCCGGTGGGTGGGAGGGTGGTAAGCATTCAAGGAGAGGGAGTGGAATTGTTGATCAACGTGATAGAGAAAAGGCAGGCAACTCTGTCAAGACACAGCTTCCCGGATCAGCTCGCCTGCAAGTTTGCTCAGGCGACAACCTCCCTGGGTCCTAGGCACTGGGTCCTGCCATGTTTGCCATCTGACCGTGCTGCCCTGCAGCTGCCCCTACAAGCCTCCGGCCTCGCCTTTCTGATCATCCTTCCCACCATCTGTCGCCTCCCCTCCCCGGGGAAAGTAGTCAGTGCTGCTCCCTTCAGAAGCAGAGCAGAAGGGAGCATTCCCCTGCCCCCCACTCCAGGCAGCATCCCTCACCTCTGCCAAGTCCCCCTCCCCCGGGTGCTTGTTAAAATGCAGACTTGGAGTCTGCAGGCTGTTGGGTGGGCCACGCCTTGAGCATCAAGCTTGTCTAAACTTTTCACACTGAGAAAATCATGTCATGTCTCCTCTTTCCCCTTGTCTAAAAGGGAAATGAGGGTTTCTGCTTTCTAAGATTTTTTGAAAATCTAATGAGATAAACAAGAAAACAGTTTGAAACATCTAAACCACCCTAAAATGCACACGTGCTACATTTTTGTCCAAGTTTCCAAGAGAATAAAAGTCAAAGTGGGTTTTCAAAGATTAAAATGTGGGATACTGGCCCGTGTGGTGGAGGGGTGAGAAGCAGCGATTCTCATACCTGGTGGGTGGGAAGGTAAATTGGAAAATGCACATTAAGATGTTAAATGCCCAAAACCCCTAATTCCACTTGTAGGCATTTAGCCCACAAACATGTCTACACAAGTGCACAAAAATATATACAGATTGTCCCACTGTCTAAGGCAGCAAAGAATTACCTCCATGCCCACTAATGGGGACAAGTTAAATACATAATGGTACACCCTACTGTGCCATACTGATAACCTTTAACATCAGGGATGTGGGTCCTTGTGTGCTAATAGAGAAATAGGCCAATCTGTATTATAAATGAAAACATCACATGCAAACAGTGAAGTATACAGTGCAATCCTATGCGTGCAGAAGAACAGTACTTATACACACATGGAAAGTTTCTGCAAGAATTCCTAAGAAACTTAAATACAGGTGTCCTGCGGGGAGTGAGACTGGAAGGAAGACCGTTTATTTTAGCTATAACCTTGTGTTATAGTTAGACATTTTTATCACAAGTTATAAAAAAAAACCCTAATTTTTAAAATGTAGCTGCTAGTTGACATAACCAGGCAGTTCTACGGTTCTAGAGCTTTACTCTCTTCCTTTCCTGTTAGATAATCTCTGTCCTGACTTACCCCTAGAAGTTAAGTTTGGGGATTTTCTTATCACTTGCAATAGCTCCCAAAAGGTGTGCCCCTATCTGGCCCCTACAGCCATTCTCTGCCCTGCAGCCAGAGTGAGTCTTGCAAGATGTAAATCTCCCCATGCCACTCCCTTGCTGGGATCCTTCAGAGCTTTCTGTCTCAGAACAACAGGGCGTGTCCTTAGGGCAGCCCCCGCCCATCTCTGACCTCATTCCTCCCACTGTCCATGCGGCTCGCTTCACTCCACAGAGCACCTTTGGGCTCTTTGAGGCTCTTCAGACACTGCGGCGCCCCTCCTTTCCCAGGACCTTTGTGATTCCGTTTTCCCGGAATGGACCATTCTTCCCCCACAGGATTTTCTTTGCTTAGAACATTCCTTTACTTTCTTCTAGGCTCTGGCCAAAAGTCACCTCCCATGACTGCCCTTCCAGAGAAAGCCTCCACCTTGCTTACTTCTATTTATTGATTGATTGCTTGCTTGCTTGCTTGAGGTAAAGTCTCATTCTGTCACCCAGGCTGGAAGGCAGTGATGCAATCACAGCTCACTGAAGTGTCCACCTCCTGGGCTCAAGCCATCCTCCCGCCTCAGCCTCCCAAGGAGCTGGGACCACAGGCACGCGCCACCACACTGGGCTAATTTTTTGTATGTTTTGTAGAGACGAGTTCTCACTATGTTGGCCAGGCTGGTCTCAAACTCCTGAGCTCAAGGCATTGTCCCACCTTTGCCTTCCAAAGTGCTAGGATTGTGAGGCATGAGCCACTGCAGCCGGCTCTTCTCCAAATGATCACTTTGTAGCAGCCATCCTCCCTGGCCTAGCATACATATATTTGCATGCTGCAACTTCAAATTGCATATTCATTTATTTATTGTCTGCCTCTATTCACTGGAATGTAACCTGCGGGCTGGAAGGCACCTTTGCATGGCTTATTAAAAGTCTGTTCTCAGGGCTTAGGACAGTGCCTGGCACAAAATGGGCCTCCAGTGAACACAGAATGACTGAGTAAACAGATGGTCTGACCCCCGTCCTCCTGGAGATAAGCAGACAAGTGATAAGTGCTAACCAGGTAGCATCAGTGAGTTATACCAGCACATGTGAGAACCTCAAAATGGCCAGGAGCATGACTCTTTTGTCACTGGGGTTACCTTAGTGAAGGTGAGTTCAAGTTGTGGGTTGGTGACAGTTCCCTCCATTTTCAACACAGTTTTTTCCCAGGTTGGACTGATTGTCTCCCTAGCTCCTACTCTGACCTGCCTTCCTTCCAGAGTTCCCCAGCTCAAGAATGCCAGCACCACCTGCCATGTTGCTCAAGCCAGAAAATTCCTGAGTCCTTGATTTCTCCTCTCTCCATTCCCACTGCCAATTGCCAGTGAAAACCCTGCTCTCCTGCCCAGATACTGCAGTAATTTACTCACTGGGGTCCTTGCCTTACAAGGCCTCACTACCACCTCACTCTCACCCAGTGCTCCTCCTGCCCCCACCGCTGCTCTATCCACCTTGGAAAAAAACCCTGTCTCCTCAATCCCCAGCTCCAGACTTTTACTCTGAAGTAGGTTTCCCAAGGCTGGACACAGTGGCTCACACCTGTAATCCCAGCACTTTGACAGGCCAAAGCAGGCAGATTATCTGAGGTCAGGAGTTTGAGACCAGCCTGGCTAAGACAAGAAAGCCTGTCTCTACTAAAAATACAAAAATGAACCAGGCATGGTAGTGGAACCCTGTAATCCCAGCTACTCAGAAGGCTGAGGCAGAAGAATCACTTGAACCCAGGAGGAGGAGGAGGAGGTTGCAGTGAGCCAAGATCATGCCACTGCACTCTAGCCTGGGCAACAGAGAAAGACTCCATCTCAAAAAATAAATAAATAGGCTGGGCATGGTGGCTCATGCCTGTAATCCCAGCACTTTGGGAGGCCAAGGTGGGCCTAAGGTCAGGAGTTCAAGACCAGCCTGACCAATATGATGAAATCCCATCTCTACTAAAAACACAAAAATTAGCTGGGTGTGGTGGTGGACGCCTGTAATCCCAGCTACTCGGGAGGCTGAGACAGGAGAATTGCTTGAACCTGGGAGGCAGAGGTTGCAGTGAGCCGGGATTGCACCATTGCACTCCAGCAAGAGCAAAACTCTGTCTCAAAAAAACAAATAAATAAAATAAAATAAAGTTGGTTTCCCAAGCAGAACCCACCATGCCATTAGATCCCCTGCCCCAACCCCCACCTAACCCGTCTTAGGATTCATCACCATGACCCCTCAGCCTGTATGCCAGCCTCTCACCTCCAGAAAACCTCAGGGCAGGACAGGCTGCTTACCCCAGTGCCACACACCCAAAATATTATTGAAATCATAAGCCTTCTGTCCTTCCCTGGAGGAGGGTTAGATTTTATAAAGCTTGGAAGAAACCACAAAGACCGTGGTGAAAAGAAACCAACAAAGGTCTATGTCTTAGCTTGTCCCCATTCTTCACCTATTTGATGGACAGCTTAAAAGGTATGAATAACAACCACACTAATAATGATAGCTCCTACTTATTGAGGGCCTACTATGTGTAAAGCACGTTTCCGTGTTATTTACATACATTATCTCACTGAATCCTCACAAGAGTCCTATGACGTGCCACTATTCTTCCCATTTTAGAGATGAGCAAACTCAAGCACAGAAAGACTGAGACACTTACTCAAGGTCACTCAGCTGCTGTGTGACTGAGCCAGAATACACGCTCAGCCATCCAACTACAGAGTCTGCACTTGCCCACTGCATTTCACTAGCTCCAAATATTATGACAATACTCCTCTTCCTATTTTGTGACAGTGTGGAAACAAGAGGAATGTGAACCGGGAGTCAGGAGTGCTGGCTTCCAGCTCAGCAAATAACCACAACGTAGAAAATATATCAATGGCAGGGTTGGATGACATGAGCTGAAGTTTCCTTTTGTCCCTTAACTTTGTTGTTTTTGTTTGTTTGTTTGTTTGTTTTGAGACAGGGTCTCACTCTGTTGCCCACGCTGGAGTGCAGTGGCACAATCTTGGCTCACTGCAACCTCCACCTCTGGGGTTCAAGTGATTCTCCCACCTCAACCTCCCGAGTCGCTGGGATTACGGGCATGTGCCACTACGCTCAGCTAATTTTTTGTATTTTTGGTAGAGAAAGGGTTTCACCATGTTAGCCAGGCTGGTCTCCAATTCCTGACCTCAAGTGATATGCCCACCTCGGCCTCCCAAGGGCCTCCCCAAAACGCCTGGGATTACAGGCATGAGCCACCATGCCCAGCCCTTCCGCCCTTAACTTTGGTTGTCTCATTCCATCACTGCCACTCTGCTACCACTGATTCCGTATTCTGCCCCAATGTTGGAATCCCTTCTGCATCAACCAACCACACATTCCTAAAGAAGACCGTTGGCCACGCACGGTGGCTCACACCTGTGATCCCAGCACTTTGGGAGGCCAGGATGGGCAGATCACGAGGTCAGGAGTTCAAGACCAGCCTGGTCAACATAGTGTAATCCCGTCTCTACTAAAAATACAAAAAATATATATATATATATCTTAGCCGGGCATGGTGTCAGGTGCCTGTAATCCCACCTACTTGGGAGGCTGAGGCAGGAGAATTGCTTGAACCCGGGAGGCGGAGGTTGAAGTGAGCGGAGATGGCGCCACTGCACTCCAGCCTGGGTGACAGTGTGAGACTCCATCTCAAAAAAAAAAAAAGAAATCGTCATTCTTCTTGCCTCCCTCCCAGCAGAATGGCCATGG
Source organism: Colobus angolensis palliatus (assembly GCF_000951035.1). NCBI lineage: Eukaryota > Metazoa > Chordata > Mammalia > Primates > Cercopithecidae > Colobus > Colobus angolensis. The sequence goes on along the minus strand of NW_012111808.1, from coordinate 6,503,040 downwards.
CCCAGAGCTTCGACCAAGTTCCTCTCGTGGTCATGTATCGTTTTATTTTTATCATTACCATTAGCACTCTGATTTACGGGAGCCAATTACTACTAATTTGCAGACAAACAGATTTTCCTGTTGAATACAGATTCTGTGGAAATCTGACAGTGCATTTGTTGAACTCTGCTGCCCATCAGCTGAGGACTAAGGATGTTTTTGCCAGTGGAACATACCAGTTTTCATGGTATTTGTCCCAGTAGAATTTGAACCATATTAAACCAGCTTAAATCAACTCTATTTAGGGAAGAAAACTATTTCAGTTTACTTTTCTTTGGAAATTCTTTTAAAAGAGGGTTAAAGACAGAAAACTAATAAATTATTACATAGCAATGAGGAATTGAGAAATTATGTAAATAAACCTACTGTCAGGCCTCTGAGCCCAAGCTAAGCCATCATATCCCCTGTGACCTGCACGTGTACACCCAGATGGCCTGAAGCAACTGGAGATCCACAAAAGAAGTGAAAATAGCCTTAACTGATGACATTCTACCATTGGGATTTGTTTCTGCCCCACCCTAACTGATCCATGTACTTTGTAATCTTCCCCACCCTTAAGAAGGTTCTTTGTAATCTCCCCACCCTTTAGAAGGTTCTTTGTAATTCTCCCCACCCTTGAGAATGTACTTTGTGAGATCCACCCCCTGCCCACAAAACATTGCTCCTAACTCCACCGCCTATCCCCAAACCGATAAGAACTAATGATAATCCCCTTGCTGACTCTGTTTTCGGACTCAGCCCACCTGCACCCAGGTGAAATAAACAGCCTTGTTGCTCACACAAAGCCTGTTTGGTGGACTCTCTTCACACGGACACACGTGACACCTACCTCACCAGGCGACTGAGAAAGTATTTGAGTATGACTTTAGGGGTTATTCCTTTGTCTGAATTCCGATGCATCTTTAAAAAGGACCTTGCACTTAACCAACCACTAAAAGAAAAAAAAAGAATTGTCACAGGAATTACTTATCAATAATACAGTTCACTGATTGATTCATTTGGTTGTCCCAATCTGGATAGAATAAATTATGATGCATTAACAAAGCACCTCCAAGTCTTAAAAGAATTTTCTTTTTTTTTAGATGGTGTCTAGCACTGTCACCCAGGCTGGAGTGCAGTGGTGCAATCTCGGCTCACTGCAACCTCCACCACTCGGGTTCAAGCATTCTCCTGCCTCAGCCTCCCAAGTAGCTGGGATTACAGGCGCCTACCACCACACCTAGCTAATTTTTGTATTTTTAGTAGAGGCGGTGTTTCACCATGTTGGCCACACTGGTCTTGAACTCCTGACCTCATGATCCGCCCGCCTCAGCCTCCCAAAGTGCTGGGATTACAAGTGCGAGACACCGCACCCAGCCAAAAACAATTGGTTTGTTCTTGCTCATACTGCATGCCCAGGTTGACAGAGCGGCCACCGTCTGAAACCTCACCAGTGACCATGGAAGACAACAACAGCCTTCTGGAGGGCCACAAACTAGCAATGAAACCGTCTAATCTAAAAGAGTCACGTTTAAAGCTCTTAGCATAAGAGTTTAAAGCACTTAGCATAATGGCAATACCAGGTACCACTTGGTCAGAACTAATGATGTGACGCACCCAATCACAATGGGGCCAGGAAGTGGAATGTTGCCAAGTGCCCAAAAGGGAGGGAGACAGAAAGATTTGTTGAACACTATTAATGACCACCATTGTGTCTTTTGAAATAATAACACCAAGACTTTCCATTTGTGTAGAAGCACATGACTTTCAAAGTACTTTCACTAAGGAGATTGCTTTTCCTTCTCCAGTCGTACCAAACTACTTTGCAAAAAACGTTTGTTGGCCAGACCCAGTGACTCACACCTGTAATCCCAGCACTTTGGGAGATGGGAGTTCAAGACCAGCCTGGCCAACATGGCAAAACACCACGTCTAATAAAAATATAAAAATTTGCTGAGCGTGGTGGCATATGCCTGTAGTCCCAGCTACTCAGGGGGCTGAGGGAGGAGAATCGTTTGAACCTGGGAGGCGGAGGTTGCAGTGAGCTGAGATCATGCCACTGTACTCCAGCCTGGATGACAGAGCGAGACTCCATCTCAAAAAAATATATAAACAGTTGTTTGTTGAGTGAATGATTGAGTAGATGAATAAACAGCTCTATTAGGTAAAAAGGAAGATACTATCATTCCTGCTTCTCTGATGGGAAAAGTCAGACCTACAGATTATTAAGAGGGTTGCCCAAGATCGCAGAATTCTTAACCAACATACCCTGATGACAAATTCATTACCCAGAATGTGCAGCTAAAGAAACCAAAGTGATGCCTTTTAATTGCAACTGGATGGTAAGCAAGTATGTGAGTTTCTCAACCTTTTGACATTTGTACCAGCGATCCTTGTGGGTGTTTCCCTAAGGAGCTAATGTATTTCCTATTGCGAAACAAAGCCGTGGGTTGGGTGGGACTTGGAAGGGATCAGGCAGGGTTGGAAAATGTCTCTATTCTCTGCCTGCCAGATTTTCCTTTGAAAAGCAGCAACTTGGAATCATTAAATAGGAACAAAATTTATAGAGACATCTAAAAGACAGTGCTAAGAGGGGAAGCAGGGCAGCCAATTCTGATTCCGGCCTCCTCTTAATTTCAGGAAAGGATAAATCAGGGCAATTCTTTCTTTTCAGAGTGACTGGCTCCCGCTCTGCCAGCACGGTTGCTAAGCAAAACCTGGGCCTCGTTGTGTGTGTGGGCACGCACCTCCCAGCTTGCAAGTTCATCAAGAGAGGGCTACAAGAAAGGCTGGCAGGAAAACAGGCTGTAAGCAAGATAACTAGCTCCATGGGGCTAAGACCCAAAGACTTGAACACACTGCAACAGAGAAAAGCGTGCACTAGTGATAGATGAAGTCAGCCCGAGAGGTGGGAGAGGATTACAAAACAGTCGCCGACTAATTATTCTTCAAGATAATCAGAAGGCTTTGGTTTTGCTATGTAAATATCAGTGACAAAGTGAGTAAGACATGGTTTCCTTGTGAAACAAGCTATACTTAAGCTCTAATTTTAAGCTTACTAGCTGTGTAGACTTGGACAAATCACCTCATTACTGAACATCAAGAAGTTTCTCATCTGAAAAAATGGGGATGATATGTGTACCAGCTTTATAGGTTTATTGTGAGAATTGCATGGGATAAAAGATTTCAAGCTCTTAGCATAATGGCAATACTAAGTATCACTATTAATAATGGTTCCATTGTTCAAAAGAAAATGTGAACCTTTGAAAGTAATACAATAAAAACGGAAGGAAAAGGAGAAAAAGACAGTCACGGAGACTGATGTTGAGAAATGGAAGCAAATAGAGATAAAGAGAAAAGAAATGTACTTCTCCGTCTCTAGGCTGCTGTCAGAATCTGCCTGGCTTCCGCCACCTCTGTTGGCCTCAGCTCTTCCTGCCTGGGCTCACACAGAGCTTTTCAGACTTCAGCAGGCACAACCCGGAGAGCTTCTGACAGTCCAGATTGCTGGACCCATCCCCCCAGAAAGTCTGATTCAGTGGGTCTGGGGTGGTGCCCAAGAATTTGCACTTCTACCAATTCCAGGTGATGCTGGTGAATTTGCAGTGGGATGGCTGTCTGAGGACCACTGACATAAGGCAAGGCACGGCCCTCCCTGACCCCAGACCAATCCAGGTGGCAGATACGTCGTCTTTACATATTTGTAGTTTTCTGGGCTGTTTGGTATCTCAATAGCCTTGGCCTGTGCTTTAGATATCTCAGGACTGACCTGGTGGCTTCTCTGGTGTTTCTGATTCCCACTGATGACCCAGAGATGACCAGTGGCCTTTCGTGCCCTCCATCTTTCCATCCTAGTGACAACTTTTCTTGTCTCCAGATTGAGTTTGGCTTCGGTGCCTGCCATCCTGATCTGTCTGTGCCAGTGTGCCTCCCAGGGCTTGGACCCTGACAGTCAGTCCCATCCCAGCATACAGTCGTTTTTGCCTGGCTTATAGGGAACAGAGTTCTGGTCTTTGCCTGCTGCCCTGTGGGCAGACCTCCCCGTTCTCCAGGGGCCCACTCCCGGTCTTCTGCAGCTGGGCTTCCTCTGCCTGGTGAGACCCAGTGCTGCCCTCTTGGAAAGTCTGGAGCCCAGGGGTTCCTATATCACTGCTGGTTTGCTGCATACTGTGGACCCTGAGCCTGGCCTGTCTGGGCTACTTGCCACCTCCTAGCATGATCCTTAATGGATAGGTCTGAGCTCATTCTGCATCCCTCTTTCTCAGCATTACCACAAGAAACTATCACACCAGATTCTGGAGATAAGACAAGAAATCATCCATTTCAACAATGACTTATTGGACATACTCTGTGGCTAGCACTGCTTCAGTGACCTGGTGACACAGCAGTACACAAAACAGAAAACCAAATTTTATGCCTTACATTCTACTGAAAGGACAGAGACAATTAATCAATCAAAAATGGCAGCTATAGTATGCGGATAAATAGAAAAAAAGAAGTCTAGAAGGCTGGGTAGTTGCACTTCAAAGAGAGGGGACGAGGAAGGCTTTGCTGTGTAAAAACTTGAAGAAGAGGAATCAAGCAACCAGGCTGTTAGGGAGGTAAGTGGCACAGAAAGTGGCTGGTGATTAGTAATCCCTTACCGTTGTTCTGTGCAGCATGGGAACTAGTTCTCCCCTAACTGGGTGGGTCACACACATTTGAATTTAATGATTTTTTTTTTTTTTCCAAGACAGAGTCTCACTGTTGCCCAGGCTGGAGTGCAGTGGCACGATCTTGGCTCACTGTAACCTCCGCTTCCCGGGTTCAAGCGATTCTCTTGCCTCAGCCTCTTGAGTAGCTGGGATTACCACGCCCACCTAATTTCTGTATTTTTAGCAGAAACGGGGTTCCATCATGTTGTCCAGGCTGATCTTGAACTCCTGGCCTTAAGCGATTCCCCTGCCTTGGGCTCCCAAAGTGCTGAGATTACAGGTGTGAGCCATCACGCCCGGCCTTAGCGGCCTTTTTTAAAAAATGGGGGCACTTATGAAAACATTGCTCTGTGGCTGTTGTAGTTTGGCTGACAACAGCATCTCCAGCAGCCATCAGTTTGCCCCTTTCTCCTCAGTCATTCTCAACATATCACAGGTATGTCTTGAGTCCCTTCTCTTTTAACAACCTTTCTTTGTGCCCCGTACAGAGTCCAGCTCCACTCCATTTCTTTGCTCCCTAAAACAGCAAAACATCTTGAAAGAGTTGTCCAAAGTCATTGTGTCTACATCCTCCCATCCTCACCCCACTCCCCCAGACTTCCATGTCCACCACGCCACTGACCCTGCTTCTGACGATGTCCCCAAAAGGCTTCTGGTTGCCAAAGTCAAAGATTGTTTCTTTACACAATGAACTCCTGGAGTGTTGGGCCCCGCTGACCACAGCATTCCTTCTTGAGGCGCTTTCTTCTCTTGGCTTCCTGGTCCCCACAGTGTCTGACTTGTGCCCCATTTCACTGGTCACTCATTCTCAGACTCCTTTGTGGGTTCTTCTCAGCTTCTAAAGGTTGGAACACCAGAGGTCCTGGCCTTCAGTCCCCATCGGTCATTCCATTCTCCTCTTAATGTGATCAGATTCAATACTGTGGCTTTAAATGCCTCCTATATCCCAAGGACTCCAAAATTTACGTCTCCAGCCTTGATGTTTCCACTGATCTCCCAACTTACGAATGTCAGCTACCATATCACAGTTATGATATGACTTACGAATGTCAGCTACCATATCACAGTTATGATATGACTTATGAATGTCAGCTACCATATCACGAGTTATGATATGACTTAAAAATAAATGTCAGCTATCATATCACAAGTTATAATATGACTTATGGATGTCAGTTACCATATCGCAAGTTATGATATGACTTACGAATGTCAGTTATATCACGAGTTATGATATGACTTATGAATGTCAGCTATATCACGAGTTACGATATGACTTACGAATGTCAGGTACCATATCACAAGTTACAGTATGACTTATGAATGTCGGCTACCATATCACAGTTATGATATGACTTATGAATGTCAGCTACCATATCACAAGTTATGATATGACTTATGATACGTCAGCTGCTCACCTGACATTTCTACATGGCTGTCTAAAAGGCCTCTTCATCTTAATTCATCCAAAACAGAAAGCTTGGTTTTCCCTCCAGACCCGGTTTCTCCTCCCATCTTTCCCATCTTAAGGAATGCCATCACCATTGACTCAGACACTGAAACCAAAATCTAGAAATCATCCTCAACTCCTCTCTTTTCTCACACGTCACATCTGATGCATCAACAAGCCTCAGCAATTCCTCGTCCTAAACACATCCCGAATGTGACCTTCTTTCTTGATTCCAGTTGCCTCGTCGATCCTGCTTCCACTCTTGACCTTCTTAGGCGCATTACTCACATAGGAGCCAGAGTGATCATCTTTCAAATAAATCAGATCACATCACTGTCCAGATTAAAACAAGCTCTCTCACTCCTTCCCGTTCCACCAAGACTGAAGTCTAAACTCCTTAGTGTTGTTACAAGGTCCCCCATGGTCTACCCTTGCCCTTCTCTTGGGTTTTCTGCCACGTTCCTTACCTTCACTAAGCTTCACCCTTCTTTCTTCTCCTTAACAAGGCTCCCCCACTCTTGCCTGAGCACTTTTGCACTAATTGACCCTTTGCCTGAACTTTCTTATCTCAGATTTTCCCATGGCCAGCTCCTTCTTGCCATTCTGGTCCCAGCTGAAATAGCACCCTTCCATCAGACAAGCCTTCTCAGACCTTTGGAAGTAGATAAAAGTGGTTGCACAGGCTGGGTGCAGTGGCTCACTCCTGTAATCCTAGCATTTTGGGAGGCCAAGGTGAGCAGATCACCTGAGGTCAGGAGTTCGAGACCAGCCTGGCCAACATGGCAAAACCCCATCTCTACTAAAAATGTAAAAATTAGCCAGGTGTGGTGGCAAGCGCCTGTAGTTCCAGCTACTCGGGAGGCTGAGACAGGAGAATCATTTGAACCCAGGAGGCAGAGGTTGTGGTGAGCCGAAATTGCGCCACTGTACTCCAGCCTGGACAACAGAGTGAGACTCTATCTCAAAAAAAAAAAGGGGGGGGTTGCGCAATATTGTAAATGTATTAAATGCCCGAAATTTTACACTGAGTGGTTAATTTTGTTATGTAAATTTTACCCCAATTTTTAAAAACAGAAATTAGAATTTTCATGAGGATTAAATGAGATACTATTTCAAAGTGCTTACCACAGTGCCCAACACTTCTCAAACAATTAAGAAATTTTACCTCTTAATAGTTCATATAAATAAACATAACTTTATGAAACATCATGCCATTTTCTGAATTTTTCCCATTTCACTATAGTGAGAATTCAGAACTTCATCAAGCACCTGTACCACTCTGTGGGCCAGACTTCGAGAAGCACTGAAATAAACAATTTTGAAGAATACAATCAATGTTTGTAAAAGGCGTGTGTTATAGAGCCATCCTAACTCATGTAATAAATGGAACATACAGTGGAGAGTCTCTTGTGACAACAGTACTGTCTAGAAATGGACAAAGGCCCAGGTGAATAAATGTGGGTCATTCAGCTTTTCTCATTAGAGTGAGAATGGTAACACATACGCATACACACATCCCAGAACAAACACCACAAGCCCCACAGCAGTGAAAACGTAGTTCAACCTTATTACCTGATCAGGAAAAATGTATCAACTCCAAGATAGAAGGGACCACTCCGAGAGTAAATGTACAGTGGGTTTCTAAGCACTCTGCTTTTCCATTCAAGCACATTATCTGTAACAAAGATTAAAAAGCAGTGTCTTTTTGTTTCAGAGAAGAAAATCATGTGATTTCTCTTTTCAGAAAAAGCAAAAGGAACACCTTCAACTTTTGGTTGTACTTGGCAGGTTTTAAGAATCACTATAGGCCGGGCCAGTGGCTCACACCTGTAATCCCAGCACTTGGGAGGCCAAGGCAGGTGGATCACGAGGTCAGGAGTTTGAGACCAGCCTGGCCAACATAGTGAAACCCTGTGTCTACTAAAAATACAAAAAATTAGCCAGCCGTGGTGGCGGACACCTATAATCCCAGCTACTTGGGAGGCTGAGACAGGAGACTCACTTGAACCTGGGAGATGGAGGTTGCAGTGAGCCGAGATCACGCCATTGTACTCCAGCCCAGAGGGTAACAGAATGAGACTCCGTTTCAAAAAAAAAAAAAGAAAAAAGAAAAAAGAAGAAGAACCACTGTAATTCAGGTAGGAGGAGAATTCAGACTGGGAATAAAAGGTGGTGACTGAGGTCCCTCACGGTCGTTCAGGAGCTTTAAGCTCCTTTGTGCACTCACAGCGGCCACAACCCCCTTGGACTGTAGCACTACCTATCATGGGCTGGTACAGATCACCCAGGAGGCTTCTTCCATCTGCCCTGTGCTGTGTTTGCCCCCTGTTTAGAGAGTACCACTGTTATTGATAGGAGCACTTCAGGAGGGTAGCAGCAGGAAGAAGGTGGAGAAACACTGATTTGATATTAGTGAACCATTTTTATTTATGCTTGTCTGCTTTTCAAGGAAAAATAAATGTTAAGTCCTGGCTTCATTAACCATGATGAGAGAGCACTTGGCTTTTTGGATAACGAAAATACAATACCCAGGTATCAGTAGTCACCTGGCAGCCAGGTGCCTGATTTGTACCTAGAGGGAGTAAAATGAACCACTAGACACTGGCCCGGAAACCTTCCTGATAGGAGGTCACACATAGTGTCTCTAAAACAGAAGGAAGGCTGCTCATGGGAAGGCTGCCAGACCCCCATCCTTTGACCACCATGATCCCGCCATACCAAAGAGTGTCTCTTCCCTGACTGCTCCCAGAGTAAAGGCTCATCAACTCTCTGTACCCAAAGACAGCCATGCAGTCATCTGACTGGTATGTCCCGAGATGATCCACAGAAGACTCAAAACACGAACGCCATTCAGTGCAGAGCAGGTGCTGCCTGGTGTCTTTGTAATCCAGATGGCTGGCACATTCTTCTGGCAAGAAAAGCACTCCAGAGCATGAACCATGGCTCCTAGAAACCCTGGGCAAAAGCAAAGGTGTCACTGTCCACCCTGACTGCCAGGGGTATCCACACACCACCCCGCAACAAGAACCAAAGTGCAATCCACAGATCTTGGCCGTTACACAGAGGCTCTCTTGCTCTGACCCTGGGCTACTCAGCTCAGCCTCCATGGTTCCATCTTGATCTGTCTGTGGACTTTCATACTTAGTATCCCTCCCTTTTGAATCTTGACTTTCGCTAACAGACTTGACCAGAGTTTGGTGCCCCACATGCTTTGTGCAGAATACGCTGCCCAAGCTCAGGCCCCAGAGATGCCAACCCCTGACCCCAGTCCTACTTAATGAAGAGTTGAGGGAAGGAGAATGCAGACATCAGTAAGAATCGATGTGATCCACAAAGCAAGCATTTCACGTGAAAGAACGCCCCTGCAATTCTGAGGACTAGTTGCTTATGAATAATGAGTCAGGCATGGTGGCTCACGCCTGTAATCCCAACACTTTGGGAGGCCAAGGCAGGTGGATCACTTGAGGTCAGAAGTTTGAGACCAGCCTGACCAACATGAAACCTCATCCCTACTGAAAACACAAAACAGTTAGCCAGACGTGGTGGCGCACGCCTGTAGTCCCGGCTACTCCGGAAGCTGAGACAGGAGAATTGCTTGAACCCAGGAGTTGGAGATTGCAGTGAGTCAAGATTGCACCACTGCATTCTAGCCTGGGTGACGGAGTGAGATTCAGTCTCAAAAATAATAATAATAATAATAATAATAATAATGAATAACAACCCTAATATAGGTCAGAGTATAGGCACAAAAACAGAGGGACTGGTGGCACAGGAGCTTAGGGCACAGGCCATATAGCCAGATGCTCCTGGCTCTGATTCTGTCACTTATCAGCTCTGTGACCCCCTGGCAAGTGAATTAACTTCTCTGTGTCTAAGTTTCCACATCTGCAAAATAATCAAAGTAGATTTTATAGGAGTATCATGAAGAACAAATGAGATAATGCTGATAGATCACATTAAATAGAGGCAACCCATAGTACGTACTAGTGAGAACACAGCTACCACTACCACTACCACTATTTTAAGCCCTATCACTTTAAGAATGGTTAATACCATCTTCTTAATTCATTCCCTTTCTTAAAGAATTTAATGTTTACCTATTCTGAGAACCAAGCAAGTGTTTGGAATTGCAAAACAGGGGCCTCCAAGCTCAAGCCGGCTCCGAGAGACTTCCATTTCTGCCTGGGCAGAGCCCCATGCCTTCAACATTGTGGGCACAAAGAAGTCTTTGCAGAATTAAAACTTACTCACAAATAAGGTCTGGCTCATAATCAAGCTCTGGAAATCTAAATCAGTTTCTTAAATTGAAGAATTTAATTACCTAACATTTTGAAGTTCCAGCCATGAACACAAATATTTCCTTTTAAGTCACTCTTTGTGACTGCGTCTCTGTCTGAAGTCACCACACCCTTTTCATTCACAGGGGTTTTCACTCAGGAATTGGCCATGAGTACAGCACAACAGCCTCCTAGAGCTGATTCACCTGCCCCTCCTCAGTTTCCCGAGCAGTGAAGAGATATAGGACTCGGGCTCTGCCAGGTTTGGCCAACTTCTTTAGCCTCCCTGAGCCTCAGTTTCTTCACTTTTAGAATGGGCATAATTTTGACCAGGGTTGTAATGGGGATTCTAGAACATCAAATATCTGGTTTGATGCCTAATGTGGTAAGCTAGTGCTCAGTATGTTTGTTATTATGTTTTTCTGTCTAAATTCTACTCGTGAATGAACTCACCCATCAGCGGTTTATAAAGGCTTCTGAAAATAACTGCTCGAGAGGGAAGACAACCTCCCTGAGGCTCACTTAGCTCATTTGTAAATGGAAAGTGTTATAAACCATGAGGACGTGGAGAAGATTGGATGAAACGATCCAGGCAATCACTGGTTCTCAAAGTAGAGGTCTCCCAGCCAGCAGCTTCAGCATCACCTGGGAACTTATTAGAAATGCACATTCCCAGGCCCCATCACAGACCTATGAGGTCAGAGTCTTTGGGTCAGGGCCCAGGAATCTGTGCTGTAATAGTCATCCAGGTGACTCTGATGCTCGCCAAAGTTTGAGACCCACTGGTGGTGACAATGCTCTAAAAAACCTTGCAGCCACTTTCGGATCTGCTCAATCACAGTGAGCACACTTTTTTTTTTTTTTTTTTTTTTGAGACAGAGTCTC
>NW_012111808.1:6487612-6491618 GCF_000951035.1 Colobus angolensis palliatus | reverse complement strand
TAGTTTTTGTTTTTTAGTAGAGACGGGGTTTCACCGTGTTAGCCAGGATGGTCTCAATCTCCTGACCTCGTGATCCGCCCGTCTCGGTCTCCCAAAGTGCTGGGATTACAGGCTTGAGCCACCGCGCCCAGCCACAGTGAGCTCACTTTAAACAACAGGCCGTTAAGTAAGAGCCCTGATGCCCAGGGCCTGAATCCATAGCTAATGTATGTATGTCATGAAAACTTCCTCATACATTTGCTCATATTTTTCTCATCTAAATAGCAAAGGACAGGCTCATGTAACAGGAAACCATTCTAAGCAAATGCAATGGTTATTTGGAGGATAAAGAGTCAGGAATCCAAATACCCAACTTGGCTCTAAACTTCTAGAAGACACGGTGGTCTTATGTTGATTTGACTCACTGATTAATGTAAAAGTGGAGAGAGAAAAAAATGCTGAATCTCTGGGTCTCTCCAAATTGATCTTTATTTTCAAACATTCAGAGATGTGGTATTTTACCTTTGATGTTTTTGTTTTTTTCTTTTTGAGGCAGGGTCTGGCTCTGTCACCCAGGCTAGAGTGCAGTGATATGAACTCAGTTCACACTGCAACCTCTGTCTCCGGGTTCATGCAATCCTCCTGGCTCGGCCTCCTGGGTAGCTGGGACTACAGGCACACACCACCATGCCCAGCTAATTTTTGTATTTTTTTGTAGAAACGAGGTTTTGCCACGTTGCCCATGCTGGTCTTGAACTCCTGGGTGCAAGCAATCTTCCTGCCTCAGCCTCCCAAAATGCTGGGATTATAGGCGTGAGCCACCATGCCCAGCATCCTTTGATGGTATTAAATACAAAAATTAAAAAGTTGTTACGGCAACAGAACATGGAAAACCCCCATTTTGAGACCACAGTTAAATGTGCCAGATAAAAAAAGGTAACATAACTTTAATGTCCCAATCATAGGGTGCCTCATTTTGGGTGAGGAACCTAAAGTTTCAGTTCCTGACACCATACCAGGTGTATCTGGCCTAAATCCTGTCATCCAGCCTTAAAAGGCTGGGCTCTGCAATCCAGCTCTGTGGACATGGCATGTCCCTGCAATGCAGCTGACCCTGCTGGTCACTGAGTGAGGTCAGAGTAGCCCAGTGAGGTCAGAGCAGCCCAAGCATGTAGCCTTGGCAGATTTAAGCCCCTACCCTTTCTTTCCTCTCCTGGCTTAACCAAAGAGAATGAGGAAACAAGGAATGATTTTAGGAGGAGATGGTAAGTACTTATGATCTCATTTAATTCCTTCCACAGATCCCATTATATGCCCCTGTTTTACACAGGTGGAAACTGAGGTTCACAGAGGTCACACAATCTGACCACAGTCAGAGTTAGCAATCAAAGCGGGTTTGATTGGGTGACAGGATTCCTAAGCATGTGCTCTTTCTGCCACACCAAATGTGGAACTGTCTATAGGCTGCCAGTGCGGGAGTGTGGGGTTGCGGGGGTAACGGCACAGAGACAGAGGTCTAGAACCACATCGTGTGAAGTAATTGAGGGATTCTGAGATTTGGACAGGGCCACCATAACTGCCCTCAACATCTGATGGGGCTGCAAAAGAAACAAGAGAGCATGATTATTTTCTGGGCCCTAGAAGGCAAAACCAGGGCCCCTGGTGGGAATTACAGGACAGCGAGGATTGCCTCTCGTTCGGAAGCCTGACCGCCAGCGCTTCCCATCACAGATGGGTGCACAGGAAGCCACCTGGCTGCTAGAGCTGCTTCCAGCTTTGGGAAAGAGGTTGTGCCAGGGACCTCTAGGCCTTCTTGGCTCCTTCTTATATCATATCTCTGCTTACACAAACATGTGTTTTGTTTTTATTGCTTTTTGTTGGTGTTGCTACTGTTTTTGTTTCTGCCTTAAGACCCGAATAGGGCGGGGCACAGTGGCTCACGCCTAAAATCCCAGCACTTTGGAAGGTCAAGGCGAGTGGATCCTTTGAGCCCAGGAGCTTGAGACCAGCCTGGGCAACACATGGCAAAACCCCATGTCTACTAAAAATACAAAGATCGTTTGAGCCAGGAGGCAGAGGTGGCAGTGAGCTGAGATCATGCCACTGCACTCCAGCCTGGGTGACAGAGGGAGGTCCTGTCTCTGAAAAAAAAAAAAAAAAATCTGAGTAGGATCTGAGAAAATAATTTCTATGCCTTCTACAGTAGGCATATTCCCTGAAGCTGCTTTATCGTTTCTTCATATCCTTCTAGTTCATTCACTGAAATTTCTTTTTTCTTTTTTTTTGAGACAGAGTCTTGCTCTTGTCACCCAGGCTGGAGTGCAGTGGCATGATCTTGGCTCACTGCAACCTCTGCCTGCCGGGTTCAAGCAATTCTCCTGCCTCAGCCTCCCAAATAGCCAGGATTACAGGCACCTGCCACCACGCCTGGCTAATTGCTGTATTTTTAGTAGAGACAAGGTTTCACCATGTTGGCCAGGTTGTTCTCGAACTCTTGACCTCAGGTGATCTACCTGCCTCGGCCTCCCGAAGTGCTGAGATTACAGGCATGAGCCACCAAGCCCAGCCATTCCATTTTATTTTTATCCCCCTAGTTGGAGTAAGAAAGGACAATTGTGTGGACCTGGATCTAAAAGAAACCTGCCAAATATTCACATTCTGGTTCTGTTCTTTTTTTTATTTTTTTGAGTCAAGGTTTCTCTCTGTTGCCTGACTAATTTTTAAATTTTTTTGTAGAGATGGGGGTCTTGCTACATTACACAGGCTGGCCTCAAACTCCCGAGTTCAATCAACCCTCTCACCTTGACTTCCCGAAGTGCTGGGATTACAGGCGTGAGCCACTGAGCCTGGCCCTCTTATTCCACATGTTCTGAAGGTTAGAGAGAGAGATATTCTATTTGCCTTGGTGCATAGGCAGGCAGGTAGAAATGAAGGCAATGCTCTTGATTTTTCACTAAAACACAGTACAGTCTATCTCAATGAAATCCAGCCTCTCACTACCTATGCTGGGTTAATCTGTTTCTGGTTCACACGTACCGTACTGCGTGAATTGCCTTGTGTTGCAAGCTCAACACCCTCCCTTCAGTTTCTATGTAAATCATTCACCTTCCTGGGGATGGCAGGAAGCTTCTACGGGTCATGTGTGTAAGTGTGACACTGAAAGCAGACACTGTGGCCGTGGAATTGTTCTCAGAGAATTGCTGCAGTGAAACCCCAAGTCCTGTTTGAACCTAGTCTTTGATCAGCACAAAAACACACTGGATAATTGTACTCACAAAATAAAGCAGCATTTTTACTGACCTTGCCTGACCTTAGCAGGCTGATGGTAAACAAAGACGGGACAGTCAAGAGCAGAGATCTAACCTCCACACTAATATTTGGAAGCTGCCGGGCGTTCACTAGGAGCCAGCACTGTAGGCATTCGTGTCCAACTGCACGTTCAGCTAAGTCACCTCTCCTGGGTGGTCTTAGTTTCATTCAAATGCCTACTTTTTCCTCTGCTCGGAGCTGCTGACAGGGGCAGATGTGCCGGGCAGTGCATCCGTGGGATTCTGCTGCTTTGTTCATTGCTCTCCGCCTTGCTCAGGGGCAGACTCCCGTAAGTGGCCAGAGGTGCCCCATGTTCCTGCGATGTCCTGCAGGCTGACCCCCATTCCCTAGCTGCCACGCAGACTGTTCCAGCCAGAGGGAGGATGAGACCCAGCAAGGTGATGAACCTGCAGGAAGAAGACACAACAGCTGCGCCTTCCCTCATCTCAGGACACCGAAATGAGACACCGAGAACACGGGCCTGTGAAAAGCAAACCGCTGCATACTTATGTAGAAAAACCTTCAACAATTTTAAGGATGGAGAATGATGCTCTAAGAATAAAACTAATGAAAAAAGAGAAAATACATCAAGGAAAATGTTAATGGATTTCACTTAACTTGTCATAATTATTTTTAAAATCTTAAAGCAACCAAAATACTGACGAAGATGTCTGCAGCTGATATGACTAAGAATTAATATTCTTTTTTTTTTTTTTTT
>NW_012111808.1:6486983-6487327 GCF_000951035.1 Colobus angolensis palliatus | reverse complement strand
GTCTCGATCTCCTGACCTCGTGATCCGCCCGTCTCGGCCTCCCAAAGTGCTGGGATTACAGGCTTGAGCCACCGCGCCCGGCCAGAATTAATATTCTTTACATACATAATAAACTTTAAAAATTAGTAAGAAACTGGCTGGGTGCGGTGGCTGAAGCCTGTAATCCCAGCACTTTGGGAGGCCTAGGCAGACAGATCACCTGAGGTCAGGAGTTTGAGACCAGTCTGGCCTACATGGTAAAACCCCAACTCTACTGAAAATACGAAAATTAGCTGGGCATGGTGGTGTGTGCCTGTAGTTCCAGCTACTCGGGAGGCTGAGTCAGGAGAATCTCTTTTTTTTTT
>NW_012111808.1:6456394-6482161 GCF_000951035.1 Colobus angolensis palliatus | reverse complement strand
GTGGCGCACGCCTGTGGTCCCAGCTACTTGGGAGGCTGAGACAGGAGAATTGCTTGAACCCGTGAGGTGGAGGCTGCAGTGAGCTGAGATTACGCCACTGCACTCCAGCCTGGGTGACACAGCAAGACTCTGTCTCAAAAAAAAAAGGTAAATGGTGATCTCCTTGTGTCTCAGTCTGTTTGGCTGCTGTAACAAAATACCATAGACTAGACGGCTTTTACACCCCAGAAATTAATTTCTCACAGTTCTGGAGGGTGGGAAGCCCAGGATCAAAGTGCTGGAAGATTCGGTGTCTGTTGAGAGCCCACTTTCTGGTTCATAGACGGCGCCTTCTAGCTGTGTCCTCACATGGTGGAAGGGGCAAGAGAGCTCTCTGGGGTCCCTCGTCTAAGCTACGTGACCCCATTCGTGAAGGCTCTGCCCTCATGACAGGCACCTCCCAAAGGCCCATCTCTGGAGATCATCACATTGTAGGTGACATTCCAACTTATGAATTCTAGGGGGGGGACAAAAACACTCAGACCATAATATCCTGAAACAGGCAGTACTGGCCAGATATCATGCAATGAATGAGATTTCATAGTGAAATGCAGTTGATGAGGGGAAGTTGGTAAAACAGTACCGACAGGTCACAACCCGCCCAGGTACCTCGGATGTCCATAGTCACAGACATATGGCAGCAAATGTGTCCATGGGGAACGTTCCAGTAGCACATCTGGCCACACTCCCACCAGATGAGGAGGAAGAATTTATTGTAAAAAGAAAGAGAGAAGGGGCCAGAAATGAAGTATTTCTGAATCTTAAAGTATCTACCATAAAAGAAAAAGAGATTGTATAAATCATTTAGTTTGTAATAATGCCTTACATTTTTCCAAGTGCTTTCATATCTATTATTTCAAAATGAAACTTCTACAGTAAAAAGGGACAGCTGGGGCTGGGCACAGTGGCTCACGGCTATAATCCCACACTTTGGGAGGAGGCCGAGGCAGGGTGATCGCTTGAGGTCAGGAGTTTGAGACCAGCCTGGCCAGCATGGTGAAACCCTCTCTCTACTAAAAATAGAAAAATTAGCCAGGCATGGTGGTGCTCGTCTGTAGTCCCAGCTACTCGGGAGGCTGAGACATGAGAATCACTTGAGCCCAGGAGGCAGAGGTTGCAGTGAGCCGAGATCATGCCACTGTACTCCAGCCTGGGCCACAGAGCGAGACTGTCTCCAAAAAGAAAAAGGGTGGGGACAGCTGGTTTTGAATATATCTGATTTACAGTTGGAGGGAAGTAGGGCACAAAAATGTGGAAACTTACAGAATGAGGAACTCTTAGCCCAGCTGGAAGTAAACCCAGGTCTACTGAATCAGTCTTTTCTCCTGGGCTTTCCTAGCACAGGGTACTGGGAACTAAAAACCTAAACACACGCCATTGCTGGCTCAAATCTATTTGTAAACAAGCCCCCTGACAGAGAAATGCAATATAAGATGGAAATATACAATTGCAGCCCACAGTCTGGGGAAAGTGCCATCTGAAATTGAAGCTAAGAAGCAGCAAGTCAGGACACAGCTGATGAGCACTGGAAAAAATTGCGTGTAAAGATCCTACTGGTAAGACTAGGGCAGTTGTCTCCAATTTTAGCAAGCCTCAGAATTACCTTGAGGGCCTGTTGGCTCTCTGCCTCCCCTCCCTGCAACTTTCTTTTTTCTTTTTTTTTTTTTTTTTTTTGAGACGGAGTCTCGCTCTGTCACCCAGGCTGGAGTGCAGTGGCCCGATCTCAGCTCACTGCAAGCTCCGCCTCCCGGGTTCACGCCATTCTCCCGCCTCAGCCTCCCGAGTAGCTGGGACTACAGGCGCCCGCCACTTCGCCCGGCTAGTTTTTTGTATTTTTTTTAGTAGAGATGGGGTTTCACCGTGTTAGCCAGGATGGTCTCGATCTCCTGACCTCATGATCCACCCGTCTCGGCCTCCCAAAGTGCTGGGATTACAGGCTTGAGCCACTGCGCCTGGCCTCCCTGCAAGTTTCTGATCCAGGAGGTTTGAGGTGGAACCTGACTTTGTGCTTCTGACAAGTTTACAGGTGTTCTTGCTGCGAATCTCAGGAGCACACGGTTAGAATTAAGACTTCCAAAATCTCCACAAAGAACGGGCACACAGCTTTCCTCCTTCTTTAAAATGGGGATCATAGTAGTACCTACCTCCTAGGGTTGTCATGAGAACTGAATGACACAATGATTGTAAAGCCCCTAGAACAGTGCAGGACAGGCAGTAAGTTTAATAAATGTTGGGTGTTCCTCATCTCACCACACCACATTGCCTAGTCTTGCATTCAAGAGGCTCAAGTTTGAGCTAGCTTGCTGTGTGACCCTGAGCAAGTCGCTTCATCTCTCTGGGTCTCATTTCCTCATCTGTCTAACAGTGAAGGGTGGGTCAGACGCGATGTATTCTTTTATTATTATTATACTTTAAGTTCTGGGATACATGTGTAGAACGTGCAGGTTTGTTACATAGGTATACACGTGCCATGGTGCTTTGCTGCACCCATCAACCCGTCTTCTAGGTTTTAAGCCCCGAATGCATTAGGTATTTGTCCTAATGCTCTCCCTCCCCTTGCCCCCAACCCCCCGACAAGTCTCGGTGTGTGATGTTCTCCTCCCTGTGTCCCTGTGATCTCATTGTTCAACTCCCACTTATGAGTGAGAACATGTAGCGTTTGGTTTTCTGTTCCTGCGTTAGTTTGCTGAGAATGATGGTTTCCAGCTTCATCCATGTCCCTGCAAAGGATAAAAACTCATTCTTTTGTGGGCTGCATAGTATTCCATGGTGTATATGTGCCCCATTTTGTTTATCCAGTCTATCATTGATGGGCATTTGGGTTGGTTCCAACTCTTTGCTTGGAATACACAAGGGACATGATGTATTCTAATGTCCTTTCCATCTCTAACCCTCAAGGTTCCCATGAGTCTGTGACCCAAGGGTTTCTGAAATGTCCAAAAATGCTGCTGAAAGACTAATAATATGTGATTAACTGTGATTCCTAATTGTAGTATGGTAAGGGTAGAAACAAGAAGGAAGGGTCATCTGTGTGTCCTCAGCCCTGGCCAAGAGTTGGGGTGCTGGATCTAGGTTACCAGCAGGTTCCCACAGGAGACCTGGCAGGAGAATTTTTCATAATCCAATTCCATTTGCTCTGAACCAATGCTACTCCCTGTTAGTATGTGGGTTTCCAAACTAAACTCTTCCACTGAAAACGAAGTGTACTGACCAGCCAGCACACGTCCGCTCCCTTTGGAAGTTCTATTTCTAATTTTAAAGGAATCAAATGACGTTTCTGTTTTGTTTTGGTTTTGTTGTTTTGGTTGGTTGGTTTTTTTGTCAATCAACCACAGCCCAGCTCTAAATCCTGCCATGGTAAACAAAGAAACCGGCAGCCCACGCACATCCAATCAGCCTTAAGTAATCAGCCTTAAGTGTCTATGCTGTGCTAGATTCCAGATCTACAAGGGGAATATGAAACCTTTATTGGAAACCTCTGTTGAATCTGTTTTCCAACAACTTCTCACCCCACGCCATCCTGACCTCTTCACTAACACAAGGTCAGCTCAAGCCCTGTCTAAATTCCCCACTCTCACTCTATCCATGCTGGGCTCTGTTTCTCTAGCTTTTACGCCCAGCCCCAACACTTGAGTGAGATTGGA
Organism: Colobus angolensis palliatus; assembly: GCF_000951035.1. Classification (NCBI taxonomy): domain Eukaryota; kingdom Metazoa; phylum Chordata; class Mammalia; order Primates; family Cercopithecidae; genus Colobus; species Colobus angolensis. The sequence goes on along the minus strand of NW_012111808.1, from coordinate 6,478,478 downwards.
CATTTCTTTCCTGGCAGTGTTTCCTAATAGCTCAGGCACACACACTTTTCTTCCTAACTAAATTGTACATATTTTTGAAACGAGGAACTCCCAATCATTTTGATCCCCCCGCCCCCAGCATATACAGGTGATGTCTCATACAAAGGCCAGAGAGAAAATTGCACAATAAATATTTTCTGACTTGAATTGAGAACACAAAATGGTATTCTGTGAAATGTTTTGGATTCCTTTTGAATTCTTAGCCAGAAAGGCAATTCTATGGGTAATGCAAGGAGTTACTATTAAAAGAGTTCCATTTTCTCCACTGGTGCTCAGGGAATCTGTAAGAGAGAGTTGGAGGAGAAAAATCTTCCCTTGTACTTCTAGCACCATTGTTCTGCTATGTAGGCCTAGTGATTCTCATAGGAAAAGCAAGGTGAAATTAACCTAATAGAGCATAGGAAAAGAGCACAGTTTAAAGCTTATTGTAAAGGACTGTTAAACATCGATTCTAAGCAGCTCGGAACTCATTGCTTTTGGCCACTGCAAACTGGGACAGTGTGATCATCATAAAACATTATAAAGTCTCCAATGGGACAGACTTAGAGTGAATGAGTCTTAGACTTAGAGTGAGTCCCCGAGAATGGAAATGTGCAGCCTCCAGTGTTGTGTCTGGATAAAATCAGACACAACTCAGTGTTAAACAGACCTTTAGAACAAGCCCCAGGCTGGGTTTGGTGGCTCACACCTGTGATCCCAGCACTTTGGGAGGTCGAAGCAGAAGGATCACTTGACTTCAGAAGTTTGAGACCAGCCTGGTCAACATAAGGAGACCCCATCTCTACAAAACATTTACAAATTATACAGGTGTGGTGGTGCATGCCTGATCTCAGCTATTTGAGAGGCTGAGGAGGAAGGATTGCTTGGACCCAGGAGATTCAGGTGGCAGTGAGCCATGATTGTGCCACTGCACTCCAGCCTGGGGACAGAGCAAGACCCTGTCTCAGAAAAACAAAAGCAAAACCAAAAATACCCAAGCCCCTTCTTTGTCAGCTCTTGTGTGGTCCCTGTGACCAGGTAGATTGCCTCTGCCTCACAATTAAACTTCAGCAAGATTATCTAACATTTGTCAAGCATATTCTAAGAGCAGGGCCCTGAGCTAAGGGGCTATGAGTTCCCATCCTCCCAACTCCCTGTTGTGTTAAAGGGAACTCAGATAATCTAGCCAGCCTAGGAAGTAGGTATTAGGTAGTCTTTTGAGTTGAACTGTGTCCTCCAGAAAGGTTCAAGTCCTAACCCTTAGTACCTGCATATGTGACCTTATTTGGAAATAGGGTCTTTGCAGATGTAATCAACTTTAAGATGAGGTTAGGGTGGGCCCTAAATCCAGTATGACTAGGGTCCTTATGCAAGGAAAGTTTGGACCTACAGGGAAGAACTCCACATGTGGGTGGAGCTAGAGGCTGGAATGATGTGGCTACAAGCCAAGGAGTGCCAGGAAGTACTGGCAACCACCAGGCATGTGGAGTGGGGCAAGGAACAGACTCTCCCTCAGAGCCTCCAGAAGGAACCAACCTCATCATCACCTTGACTTCAGATATTTAGCCTCCAGAACTATGAGAGAATGAATCTCTGTTGTTCTAAGCCACCCAGTGTGTGGTCACTTGTTACAGCAGCGATGGGAAAGGACTATTAATGACACGAAAAGGCCGGGCGCGGTGGCTCAAGCCTGTAATCCCAGCACTTTGGGAGGCCGAGACGGGCGGATCACGAGGCAAGGAAATTAAGACCATCCTGGCTAACACGGTGAAACCCCGTCTCTACTAAAAAATACAAAAAACTAGCCGGGCGAGGTGGCGGGCGTCTGTAGTCCCAGCTACTCGGGAGGCTGAGGCAGGAGAATGGCGTAAATCCGGGAGGCGGAGCTTGCAGTGAGCTGAGATCTGGCCACTGCACTCCAGCCTGGGCAACAGAGCTAGACTCCGTCTCAAAAAAAAAAAAAAAAAAAAAGACACGAAAATGCATGGGTCTGGATATTTAGGAAAATATCCCATAATTGGGTTTCATAATCACCACATCCAAATTCCATCCAGGCTCTCAGCATTCTGGTGTTAAATAATTTTATTCTTAGGAATTCAGGTAAAGTATGTTGGGTGAAATTTTATGACATTCTATGACAACAACTGTGCAGCGTTTTGCCCTAGCCCTTGGCCAAAAGCAGTTATGTCCTGACCTGCCAGGATCTTGCTCTCCCTCTGCCATACTAGGGCATTTTTTCTCGCCCAATCTACTACTGGCCCTCCCTGCTCCCCTCCTCTGGGTAAGTGCAGTCCGTGCAAACAGCTTCAGCCTGGTATGCTGAGCTGGTTGTCTCACATCTGTAGAGGAAATATTGGCAACTCCATCAAAGAGCTTTAAGGAATAGCTGACAAATCCTTTCCAGATGGGGACACTTTAGCCCGGGCAAAGACCTCCAATTTCTATCTGCTGCCTCTGTGCCAGAGCTGGAAAAACGCCTGGGCAGCAACGACTAAATTCCCCTAATCCATCCACCCACGTCAGCTCAGTTGACAACCACCAGGCCGTTTTCTTTTCCTGGTTCCTCAAAGAGAATCTCCATCTTGTTTCTCTTTGAACGCTACTTTCTTAAAATATCTTTTTATCAATGGCAATTATATCTAATATTTTATTTTATTCTAATGTCAACTCTGGCTAGAAGGCTTGGCATTAGTCTGAAAAATTAGGCTAATTGACAAATCTCTTAAATAATAAGGACTATTAACTCATTAGACTTAGAGTCAGTCACTTGAAATGCTAATTTAATAATAACTACACATTTATCTTTGTTTCTAGGATATTTATGGCTTATCCAACAAGAATTGAAATTTGAATTTGATTTGTAATGATTTATTGCTTTTTTATTTTTATTTATTTATTTGTGACGGAGTCTTGCTCTGTAGCCCAGGCTGGAGAGCAGTGGCACCATCTCGGCTCACTGCAAGCTCCGCCTCCCAGGTTCATGCCATTGTCCTGCCTCAGCCTACCTGAGTAGCTGGGACCACAGGCGCTAGCCACCACACCTGGCTTATTCTTTGTATTTTTAGTAGAGATGAGGTTTCACCGTGTTAGCCAGGATGGTCTCGATCTCCTGACCTCGTGATCTGCCGGCCTCAGCCACCCAAACTGCTGGGATTACAGGTATGAGCCAACATGCGCGTCTGACGTATTACTTTTTTAAACAGCACATGAACTACCTGGCTAGACAGATAATACACCCAAAGCCATAGGAATCGTCACAAATGCAGAGGACCATTTAAGATTTTGACAACTAGCTGCAATATCAATACTTTAAAGGAGAACTCTTAATAATGTATAACTTTATTATATGTTAGTTCTTCTCACTCCTAATAATGTAGAACTTTAGTATGTGTTAGTTCTTCTCTGGATGACCAGAATAAATATAAAAGACACCAGTGGCAAAAACCTAGGCTTAAAATTCTTGCTTTGAAAACTTTAAAAGACTTAGGGGAAGTCAAATCAGTTTCCGTGGAGACTAAAATATATTCCTTCCGCATAGCTAAGGGAGAAGTGATTAGAAGGCCATAGAGAGAGCCATGCAGAGCCACCCTTCACTGTATAGAGGAAGAGACTGAACTTGGGGAGATTAAGTGATTGGCCCAGGATCACACAGCTGGGAGGTGACAACCAGGACCAAATGCTGGGCTCTTAACACTAATCCATTACAACATGTTGACCGCACACAGTCCTCGTTCAGAATGGCCTCTGGATATGGCAGATGGCAGATTGCCACACACGGGCCAGGGCACAGAACACTCACAATATTGAAACCAGACACCACCCACTTCCTTTCTTCAGCCTAACCAGGCAGCTGTGGGTGAGGAAAGATTGTTTACCTTTACATTTTTGTTACATAAAGATTCAGCTCTATCTTTTCCTTATTGTCTCCCTTCCTACCTACTCCATTACTATTCCGCCATCTTTACCCTTGAACCCCTCAAACCTCCATTAGGCTCAGTTTATTGGATTGACCACGATGAAAGGTTGGTTCAGTCCTGAAGGAATTACCTTTCATGGTTCTAAGGAGCTGGGGTTTTTCCAACATGACGCTGTGAGATGATAGTTTCACTAGATATTCTTTTGTACCTACCCAGCCGAGACATCAGAGTCACATCCTCTTCAGCACAAGAATCAGGGACACACACGCCCACACTGTAGTCCGTCCCATCCTGGGAAACACAATGCCACAGTGTTCTTTCATTTTGGCATTCATAACATATATGCATGATCATCCCAAGTAAGTTTGCTGCTAAATAATCAGATTGGGAGTGGGAGAGAAGGATGTTGAAAGAAGAAGTGTTCCAACTTCTTAAAAGATGACTTTTCCATTACTGAGTGGTTCAAGTGAATTTCCAGAGCATCGGACACATGCATATTTTTAAAAAAATGCCTCAAGGCTTAATGTAGGTGATCCTTTAAAAAGCAGCCAGTAGTTTTGGATAATCTGCCCCACTGCCTCTCTCTTCCAAATGAAAAGTCATTAAGAGTTGCATCTCCTGCAATTTTCAATACAATTTCCAAGTTGCCATTAATTGGTGGCAGGACACATTGTATCAAATAAAGATTTTATTAACAAATCAAGCCAATAACTAGAATGCCTGTCCCAATAAAGAAAACATCAAATTATAAATAAAACATTCTGGGATGATTCTTCTAAACACATAATTTAGAGGATAGTGTAGGCCTGACCTTTTTCTCCAGTATCAAAACCATTAATCCGCTTTGAAAATGACATTTGTATGCGCTGATTAATCAATCCCTCAAGCAATCATTATCCTAACCCTCAGCAGGACAAATGGAGCTAGGTGGTCATCTCTCTGTCTCCACGGCAAACCATTCTAAGATCATTTTATAGCATTAACATCAGAGAGCTTGGATTTCTTATTGTTAATTTATACAATTGTTATTAGCCAACTTGTAATTTTCCTTTAGTACTGTGTGACACATATCAAGTCTATCTTTGTATTTCATAACAGGCTATGCTGTTCCTAGTTTTGTTTTCTGTTTTTGTTTTTGTTTTGTTTATTTGTTTTGTTTTGTTTTCTGAGCAATAAAAGGATTAACGTGCTTTGAAGATAGCCCTGCAAATTTGGTCAACTGATTTAGTAATGTTTTCATAAAAGTCATGGCCTGTCTGCTAGGATAACCTCAAATTCATGTTTAGAGCTCTCTTTCTGAGAAAAGAGTTAAGGGTAGTGGGAAGTCCACCCTGCCTCTGGTATTCTAAAAGCTGTTGATGAGTCAGGAGTGTGTGGAAAGCTCCTTGACTTAATCCACCTCATACCAAGTAATGATGTGGTTCCCTGACAGCAAGGATACAGAATGGGGACTTTGTCTGGGACTAAATCCAAATTTTGAGGTCCTTTGGTAAGGACCTCAAAACCTGAAGTATAGGAGAGTCCCTACTGGACCCCAGCAGAGAAGGGCAGAAGAGAGCTACCAGCAAACTCAAAATAACTCTCAAAAAGGGAGCCATAGCATTTGAAGTTATAGAAGCTGCTGGCCAGCGTTTGACCTTGGATTCCCTGTGAAAGTTGTCCAGAGGTCTTGCCCCATACAATGTGGTGGAAGGAATATCTCAAGTCCTCTGTGGTTTGTGAACAAGAGTCTCATTTAATGTCTCACACTCAAGATGCTGAGCAGGTTTCTGCCAAGTATTTAAAATTTAGTTTTTATTTTTTGCAAAACATCGTAATAGTTTTTTTTTTAATTATGAAAAGGAATCAATGGAGTTGTATTTTATTCTGTATCATGACATTCACTTGTCCTTCAAGAGCAAGTGTGCAGGTCCCCCACACTCACCTGCAGTATGTGAAGCTTGCAGTACTGCCCTCGGAAGTTCCCCTTGGGAGCACGCGTGGAAAGACACTCGCTGTATGATCCCAGCCTGTCCTTGTTTCCATTAAGAATGTTGCTCCCAAGCTTCCCCAGAGAGTCATACACTGAATTGCAAGGCAAGAGAAGTTTGCAAAATTACCTTTCTGGAGTCACTTTTAAATAAATTGATAGGTACTTAGCTCTACCTTCTGAATCTATCAAACTTACATGACTGAAAAAGAAGAGAAACAGATCTAGTCAGATGCTACTCTTTGAGCCTATGTTTTGCATACATAGCCCCTCTCATCATGCTGGGAGAACAATGATGTGAATTTTTGTGCTATTACATTGTCTGCCAACCGTTGCTGAAAAAGATGAAGAGTTTGATTTCTTTTAAAAAACAAATGCTTTCTGGGAAGTGAAAAGGTATAACTAAAATTTGGTAGCTTTTCTTTCTCCTCCGCATATACCCAGGAGAAAATACTCATGTTTTTAAAAATTTTTATCCAGTTTTGTGGGACCTTACTTTGGAGAGAGTTAATTTTGTCTTTTTTCATTTAACCTTAGGAGCAGAAGAGTGGAGTGATCAATTCCACACTTCATGGCATTTTCAGCCCTGGTCCTGCAGTCTTTTTTGTTTGTTTATGCTTATTTATGGCCTTTATTCCTTCATTTAAAAAAGTTCATTTCCTTTCATCTTTCTTCATCTCTTCATTTCCTTTTCTCAGATTCCCCTCACTCCATGTATGTGTGCTGTGTATCCTCTTATTTGTAGGTGCTCTTGTCTTGCGTATGTGTATCTGCCATATGTGTGAATGGTTTTGTGCTTCCACTCTCCCTCTGTTTCTATATATGTCACACAGTGCTACATTTTTACAATTTTATGTGTATCTAGTCCAGGGCCACTAACTTCTGTATAATAATGCATCACCACCTTTGATTTAACTATTCCCCAGATGATGGATGGATAGATGATTCCAACCCACAGAAACACACAGTGGTCACTCCTCCTATGTGTCCCTTTATAGAACAACATGAAGATGGAGCTCAGATTCTACCTGTGAGTGGAACTGATGAATGATAAGCACACAAATACTTAGTCTGTGTTAATCCAGCCAGATTGTTCGCTAGAGAGACTCCTTCTATCTATATCCCCCAGGGATGCTGGCCCTTTTTGTTGTTGTTCTTTTTTGCTTTGTGCTGTTTAGCTTTTTAATTTTTGGCAGTTAATGGATATAAAATGGTATTTAATTACTGCTTTGATTTTCATTTATCTAATTACAAATGAGCCAAGGTATTTTTATTGATTAGTCAGCCATTTAAATGTTCTCTTCTGAACCCATGTGTCCTTTGCCAATTTTTTATAGATTTTTTTCTTTGTGGTTTGCCAGAGCTGCTTATTATTCTATACATTGATTCTGTCTGTCTGAGTCATTGAAAGTAGATACTCTGGCAGTTCTCTGTCAGTTGACATTTCCATGATGTCTTTCATTGAACAGAAACCCATACTTTTGGTATCATGAAATCCACCAATATTTTGCTTATTGATTGTGCTTTTGGTGTTTTCCTAAGAAATTCTTCCCCATTCATAGGTCACAAAAGGATTTTCTAATATTACCTCCTGCTGTCTTTATAGTTCTACCTTTTGTATTTAGGTCTTTAATCCATCTGAGTCATGGTGCATTTTTTTTTCCCTCCAAAAGGTGGACTGGTTATCCCAAAACCACCTCTAAATAGTTTTCCCTTTCATCATGGATTCATGGAGCAAGTTTCTTCTTATATCCAGGTCTCATATATACATGGATCTGCCTCTGAGCTCTCTGGTTTATTTTGTTTATCTGAGATGACACTGCCTACAGAGCATGTACGACCAATGCAAAATGACAACGCAGGGCCCCTTGTTTAAAAATGTTTAAGAATTTGAAGACGATGATAGCAAATCACACTTCAGCCAAGCATAAGGCTCTTTTAAGAGTAGGTCCCTGTATGACTGCAGGAGTTGCATGCCCTGGAGCCAGCCCTGATTCTAGCACTGGACTAGATACACATAAAATTGTAAAAATGTAGCACTGTGTGACATATATAAAAATAGGAGAGTGGAAGCACAAAACCATTCATACATATGGCAAATACACATACCCAAAACAAGAACACCTACAAATGAGAGGATACACAGCACACATACATGGAGTGAGGGGAATTTGAGAAAGGGAAAGGAAGAGATGAAGACAGATGAAAGGAAATGAATTTTTTAAATGAAGGAATAAAAAGCATAAATAAGCATAAACAAACAAAATCATGTGGTTTTTATTATTATGGATTTGTAGTATATCCAGTATTCTGCCTTTAGTCTTTTTTTTTTTCAAAGTGGATCTAGTTAGTCATGTACCACTAATCATGGATACAAATTTCAGAAAAAGTTTGCCGAGTTCTTCAAAGCATCCAACTAGACTATTGACTTAAATTTGCTTTGAATTTTTACATAAATGTTGGGGAAGAATTGACATTATTTTTATACCAAGCCATCATTGGAGACCATGCTATTTATGCAAATCTTTTTGTATCCTTATAATTTTACTTTTTTTTCCTTGGTAAACTTAAAACAAAGTACATAAAATAACTCCTAAATAGAGTACAGTTGGCTATTTTCTGTGGTATTTTATTTTCAGTTTATATTTTCTTTTTCTTTTTTTTTTTTTGAGACGGAGTCTCGTTCATCGCCCAGGCTGGAGTGCAGTGGCGCTGTCTCGGCTCACTGCAAGCTCCCCCTCCCAGGTTCATGCCATTCTCCTCCCTCAGCCCCCAAGTAGCTGGGACAACAGGCACCCGCCACCACGACCAGCTAATTTTTTTTGTATTTTTAGTAGAGATGGGGTTTCACAGTGTTAGCCAGGATGGTCTCGATCTCCTGAATTTGTGATCTACCCGCCTCGGCCTCCCAAAGTGCTGGGATTACAGGCATGAGTCACCACACCCGGTGACTCAGTTTATATTTTCTAATTGATTGTTGCTGGCATAGAAATATGTTATTGATTTTTATAATTTGTTCTGATATTTGGTGAATTTGCTGAACTTTCTTATTAGTTCTGCAGTTTTATTTCTCCTTCTCATAATCCTTATACCACATCTTTTTTCCTCTTCTAGTTTTGGAATTAAAGTTATAATCAAATTTACAAAGTGAGTTGGGCAGCTTTCACACTTTTTTGCTTTCAGGAACAGCTGTAATGATTATCGGCTGCCAGGGTTAGTGATGTTGAGGGAAGTGGGTTATATATGGCTGTAAAGGTGTAACACAAAGGAGAACTTTCTAGTGATGAAATTGTTCTGAATCTTGGTTGGAGTGTGGCTTACATAAATCTATACATGCCATAATGACATAGAAGTGTATCCACAGATTATATCAACATCAATTTCCTTTCAAAAAAATATTGTACTATAGGTCAGGCCAGGTGGCTCACATCTGTAATTCCACTTTGGGAAGCCAAGATGGGTGGATTGCTCAAGTTCAAGACCAGCTGGGGCAACATGGTGAAACCCTGTCTCTACAATACAAACAAAACAAAATAAAACCAAAAATTAGCCAAGCATGGTGGTACATGCCTATAGTCCCAGATACTCAGGAGGTTGAGGTAGAAGGATTATTTGAGCCCAGGAGGCAGAAGTTGCAGTGAGCTGAGATTTTGCCACTACACTCTAGCCTGTGTGACAGAGTGAGACCCTGTCTCAAAAAAAAAAAAAAAAAAAAGAAGGTATAATTATGTTTGACACAATTGGGGAAAACTGGATGAAAGAGATGTGAAACCCTTCTTGTCCTGTGTTTTCATAGATTTTGTATTTGTCTATTTGGCATTCACTCATTCATCACTCAATTGTGTTAACTACATTTTCTTATTTTCCGTATTTGTCAAGCTCTGATATGTGTGGCCTTGCTGACTGAGAAGAGACTGCCCCTTCCATGGCTACCCAATTCTTAGAAGGAGCAAAGGCTCACCCTAGGAGCATACCTTTAACATGGAAATGAATCAATCCAGAGCACATGACCCCAGCTATCGCCTTTATCAAACTCTCACACACCAAGTCAATGTTCCTCTGCCCTAGAGCACCCCAGGGCCAGGTGCCAGACAATCTGAGATCACCCATGTTACCCAGAGCCCACCTACAGTATTCAAACCAGCCAGTCCTGCACTGCTCACCCTGCTCTGCCTGGCTTCCCTTCAGAAACCCCGACAAACGCAGTGACCTATGCTTCTCGTTCACCCTCCTGCCTGCTGGCCAATTGTATGCTTCTCCAGGTGGCTCTGTGTGGCACAGCAGGCCCCTCCTGTGTGGCATGGCAGGCCCCTCCTTCCAGGAAATGTAAGTAATAAAAATCATCTTTTTTTTTTTTTTTGAGACAGGGTCTCACTCTGTTTCCCAGGCTGGAGTGCAGTGGCGCGATCTCAGCTCACTGCAACCTCTGCCTCCCAGGTTCAAGCAAGTGTCTGCCTCAGCCACCCGAGTAGCTGGGATTACAGGCGCCCATCCACCACGCCCAGCTAACTTTTTTGTATTTTCAGTAGAGATGCGGTTTCACCATGTTGGCCGGGCTGGCCTTGAACTCCTGACCTCATGATCCATCTGCCTGGGCCTCCCAAAGTGCTGAGATTACAAGCGTGAGCCACCACGCCTGGCCTAAAAATCATCTTTCAATGGCGTTGTCCTTTCAGTGGAGACACTAAGTCATTTCTATAAATTAAAATCCCATGGGTATAACTGACACATCGCTGAACTATTCTTGCAACTTCCCGTGCACCTATAATTATTTAAAATAAAAAGGTTTAAAAAAGTAAAGTGAGATGGGCAACTTTCACACTTTTGAAGTTTGCTGAAACAACTGGGATTGTATATTGTAAGAAGTTGGGTAGAATGGAACTGTTTCAACCATCATAGTCTATAATTTGGTGAGACGAAAGGTCTTTTTTTTTTTTTTTGAGACGGAGTCTCGCTCTATCACCCAGGCTGGAGTGCTGTGGCCGGATCTCAGCTCACTGCAAGCTCCGCCTCCCGGGTTCGCGCCATTCTCCTGCCTCAGCCTCCTGAGTAGCTGGGACTGCAGGCGCCGCTACCTCGCCCGGCTAGTTTTTTGTAGTTTTTAGTAGAGACGGGGTTTTGTTAGCCAGGATGGTCTCGATCTCCTGACCTCGTGATCCGCCCGTCTCGGCCTCCCAAAGTGCTGGGATTACAGGCTTGAGCCACCAAGCCCGGCGAGACGAAAGGTCTTAATTTCAATTTTTTTAATGCTTAATAGTTTTCCATTTTTCTATTTCTTTTTGAATCATTCAAAAATTTTAAAATTTATTCATTTTGTTTTGTTTTCCAAATATTCATTTATTATTTTTTATTCTTTGTTGTATCTATATTTACTCCTTTTTCATTCTTCAGTTTTTATTTGTATCTTTTCTCACTTGTCCTCCTTCACTATTGCTTGAGGACTCTAACAATCAGCTTTTGGTTTTGCTAATCTTGGTATTCTTTATGGGTTTGTTTCTTTTCTGTCTCATTGATTTCTGACCTTTTTTTTTTTTTTTATGAGGCGGAGTCTTACTCTGTCACCCAGACTGGAGTGTAGTGGCACCATCTCAGCTCACCGCAACCTCCGCCTCCTGGGTTCAAGGGATTCTTCTGCCTTAGCCTCCCGAGTAGCTGGGATTACAGGTGCCCACCCCCATGCCCAGCTAATTTTTGTATTTTTAGCAGAGACAGTGTTTCACTGTGTTGGCCAAGCTGGTCTGACCTTATTTTTATTATGTCCTTATTGTTTCTTTGAGATTGATGTTTGTCTTTTATAAATTTATTGAGTTGGTTGCTTAGCTCATGTTTTCAGCCTTTCTTATGTCCTTGTAACAGGTATTGAGAGCAAGGAATTTTCCTCTAAGTACTGCTATATCTGTATCTAAATTTTGATGTCTCGTGTTTTCATTATCATTCAGCTCTAAGTGTGTGTGTGCACTCACACAACTTTCCAGTACACTTTCTTTTTTTTTTTTTTTACAAAGAGTTAGCTGGTAATATAATATTTAGTTTCCATACAGAGAAGGTTTCTCTTTCAGCTTTTCTTCTGTCATTTTGAAGTCTGATGTCAATCTGATTGCTGTTCTCTCCAGAAGTTTTTAGAATTTCCTCATTGCGTTTAATATTCTCAATTTTATCTCTACTGACATATACTCAGTTGTAAATTTTCTTTATTTATTTTAGCGTACTGTAAACCCTTTCAACCTGATATTTTTAATCTTCCTTTAATTCCAGAGAAAGTATTGTCATTATGGGTTCAAATATTGCCTTCTTCCATTTGCTTTGTTACATTTCTCCTTTTGGTTTCTATTATCCACCTGTTGGCACCTTTAGCCTCAATATTCTTTGGTTTTTCTTTCATCTTCGCATCTCTTTATCCTTTCCTGCACTGTTTTGAGAGATCTTCAAACTGATCTTCCAACTCACTAATTTTTCTTGGCCTCTATCCATCTTACTATCTATCTCATCTATTTTGTTTTGATTTCAACTGTTCCTCTTGAGTTTTTATGATTGTTTTTTCGTGCTTTGTATCAGTCATATTCTCCCTTATCTCTGATTACATTTATTGTGCTTTTTAATATTCCTGATGACCCACCTGTTCCAATTATTCAGCTTCACGTAGTACACACGTTCTTCAATCCAGTGTCCCTCTTTTATGTGCCTGCTCCTCAAGGATTTGGGTGTGTTGGCTTGTGCACTCTTATACTCTTTGTCTGATGAAGTGCGTGTGTTCAAGAACATGTGACAGCCCAGCCCCCAGAGTGTGTTCTGCCTCAAAAATTTAAAGAGTGCAGAGAAGAGAACACGACCCTCAGGGCAGAAAACCCTGGCACACAGAATCAGCGTCAATCCTAGCCCTACCAAACAACTCTCTCAGTCTGGAATTTTCCCTCAAATTATCTGAAAGAAGCAGCACTGAGAAGACATAATCTCCTGCTACTGTGATCCCCCAGCTTCTTAGGGAAGAAAGAGGACCGAAGGCAGAGGGCAGAAGGGTGAATGAATGAGTGAATGACCAGGCTGGGATTACAGGCACCTGCCACCAATGCCTGGCTAATTTTTGTGTTTTTAGTAAAGATAGGGTTTCACCATGTTGGTCAGGCTGGTCTCGAACTCCTGACCTCAGGTGATCCACCTGCCTTGGCCTCCCAAAGTGCAGGGATTACAGGCGTGAGCCACCGAGCCTGGCCCAGTTGGAGTTTTTCAAGCTTGATGACTATGGTCCATTTGACTTCTTTCCCTTAAAATTACATGGCAAGATGAATGTTGCCAGGACTCAGGCAGATCTGTGCATTGTGACAATAACAACTAACATGTAGGCCCTAGTGTGTGCCAGGCATGTTTTGAGTTGCTTTCTGTCCATTGTCTCATTTAACCCTCACACAACTGTGTAACGTTATGAGCTAAGTAATCATTATAGTCCCCATTTTACAGATATGGAAACTGAGGCACAGGGAGGTCACGTCACTCACTCAAGGTCACATTACCAGTAAAGGGTAGTAGAAGTGAGAAAACTGAGGCTCAGAAATGATAAGTAATATGCACAACAACAGAAACCTACCTCCTTTTAATTGCTAGCAAGAATTAGAGCTGTGTATTCAAACCTAGTTTAAGCAGAATTCATAACCTCTTACTCTTTCAAATAGACACAAGGACCCAGTTTTTACTTGTCAGTTTGGAATATAATTCTTAGGCATAACTAAAGATAATGGTATTCCTTAGAAGGAGTGGGGAGAAAACCCCAATAAAGCTTGTGAAATGACCGTGCTCCTCCTGCATTTCTGTATTAACTACTACAGTTGGATTTCTGAGATTTAATCTGGAAATCATGTTGAAGGAACTGCATTTTGCTTACATATGTGCTTTAAAAAAGAAAAAGAAAGAAAGAAAAACAAAAGGAAATATGTAGGCCGAGTGCAGTGGCTCATGCCTGTAATTCCATCACCTTTGGGGGCTAAGGCAGGTGGATCGCTTGAGCCCACAAGCGCAAGACCACTCTGGGCAATGTGGCAAAACCCCATCTCTCTACAAAAAATACAAAAAATTAGCCAGGCATAGTGGCTTGCACCTGTAGTCCCAGCTACTCAAGAGACTGAGGAGGGTTACCTCACCAGAGGAGGTCAAGGCAGCAGTGAGCCATGACCACACCACTGCACTCAAGCCTGAGAGATAGAGTGAGACTCTGTCTCAAAAAAAAAAAAAAAAAGGGGAATATGTTATTTTGAAAACCTCCTGGTCCTAACTTGACAAACAGTACTTGCTGAGTTCACCGGGTTAACTGGCTTTTGAGGAGCCCTCGCCTCTTCTTCGGCCAGTTCCACTGTGTCAGACCACTTGGGCTCAGCCAGCGGGTGATTGTCAGTGACCTCTTTTCCATAGGTTTTCATTATTCCAGGTTTTTGCTGGAATGAGAATTACTGACCCTCCCATTTTCCTTCCAATGAGTTTGAGTCTCCTTGTCTCTCACCACACTCAGAACCTTAGAACCTTGCAACTTGGCCGTTTATAGCCATCGGTGATCTTCTAGACTGAGATGAACCACAAGACTGACCATGTCCCTCCCCTTCTTTAAACTCTTCAAGACCCTGTGAACATAGTTAAAAGGTAAGGAGAGAACACGGTCACTATATTTATAACTTAGATAAAGAATTGCATTCAGAACATATAAAGCACCCTTACACAGCAAACTTTTTTTGTGTTGAGGTGGAGTCTTGCTCTGTTGCCCAGGCTGGAGTGCAGTGGTGTGATCTCAGCTCACTGCAACCTCCACCTCCCAGGTTCAAGCAATTCTCCTGCCTCAGCCTCCCAAGTTGCTGGGATTACAGGCATGCACCACCACACCTAGCTAAGTTTTATATTTTTAGTAGAGATGGGGTTTCACCATGTTGACTAGGCTGGTCTCAAATTCCTGACTTTATGATCCACCTGCCTCAGCCTCCCAAAGTGCTGAGATTACAGGCGTGAGTCACGGTGCCAAGCACAAAGCAAACATTTTTAAAAAGCCAAAGAAATTATTTAAAATCCACAAAAGCTACGAACAGGAAACCCTTGGAGAAGGAAATCCAACTGACTAATAAATAGGAGAAAGTTGTTCAGTCTTGCCAGTGAACAGCAATTAGATATTCTACTTACTGTATTGGTTGAAATTTTAAAGGTTAATACAATTAAGTGTTGGTGAGTGTCCAAAATTCATGTGTTGGAAACTGAGTCCCCAATGTACCAGTATTGGAAGGTGAGGTCTCATAAGAGCTCATTAGGCCTGATAAGAGACCTAATAATGGACTAATGTCATTATTGCAGGACCAGGTCACTTGTGTAGAGAGTGGGTTATTATAAAAGCAAGCCTGGTTCCTTACGCTTTCTCTCTCATTTACCTTTCCACCTTCCACTGCGGGATAACACGGCACAAAGTCCCTTACCAGATGCCAACACTATGCTCTTAGACTTCCCAGCCTCCAGAACTGTGAGAAAATAAATCTCTTTTCTTTATAAATTATCTAGTCTATGATAGTCTCTTATAGTAGCAGAAAATGAACTAAGACAGTAAAAATATGAATACATTTATTTTATTTTGATAGAAACAAGGTTTTGCCATGTAGCTGAGGCTGGTCTTGAACTCCTGAGCTCAAGCAATCCACCTGCCTCAGCCTCCCAAAGTGCTGGGATTACAGGCGTGAGCCACCGCACCCTGCCTGAAGAAATTTTTTGGGTCTCCTGGAAGCCATTCTCTCTCCTTAGTAAGCAACTAGATTTTCTTTTAGAGAATACCACTCCCCAGCTGTGCACAATCTTGACCAAAAAATCAAGGTGCTCTGTCCTCTCATTACAGAGGCCAAAGGGGTCCCTGGAAGCCACTCCAAGCCTTACTCCCCATCACTGTGACACACAGTCAACCCTCTGCCAGGACTTTAGTGGAGTGAGAAAGGTCCCAAAGCCAAGCTTGGGCTCCACTCATCCGCCAGGAAGCAGGTCTTTAGCCTTTCCCTCCCTCCTCTGAGCTGGCCCATACTTTGCCAATAGCTTTCCTTTATGTTGAAGTTTGCCAGAGTCAGTGTCTGGGGTTTAGCCAAAGACTCCTTTCTCACTGCTAGGCACAGTGATCCAGCAAGTCAGCGTCCCAGAATCTGCCCCAGGGATACCCACATGAGCACACAATGCAAGATGCTTGCGGCAGTAATGCTTGTAATGGCAAAAAATTGAACACAGACTGTGAGGTTTAACCATTTCAAAATGGCATTTTGTAGGATAAAACAGTTTAATGTTCACAATTCCAAATAGTTCAACCTCTCTCAGAAAATTGTTAAATGAGCCATGGGGCTTTCATAGTTCTTATTTTATTATGCTATGCAAAAACTAAAAAGAGATACATATTTACTGCTGTGGAAATACTCCAAGACATATTATCATGTAGGGGAAAAAGCAAGTTTAAGAAATACATACATATATATACACACACACACATATACCCACACACAATATAAACATATACTCTCTCTCTCTCTCTTTACACACATACATATATATATATATATGTTTGAAACAGGGCATTACTCTGTCACCCAGGCTGGAGTGCAGTGGTATGATCTCAGCTCACTACAGCCTTGACCTCCCAGGCTCAAGCAATCCTTCCACTTAGCCTCCTGAGTAGCTAGGACTACAGGTACACACCACTACACCCAGCTAATTTTGTTTTTTTATTTTTGTATAGACAGGGTCTATACATTATGTTGCCCAGGCTGGTCTCGAACTCCTGGACTCAAGTGATCCTTCTACCTTGGCCTCCCAAAGTACCGGATTACAGGCCACCATGCCTGGCAAGAAAAATAAATACATTTTTTAAACTTAAAAAATTATATCTTTCTAGTACATACCAAAAAGAGGAAGGAGAAAATTCTAGAAAAATTTATACCTCATTGATGACACTTATTATCTAGGAAAGGGACTGATATTTGAATGAGGGAATAAAAAGGTCTTGAACTTTGCATTATTTAGATTCATTTACAGTGTGAACAAATTCATGTATTATTTATGTAATAATCTGTAAAAATTTTTGAATCAATATACTTCTTAAATTCTTAATGGCGTCCCATCGTCTAGAGTAGGGGTTGGCCAACTATAACCCTGCTTGTCTTTTAAGAAAAGTTTATTTTTAATATGGCCGTGCTCATTCATTTAGATATTGTCCGAGCTGCTTTCCCACAAAATGGCAGGGTGAGTAGCTGTAATAGAGGCCCTCTCACTGACAAAGCTGAAAATATTTACTATCAGGCCCTTTAGGGAAAAACTTTGCAGCCCTCTTAGCTACGGCTGTGATTCTCAGCTCTGGGGGGAATTCTGGTGGGCATTCGAATCACCTGAGACATTAAAAAAAAAAAAATACACCCAGGCTCCACCCTGACAAAGAATGACTTAATTGGCCAGGGGTGAGGCGTGAGCTTTAATTAGTTTTCAAAATGTCCCAGGTGATTGTAACGAGCAGCCAGGCTTGCCTGCTCTGTTTTAGGATTAATTCCAGACTCCTGAGTACGGTTTAAAAGGCCCTTCGTGACCTGACTTGCCCCTTTGGGCTCATCCTCCCAACCCACGCTCATTTCCTCTGCTCCAAGATACAGAACGCACCAGGCGACACTGTCTTTAAGCGTGGAATGTTCCTCCTTTCCATCTGCCTGGCAAATGTTGAATCATCCTTTAAGTCTACTGAAGGATGTTCTTCCCTAAGAAGCATTCCAGATTCTTGCTTACATGTCACACTAAAAGGTAGGTTGACATTGTGTACCTGTCTCCCACGGTGAGGGGAGGGAGGAGGTGCTGTGTCTTCATGTATCTCTCAGAGCAGGAGCTCCATGAACATTTGCTGAATCAAATTAAACTTAAAAAAATTTAAGTTCAAATGCCCAACATCCAGCTCCACCGAGACATTTTGAAGTCTCCTTGTGTCAGAAAAACAAAATAATTAAACTGGATGCGTTTACTGTAACAGACTGATTTTTTTTTTTTTTTTTTTTTTTTGAGACAGAATCTTGTTGTCACCCAGGCTGGAGTGCAGTGGCACGATCTCGGCTCACTGCAGCCTCCACTTCCTGGGTTCAAGAGACTCTCGTGCTTCAGCCTCCCAAGTAGCTGGGATCACAGACATGCACCACCACACCCGGTTAATTTTTGTGTTTTTAGTAGAGATGAGGTTTCACCATGTTGGCCAGGCTGGTGTCAAACTCCTGACTTCAAGCGATCCACCTGCCTCGGCCTCTCAAAGTGCTGGGATTACAGGCGTGAGCCACCACACCTGGCGTGTAACAGACTAAATGATTTTCAAATCCCCTTTTCCATCATGGAGTAGCCCCAACTCTGTAGCCTGAAGTGTAAGAAAGGGTCTGGAACCATAAGCCTTGAAGAAGACAGAAACAAAAGAGATGTCAAAAGTGAGGCTGTCTCCCTCCTTAGGTAAACCCTGAAGGGCATATGAAGAATATCCCATTCTTCATTTGAGAAGGTGAAATTCTAGTTTTCTTTCCAGTTGGTATTTGCTTTCTAAGCTGATTGCATTTGCAGTTGTCTAGCTGAGCTCATATTTTGTGCCACGCAAATTTTCAAATTGCATTTGCTTCCTTTCTGAGTATGAATTCAAATGGACAAGTTGCTCTTTTCCAAACTAATCCTTAATTAGCTTCTGTCAAGAACCTAAGAGATGCCAGGGCACGGGCACCCTCCAAATCAAAATACATTGTGATTGTCATGGGAGGGAGAAATAGAATAACTGAATGATTAATCGCACCTGCTACTTCAAATCATATGACAGTTGTTCCAAGTTTCATTTTCAAAAGATTAAAAACAACTTGTTTCAATTCTGTGCTAATTGACAGGCAAATTTTCTTTCTCACTTGGTGGCAATGAAACGTGGATATTAAAATGCACAGCTGATTAATTTCTGGGTCTGAATAGAGGAAAAAGGAGACCTCGGTCTATAGTCTTAAGTTTCTAAATATGATGTGTTGACATCATGAAGTTGAAGGCAGTGGAAGCTTCTGGAATGCTAGGCCAGCAACAAATGCTGAAAGGAATCATGACGTTCAAGCTTTTATTAAGCACCTACCAGATTGCTGTGTTACATTGGAGATTTTTGAAAACAAGAATAGTCCTTGCCTTATAGTTGACAATACAGGGCATACAGGTAAAACGCTAACTAGCAGGTGCCAGAGATTTCCTTGTGGTTAAAGAGCTGAATGTGCTCTCCATTTCACAGCCTAGTTCCTGAAACAGGCTCTTAGCAGACACCTCCTGGCAGTCCCCCTTGTGTCTAGTCCGCTATTAATCTTAGACCAAAAGAACAAGAATAGCATGCATGTTAATTTCTTGTAGCTACTGTAACAATTACCACAGATTTCATAGCTTAAAACTATAGAAAGTTATTTTCTCATAGTTCTGGAGGCCAGAAATCCAAAATAAATATGACTGGACTGAAACCAAGGTGTTAGCAAGGGCTGCACTCCTTGTAGAGGCTTCAGGGAAGAATCTGTTCTTTCCTTCCTCCAGCTGCCGGCCTCCCTTGGATTGTGGCCACAGCATTCCAAACTCTGCCTCTCTGGCCACATCGTCTCCGTGTGCACGTGTGGTGGATGCATATTTCCTCCTGTCTCCCCTTTTTTTTTTTTTTTTTTTTTTTGAGATGAAGTCTCACTGTCACCCAGGCTGGAGTGCAGTGGCACGATCTCAGCTCACTCCAACCTCTACCTTTCAGTTTCAAGCAATTCTCCCGCCTCAGCCTCCCAAGTAGCTGGGATTACAAGCACCTGCCACCATGCCTGGCTAATTTTTGTATTTATAGTAAAGACGAGGTTTCACCATGTTGGCCAGACTGGTTTTGAACTCTTGACCTTCAGTGATCCACCTGCCTCAGCCTCCCAAAGTGTGGGATTACCAGCGTGAGCCACCGTGCCCGGCCTGTCACTCTCTTCTAAGGATACATGGGGCTGCATTTAGGGCCCACGTGGATGATCCAGGACAACCCCCACATTTTAAGATCCTTAATTTAATCACTTCTGCAAAGACCCTGTTTCCATATAAGGTAATATTCACAGGCTCCAGGAATTGGGATGTCTTTTGGGGGACCGTGTTTCAGTCTACTGCAGCATGGATATTTGGCATCCAGTGAACCCAGAATTTCAGTGAAGCCCAGTTTCACCTTTACCTTAACATTTGCTTCATCTCAGCATCTTTTCTGTCCCTTGCTCTAGCATCAGGAGAGGATCTGGCCTTGAGTAAAATGCCCTTCAGACTAACAGCTGGGTGGGAAAAGAGGCAACATTCAGAGACTGAAAATCAAGATGACCAGATCTGCCCTGGTGACAGGGGACCCAGGCTCGGCCAGGAGCCTGTGATGGGTGCTAGTCCGTTCAGTGTCTGCCTGCAGACCCCTGCCTCCGACAAGGCATCAGCTGTGGCCTTGGCTTCCAGGAGAGAAGATGAGGCACACGGACAAGAGACATGAAATAAGCATTCCAGGAGGGAAAGGTGGAATCCAAAGGGAGCAGATGACGCGAGTAGGAAGCTCAGTACTCTGGCCAATAGGGTGGGCTCAGGGCTTGGTATAGGAACCAAGGAAGAGGGACTTGAAGGGTTAAGAAAGTCTCAGAGCAAAAGTAGCTGCTTGGGGAAATTTTCAAGAATGTGATGAGATTAGAGAAACAGGAAATGAAAAGCCCCGCAGGCTGCTTGGGATCCAGAGGCCTCCCTTCCTCCCTCATCATTCTGTCCCAGAGGAATCAAGTGCAGCAAAATGCAGCAATCACATGAAACCTGGGAGGGAGCCAGGATCTGCTGAGGGAAGTTAAAATTCCACATCAGTAGCTTCCCCTGCAAGTTCTCTGCTGTAGACACACATGGGCTGGTTGCACTTTAAGAAAGTGCTCTGGGGCGAGGCACGGTGGCTCACACCTGTAATCCCAGCATGTTGGGAGGCCAAGGCAGGCAGATCACCTGAGGTCAGGAGTTCAAGACCAGCCTGGCCAACACGGCAAAACCTATCTCTACCAGAAAAAGTACAAAAATGAGCCAGGTGTGTTGGTGTGCACCTGTAGTCCCAGCTTACTCGGGAGGCTGAGGCAGGAGAATCACTTGAACCGGTGAGGTAGAGGTTGCAGTGAGCTGAGATCATGTAACTGCACTCTAGCCTGGTGACAGAATGAGACTCCTCAAAAAAAAAAAAAAAAAAAAAAAAGCTCTGCTACATCTCAAGGAAAATGAGTCCCTGGACCTACCCGAGACACAGTGCTTTACTTTTTTTTTTTTTCTCTCCATTCTGGATGATAAATACATGCTTTTGATTCTAGAGCGCATTTGAGAGGTGTTAATTCATAGTTCTTTGTATTAGTTTGCTAGTGCTGTCTTCAGAATTTTCTACAAACTGGGTGGCTTAAAACAACAGAGATGTATTATCTCACAGTTCTAGGGACTAGAAATCTGAAATCAAGGGCTGAGCAGCATTGGTTCCCTTCGGAGGCTCCGAGGAAGAACCAGTTCCATGCTCTGCCAGCTTCTAGAGGTTGCCAGCAGCTCTAGGCCGGGAGGCATCACCCCAATCTCCTCTCCATCCTTATGGAACGTTCTCCCTCTGTGTCTGTGTCCAAATTTCCCTTTTATAAGGACACCAATAATGGGATTAGGGCCTACCCTAATCTACTATTACCTCCCCTTACATATCTGCAAAGACCTTATTTCCAAGTAACTTAACATTCACAGGAACCAGGGGGTTATGGTTTCAACATATCTTTTGGGAAGATACGTTCAACCTATAACACTCACGAGGTGGGGATTAGTATCGATTACACTGATATAAAAACCATGTGGGACACTGGATTCATTCGCTAGGGCTGCCATAATGAAGTACCACAGCCTGGGTGGCTTAAACAACAGGAATTCATTTCTCCCAGTTCTGGAGGCTGTATGCTGAGACCGAGGCACTGGCAGGGTTGGCTGCTTCTGAGGCCTCTCTCCTTATCCTCTAGGAGACTGTCTTCTTGTGTCCCCATGTGGTCTTCCCTCCATGTACGTCTATGTCCCAAGCTCCTTTTCTTTTTTTTTTTTTATTTTTGAGGTGGAGTCTCGCTCTGTCACCAGGGCTGGAGTACTGTGGCCAGATCTCAGCTCACTGCAAGCTCCGCCT